>NC_033798.1:36105595-36300607 GCF_001876935.1 Asparagus officinalis | reverse complement strand
GCGGTTCGTTGCTCAGGCCCGTGCTAGAGGGGCGTGTGAGCGGGAGATCCGAGAGAAGGACCTGTCGAACCAAGGGGCCCTCGTCTCGCATTTGCTCCGTCGTCAACGCCTACTGTAGGCAGAAATCGATGCTTCAACCTCCACCATCGCCTAAATGAAAACTCAACTGATGGAGGAAGAGGCGACTTTGAGAGACTTGCAGCTCAAAAGTGTAGATGTTCATGATGCTGTTGAAAAGGAGATGCAGACTCTCCAGGCGCTTCGTCAAGAGGGCTCTGTTGCTGCTGCTTCTTTTGAGGTCAAGATCCGAAAGGAGGCAGAAGACCGGGTTCGAGTGGATCGGGGGGAGACGATAGCCAAGATCAAAGCCAAACTCACCTTTCTGACCGAGTTGGACTAGGACTAAGGGGGGGGGGTGGTGTCCTTAGGATCTCCTCGTGTTTCTTCGTGTTGTTTTTGTTATAATTCTGTTTGAAAATTTGTCGCCATCTTGTTTGAACGACTTGTCATCACTCTGACTAATGAATTATTATGCTTTTGGCTATTTAATGTTATGCGCATATGCTCTCTTTCTCTTGTTTCTCTTAGGAATTTTAGCAAATCCCCAGCTATCAATGGGTTTAACTTTCTTTTACCGATTACCGTTTGAATCGGGCTATCCATACTATTCCCCTCAGTATGATGAGTTATCGAGTAGTTTCTCTTAGGCTTAATTCTAAGACTTCTGCTCTAACCCTTAGCCGTTTGAGGCGTGGGTTTGAGTTAATTGTAACCGGCAGGTTGTAGTTTGATTGTATCGTAAAAACTTAAACTAAAATGATCGTTACCTGCGGGTGTGCCCGGAGGGTGTGTCAATAGGTTATATCGTTTGGTAGGTCTGACTGTGTAGGTGAGACCTTTCCATTGACAGCTTGACACTTCAGATGAGATGGACCACTTGAGATTTGTCTTCGCGGCCGAACTAGGCCAAACAAACGAGCGGCTCAAGCGAGACTCATTTTCACTAACGAAGCAAGCTAGACGTTCTCAGACGAGTTTCATTTTCGCAGGCAAAATTTGAAATGGTGCAAGTCAAGCCATGTGTTCGCAGGCGAAATCCATCCTCACAGGCTGAGTTCGAATTGGCGGGAGGCGAGCCACGTGTTCACCGGCGAAGCTTTGTGCCTTCCAGCTAAGGTCGCATGTGCTCATCAGGTCGTATTAAATGCAATTTAACAAAGCGACGTTGCTTCTGTGTGCTTCGCTCGATGATGAATTATGACCGTAGTTTCTGGATCCGGCCGTTAGATTTAGTCATGAATTTTGGTTCGGGTTCTGGGTTTCGACTTGCCTGACCCGTTCCCTGTTTCGACGCTTCCTCTATAACTGCCAAAAACCGAACTGTTGAGAGCGATCTGGGTCATCAATTTCGATCGTGGCCATGTCTCTCAACCGCCAATGTCTCATCTCTTGAGAGCGATCTGGGCCGTCGATTTTGATCGTGGCCACACCTCTCAACCGCAAGCGTCTCGTCTTTAAATAGGCTTCATTTTCTTCATTTGAGGACTACTGTGCTCAAGAATTTTTGCTTGCTCAAAATTTTTTAGAGAGAAAGAACTCCATCTTTGTTTTTGATTTTTCGATATGGCGCCGAAAGCTAAGAAATGTGTCTCGAAGGGAAAGGGTCTCAGTCGCTATCCTGGTGGCGTCACCGTCGGTACGACCGCCAGCGCTCCTGAGACACATTTGGGTAAGTCTAATGACTTTGCATTGACGACCGACGCTGGGTCAGGAAGATGAGCGCTGCTCATTTTCTTCAGTGGATTTTACCATTTTTGGCAATTTTTCCGATCTGGGTGAAATTGGCCTTTTTCAGGCGGATTCTGCTTTCATTGGGTGAAGGCGACTTCTGCTTTGACAGGCAAAATCGACTTTCATCGGGTGAAGGCGGATTCGGCCTTGACAGGCGAGTTCTGCTTTTGTCAAGCGGATTTGCCCCTTTCAGGTGAATTCAACACATGCTAGGCGAAATTGGTTTCGCCGGACGAGATTCGCCTATTTAGGGGACTTGAGAGAGTTTCTGCTCCTGATAGTGGATTCTATTCTAACTCTTCGGCTTCGCCTTGCAGCCACTTTTTCTGACAAGGCCATTGGTCTTACCAGAGGTACGGGCTACATGGGCCCCCCTGATTCCCTTTCCTTGATCCTGTGCCCACGTTCGCTGCCGACAAGCCGGATGAATTGATTAAGAGAGTAATTGACGGGCACCACTTGACGTTGCGCGAGTTGACTATGGACGTAGTGTTGATGGACGAGGCTAGGGTAGAGCTGAAAAAGCCTCAGTTCTTGTTTGGTGATGCCACTGTTAACCCTTCAGCTCTATTGCTTGGGGAGAGCAGGTGGCTCCGTGTTGTGGGTGGAGTCCACTACTACCTTCCCAGTATGCCGATGGGGTTTTCAATCGTTGAGTTGTGGTCGCTTGCGGTTCCGAGAACGATGAACTAGGATCTGACTCTGACCTAAGATAGGGTGACCTACGGTGTCTTCACAAGCTCGACGGCTGGGTACGGGGTCGACAGTTCCTGCAAGCGTGTGTCCGCCCTGCGTCCTGGCCTGCTGCACAATGAGTTGCCTATCAGGGAGATGACTTCGGTGGCGGACACCTTCCGTCACCGTTTCTTTCAGGCCGGGGGACAGTTTCCTCCGAAGGATTTCAGGGCTCCAGGGTGGATTACTCGGTGCCTGGTAGCAGCACCTGGTGGTCTAAGATCACCGAGTACATCTTGAATGAGAATTCCGACCTTGCGGGTTCAGAGCTGTATGTGGCTATCCGAGCCACTCAACATGGTCTGAAGATCAATACTCCTTAGTTTCACAGTATTCTGGAACTTTATTGTCCGGATAGCGGTACGTTCTTCACTCCTAACGGTGAGCTTGGCATAACTCTCCATGAGATGTATGATGTGTCCGGGTTGCCTTTGGGGAGTTTTTCTTACGAAGAGTATGTACCGGGTCAAGACAAGATTGACCACCTTTCGACCCAATTCCCTCCGATGGTAGAGACTCTGTGGGAGCTGCTCAGCCACTACCACATATACCTCAACACCCTAGGGGCAAGGGGCAGCAAACCATAAAGGCAAGAAGAAAAGGGCTCCGGGGATCAGCCATAAGAACTGGGCTGACTACCTGTTCCCAAAAAATGATGTCAAGGGAAGGCCTACTCTGCCGCTGGGCGAGTGTGACCAGGCCGAAGTGGAGAGACGGATAGCCGAAGGGGGAGCTGCCGAAACCCTTGAGCATGATGAGGGTGGGTTCAAATTTAGAATGACTTTCCACTCGTTTCATCATCAGTCCAGGTCCCCTATATCCAGAAAGGCTCTATTCGTGGGGTACCTCATGTTGTGGTTGAAGAGTGTGTGGTTCCTACTCATTCTTTCGAGGTGCTTCCGGTGGAGGTCGTCTATCCTACGGTTCACTTGGCCTACGGGAGATCCTATGTGCTGGTGTCGGCGATGGTGGCATGCATCCATCGGGGACTTCGTACGTTGACAGCCTAATTTTGTCAAGTTTCACGTGCTGACGAGGGGGAAGGTGAAGTCGCTAAGACTCCTAATCCTAGAGTAGGCCTAGCGTATACCTATTTGATGGCGTAGTTCGTTTACCACTGTGAGTGCTTGATGAGCGCCCCAGCGGCTCTCCAGGAGGTAGGGTTCATCCCGTTCGTCCAACGTCTGAAGAAATGCTCCTGGAAGTGTAGAGACATCCCCGACATGAGGAAGACGCTATCCTACTTTGGTCACTACAATTTTCATCGTTTCTTCCCCTACTTCAGCAACGAAGGGTATGGCGAATCTCTTTGAGACATATCGATGGTGGACCACCACACCATCCTCTCCTGTGGTGCCTTTCGATGGTTGGTGAATATCTGACCGGGGTATCACATCATACGAATAGGCTCCACGTGCTACCTCGAGCCTTACATTCCTTGCAGGTTTGCCCGTCAGTTTGGGTGTGACCAGCTGTACGTAGGAAACATTAACCCTTACTTGCATTATGAGGGAGGGTTAGTGGATGACACACGGGGGTGGTTCTGGACCCATGCCAGCAGCACCAACGTGCATTTCGAACTACCTGCAAAGGATCACGACCTTCACCATATGCTCCTATATTGCTGGTGGTATCGGGGCACCAGTGCTAATCCTGAGGGCTTTCGGTTCTAAAGTTCTTGCCTGGCGGAACATGGGCATCGCCCAAGGACAACTCCTCACCCCTCCAGGCGGAAGGGTCGCAAAAATATTGTAGAGTGGTTTTCGGAAGTCCCTACCGAGGACACCGAGGAACTTTACATGGGTTTAGGTGAATTCGGGTCATTTGAGGCTCAAGCTCCGCCTCCTTGCCTTTCGCTGGACCCTACTGGTGGGTAGGGAGAATCTGATGAGCTGGTCCAAGTGGGTGAACATCTAGAACAGGTCCAGGTAATGATAACTGGATGGATGGGGAAGCCTGTTATATCTCCAGGTAGTTCGTTCCTCTCTAAACGACAACGAGAGGCCGCAGCCGGCAGCTCAATAGGATGACGCCACTCCTATGATAATTCCTGGAGTGACTACCCCTGTGACTGGGGCCGCCACGCCTGCCGCATCAGGGACGGTCCCGATAACTTTGGAGGATGTTCCCCCGTCGTCTGATGTAAGGCAACAGGCAGGGGCCTCGACGACTTCAACGATTGTACCAGAAGGTAACCTTTAATACTGTAACCTCGGGTGTAAGGTTGAATCTGTACTACTTGATAATTGTGTTGACTTAATGCAGGTACGGTTGAGAGAGTGATCTCCATTCCTTCCGACGAAGAGGAGGGGACTGGAGATGAAGCGGAGCTCGATGACTCAGGTAAGAGTAGGGTCAAACATTGTTGGTCTGCCCAGGCTGAACTACCAATGGGGCTCTCCTCAGGAGTTATTATTAACCTTCTTCTTGTATTTGCAACTGATCTACCTCTTGAGGCTGCTGGTAAAGAGGATCCTCCCTCTTAGGTGGGCCAATCAACTGGAGAGAGTGATGAATCAGAGGAAGAAGATGGTACCTCGATCCATGAGGCGATGTCGAGTGAGGAGGAGGCGTCAGCTCATGGAGAAGCGTCAGACCAACAAGGAGAAGTCCCCATTCTGGAAGAAGCGTTGGTTGGGGGCGAAGCATCAGTCTAGGAGTCTCCGACCCAAGGGGAAACATCCACTCGGCTGGTGGTCGCTTCCTCATCCTTGGTGACCGCCGAAGTTGCGGTCAGATTTGTGGCCGAGATCCTAGCGGCGTCAGTCGGTGTCTCGGTCTTAGCGGTATCTACCACCACCTCCACTGCCGTGGCTACCAGCGCTTTGATCATGGCTCCAGCAGTGACCTCTGTGGTCAAGGAAGCTACCCTCTCTCCTTTGGCTCATTCTCGCAAGAGGGCGGTGGATCGAGCCCTTGCTAACCTCAAAGATACCCTTGTTGACAGCGTCAAGTTTGCATTGGAAGAAAGTTGTCCTTTCGAGGAGTTCAAGGAGGCTCTTGACTATCACATGGGATTCTTGATCAAGATGCTTGGTGTCTCCACATCCAATCCGTATTTCAAGCGTTTGGAGGAGGCAGAGCAGGCTATTCGGTAGCTGCTCGCTCTTCACGCCATGGACTCTAAAATCCTTCGTCTTGCGTCCGGCGAGGTCCAAGCAGCATTGGAGGAGCGCGATCCTAGGCTGGAGGAGACAATGTCATTAGAGGCGAGGCTGACGGAAGAACTAGTGCACGTTACGACCGAGGACGAGCAAGTAAGCCGAGAGCACCAAAAAGCCGAATCCTAGGCCTTATTGGCCACCCAGGAGAAGACTCGCGAACAGCTGATAGGGGAGTTGGAGGAACTCAGATCTCGACGATAGCTGGTCATTGACGCCATTGAGGAGAAAGACCGAGCCCTCAAGGTGGCACACTGTCCAAGACTTGGTTTCGCGCTCTGAGGAGGATATTCGTTGAGAGATCTTGAAGAGGCTTGAGCTTAAGTACGCTGAAGAGGTTCATGAGGTGGAGTCGCGGCTGAGAGATTTGTAACTTGATTTTGATTGTATTGTTGTGTTCAAATCTCTCTTAATGAATGGAATCGTGTTTTCGTTCTAGTCATTGTTCTTCTCATTTTGTGTGCGTGCATTTTTTTTGTTTTCGTCACTGTTCACAATGGGCGAGGTCAAGTTAATCGTCGATGGATTCGTGCCGGGTGAGTTCTGGCTACAGGCAGATTCTAGCCATGGGCGAATTTTAGCTATAGACGGAGTTAAGAGCAGTTCAAGCCGTGGTTGAATCCCAATTAGGTCTAACTTTTAGGCGAACTTGAGAGCGATGAAGACTCTAGTTGTAGCTAGACTTGGACCAGGTAGGCCAAAGTGATGCATGAGCCTACGCTATCAGGCGAATCCGAGCCGTGTGAGTACGAATGATGAATTCAACTCGTAGGTGGGCTTCGCTTTTAGCCTGCCACGTGCTTGTTCGTGTATTAATACACTCGCCAATTAAGACGATGTGGGCATGTCACTCTGCATTAAAGGCGGTGTAGTGGTGGGCTCTCTATTTTCCACACTCGATCTGGGCCGTTGGTTAGAGACCGTGTTTAAAACCGCCAGATCTTGATTGCTCATGTGGGATTCTGGATCGTTCGGTCTTACTTTTGACTGTTCGGTTCGAAGTGTCCAATCGAACGGTGGGTGATCATCTGAGCAATGGGTATATAATGCTCATATCCTTCGTTAGAAGGAGTTAATAGCACTCATTGTTTTTTGCAGGGGAAACCCAAGCTTTCTCTCACCGTCCGAGATGGCTCCCCGAGTGAAAGTGACCGTCTCGAAGAAGAAACAGGAGGATTCCTCCTCTGCTACTACCGAGGCTACTACCACCGAAGGTATCTTTGCATTCGATCTTTGTGAGTTGTTTCACGATCTTAATCCCTTTACTATGTCATCCAGGTCGAGAGGGTGCGCCGGTCGTCGAGATGTCTCCGCCTGAGCCTATCCTCGTCTCGGACAATGAATCTGGGGAACCTGTGGCTGTGTCTGCTTCGCACTCTGCTCCACCACCTGAAGCAGGACTTTGCCTTGAGGTTCCACCTATCGCGATGCTTGCCAGCGGCCAAGAGCCTATTCCTTCAGAATTTCTTTCTATATCGGCTCGTGTTGAAGAACTAGAGAATGCTGCGAAGCAAGTGATCTCCCTCGTTAGTCTTGGTTTGGGGGCGTATTCTAATTTTCAGCAATCCCTCTTGGATTTCGTGGCTGACCTTAGGTGGCTAGGCGAATCCCGACTCGCTACACGTTGTATGATGAGGCTATTTTACTTGGAATCGCTGCTGACACGCTTGGAGCACTTATTGCGTGTGGATCCGGTAGCTGACGTAGAGTCGTTCTTGTCTCACGCCTAGCGTCGGGGGACGTAGGAACATAAGGTGCGGGTGTAGAATATTGCTGACTTAGAGTCCTACCTTGGCCTTTTGACGGACGAGTAGCGTTTTTTGCAGGCCCGGATGGACTATCTTACCTCCACAGTCACCCGTTTGAAGGCTGAGCTAGAGCAAGCAGAGACGACACTGAAGGGGCTCCAATTTGAGAGCTGGAATGCTGGTACGGCTATCAAAGAGGCAACTCAAAACCTTGAGATGCTGCGTCAGGAAGATTCTGCTGCCGCTTCCACCTTCGAGGTCCGGACTCAAAAGGAGGCTGAGGACAAAACCCGGGAGGACCACACAAGAAGGGTGGCCATGGTCAAAGCTGAACTCGCGTCCTTCAGTTTGCTGGATTAGGCTCTCAGGGCTAAAGTAGAGTTAAGACATTTTGTCTCATTTCACTTTCAATGTAACGTTATAACTTGTTTGATTGTAAAGTCATAACTTTGTTCAAATGTACTGTCTTAGAACTGGATGAATGTTATGCTCTTTTGGTTTCCCAAATATGTTTGTGCATATATTCCTCCTGTTGCTGATGCCTCTTATCCTTCAGCTTTTATCTGATAGGTCGCTGTGGGTGGACTCTAAGCCATAGGGGAATTTGAGCCATAGGCGAGCTCAAGCTATGGGCAAATTCTGGCCATAGGCGAATTCAAGCTGTGGACGAACTGTAGTCACAGGCAAACTTTAGCCACAAGTGAATCAAGCCACAGGCGAGATGAATACTGACTTAGGCTAGCCACATGTCCAGTCACGGTCTCACGTGCTTGTCAGCTGGACTGACGCTGGCACGTCACTTCGCATTAAAGGCAGTGTGATGGAAGCTCTTCGTTCCCTATGCCCGATCTGGGCCGTTGAACGATATGCGTGCACTTGGGTCGTACGTTATATATCGCTCCCCCTTCTTGTTGAAGAGGTCACAATATTCATCACTCCCTACTCGTTCAGGATGGCACCACGAGCAAAGACATCTATCTCGAAGAAGGTGGAGAACGATGCCTCTTCCTCGGCTCCTGTACCTAACCATGGTCCAGAGTCTAAACCCTCGGACTCCGCTAATTTGCAGGTCCAGGTTGAGGAACTGTAGAATATTGTAAAGCGGGTGATCTTGCTCGTCGATCAGGGCCGTGGTACCTTCGCGGACTTAAAACAGTCTCTCTCAGATCACGTGGCCCGCATCTGGTATATGGGCGATTATAGGCTCGCCATACGCTGTTCAATGAGACTCCTCGATCTGGAGTTGTTTTTAACAAAGTTGGAGAATTTGCGGCAAGCGAATTTGGAGCCCGATGTGATGCTGTTCTTGGCTTTAGCCCGTCGTCGCAGAATGTGGTAGCGAGAGTGCCAAAGGCGAAACATAGAAGACCAAGAATCCCTTATCAATCGTTTGGATATTCGGCAACACCTATTGCAAACTGATATGGAGTCTACCGTTTCCTTGATTCTTTTGGGCATGATCTCGTATGCCGAGGGGGAATCAACTTTGACGGGCCTACGCATTCAGAGCGAGACCGTGCTCGGTGATCTTGCGAGGGAGAGGCGTATTCTCCCGATGTTGTGCCAGGAGGATGCCGCTGCTAATGCTTCTTTCGAGGTAAGGGTCCGGCAGGAGGCAGATGACGAAGCTCGTGCTACGCATGTGGAGAAGATAGTCACGGTCAAAGCTGAGCTTGCGTCTTTCAAACTTCTAGAATAAGCTCGCAGAATAGGAATAGGTTCAAGATGTCATGTTCAATCTTTTGTTTCTTGGATGTAATGTTATGACTCGCTTGATTGTAAAGTCATAACTTTGTTCGAATGTATTGTCTAGAAACAGCTATGACTCGCTTGATTGTAAAGTCATAACTTTGTTCGAATGTATTGTCTAGAAACAGCTAATGAACTTTGCGCCTTCTTGATTCCTTTAGACGTTGTGCGTACCTTCCTTTCATTTTTTTGTTGTGTATAGCTATTCAGCTCCTAACTCATGTGATAGGCAAACTCAATTGCTAGCGAGTTTATGTCATATGCGAGTTTGTGCCATAGGTGAAACTCAAATGCAGGCGAGTTTATGCTTTAAGCGAAACTCAAACGCAGGCGAGTTTGTGCCACAAGCGAAACTCAAACATAGGCGAGTTTACGCTGCCATCAAAACTTGAGCATGGGAGAGTTCATGCTGTAGGCGAACTCAAGCGTAGGCGGACCGTGTGTTTGCTTGCGGTCCCATGTGCTTGCCAGCTAAGGCGGTGCATTATTTCGCATTAAGTATGATGCGACGGAACGCCTCGCCTTTCGCGCTTAACCCAGACCGTTGGTTCGGAATCCTAATGGTCGAGGCCTTTATGGGCCTCGAATCTGAAATGCCATTGGAGATCTAAGCTGCTCGATACATTCGAGTCAGCGAATCTCAACCGTTGAACCCTCGGCTATATAATGTGCTCGCCATTCTCTTGGTAGAGTTCTCACGCTCATGAAAGTTCACCTGAAGAAAGTTTTTACAAAGCCTTTCTCGTTCCGACCAATGGCTTCCGAATCCAAGTCATGCGCTCCTAAGGGGAAGGAAGTCGTTTCTTCCTCCGATGCCGCCGATGCTGCTATGGCGCTGACCACCACTCTCAGCCCGACCCTAGGGTCTGTGGTTTCGAACCTTATTCCGATGCTCGCCATCCTTCAAAAGTTAGAGGATGACCTATGCAGGTCGGCCACCATCGTTAGTCAAGGCGTCGGGAGATATTATGACGTGCTCCCCCTCATGGCCGAACATCTCGAGGAGATCAGACACGTGGGCGGCCCTCAGCTCGCCCAGCGATGCGAGCAAGAGCTCCATCGCTTGGAGGGTTTAATGTACTGCCTGGAGGCGCTGGTGCACACCGACCCCAAAGACGAGATGACGCCTCTCGTGATGAGCGCGTTGTTCGAGCGCGAAGCTTTGGCCATTCCCATCCTGGAGAAGGAGACCGAGCTTAAGCGCCTGCGCAAGCAACATTGTGCTTTGCTGGCTAAGATGGATGCCTATCTTGACGCTAATTTCTTCATGGACGCAGGGTCCCTAGAGGGAGAGGAGAACCTGATGAAGCTCGAGTGTGAGAAAGTGCAGGTCTGTCGCATCTCTAAGGCGGCGGCAAATTCGCATCAGATCATTCGTCAGGAAGAGGAAGATGGTGAGGCTGCCCTCGTCAAGCTTCAGTAGCGACAGGAGGAGAAGGTCCGAGCTAGGCACGCGGTAGAGCTCGCGGATGTTAAGGCTAGGATCACCACCTTTAGCCTGTTGAAGTTAATTTAGAATGTTTCTGTTGCACTGCTATAATTTTACTAATGCTGGTTGTATCTTTGTCTAAAAACATGATGTGTTTTTTTTAAACTTAGCTTGGAATGGCTCCTTATGCTTTTGGTTATTTACTGTTTTGCATGCATAGCCCTTTCTTTATTTTCTGTGTTGACCTATGCTTTAGGACTTTTGGTTAATCCTTGGCGTTGACCTATGCTTTAGGACTTTTGGTTAATCCTTGATAGTCATCGTGTTTGACTTGTCTTTATCGACTGTTGCTTGAGTTGGGCTAGCCACGCTATTGCCCCCCAGTGAAGTGAGTTGTCGAGGAGCTTATGTTAGACTTAATTACTAAGATTCTCTTCTACTCTAGGCTGTTCGTAGTGTGGAGTCGGGTTAACCCCGACTCTCGTGTTGTAGTTCAGGCGGGTTTGAGATGTTAAAGATTAACAATTTAACCCAAACAGAGTGGTTGCTTGTGCATGCGACCAAATCAAGGTCCCAACAATGACCCGCTATTTGGCGAATTGCTGTTTGGGGTCCGACTAGAGCATGTCACCTCGCAAGCCGCCCTCAATGAACATCGTCACTTACGAAGATGATGATGTCAGGATAATCGAATCGTTTAGGGACGTAGGAGTGTGACGATTGATTATTGTAGGAGCTGTCGCATGGTGGGCTACTACCCATCGATTGTTCTAAGAGAATATTAGAATGCTCGGGATTGGTCGGGTCATTTATGGACGTACGAGTGTGATGACCGACTGGAGTAGTAAAGCGCGCATGGTAGGTTACAACTCGGACAGTGTCATTCGTGGGAATGACGGAGCCTGCTCTACCAGAGGTAATTATTAACCCGATAGAATCTTGTTGCGATCGGAGCAACTATGAGGTCCTATCATCCCATGGGAGGGGATTGGTAGGTTAATGTTGCCAGAGGTAATAGGTAACATGACTTGATTGTTTGTTGCGATGTGAGCAACCCTGTGGGCTTAGCATCCTATTGGAGAGGATTGGTAAGTTGATTTTGGACAGAGGTAACAGTTAACATGACTTGATTCGAGAGACCCATCGTCTAGTTGAATGAGACTGGTGGAGAAACGACTATCAATGGTGGGGGTTTAACTTGATAATCGACTTTGGTCCTAACCTTCGAAAGGTTTGACCGAATGGGGATCTGGGTTATCCCTAAGAACACTATATGTAGCATCTTATAGGGGTTTCCCATAAGCAGTGGCTCATACTCGCGAGTACGTCGGAGTATATGAAGTTGGAATAATTTAGCCTCGTGTACCAGTTGGAGGGAAAAATGAGCAGTTTAGACTCGTGCACTTATGGGAGTGAAAGGGTAGTACTAAGGGTAGTACTTTTTTAAGAATTTGCCATTGATAGGCATCATGATCTTATTGTCATTTAGTTTGACGAGACGATAAGCTCCGTTCGAATAGACTATCTCTATCACGAACGGTCCTTCCTATTTGGGTTGGAATTTGCCTTTCTTCTTAGAAGTGAGAATCATCAGTCGTCGAACGGTGAGTACCAATTCTCCCTCCTTGAAGGATTAATGCTTGACTTTCTTGTCGAAGGCCTTAGCTATTCGAGCTTGGTAGAACTCAATGTGCTGTTGGGCTTCAAGCAGCCTTTCATCTAACGCTTCAAGTTCCGCGAGATGTCATTGATGATTATCCTCGGTCATCATTCCTGTCGCCAGGGCGACACGGAGGGATGAAATTTGAATCTCTAATGGTAATACGACCTTGCAGCCATATACCAATGAGTAAGGTGTATTGTTAGTCGGCATGCGAACCGTTGTGCGATACGCCCATAATCTCTCGCCAAGCTTCTTGTTCTAATCGCGTTTGCTACTGGAAGTCAGCTTGGTTAGGATCTTAATGATTATTTTGTTGAATTCCTCGGCCAAACCGTTCGTCGAAGGGTTATAGCATGTAGAGGAAAGGTTATGGATTCTGAACTTGTCACAGAACCGGGTGAACGCATGACTAACGAATTGTGTGCCATTGTCATGAATGATACGTTGAGGTACACCGTATCGATATATGATGTGATGTTTGATGAACTTGATCACCTTATTGGTTTTGACTTCTCTTAAGGGGACGGCTTTGGCCCATTTGGAGAAGTAGTCGGTGATTGCCAGAATGAACCAGTGACCCCTTGCTAAAGGCGGGGATATCGGCCCAACTATATCCATTCCCCATGCTTCAAACGGCCATGATGCTGCTATCGTATGTAGGTCTTCAGGAGGTCGGTGCATGTAATTGGTATGGATCTGGCATGCGTGGTATCGTTTGGCATAAGCAACTATATAGCTAACCATCCCTGGCCCAAAGTAGCCTATCCTCCACAGACGATCCCACAGCTTAGGTCCGGGCCGGTGAGCTCCGTAGGTACCATCATGGGCTTCACGTAATGCTTATTGCACTTCTGTCTTTGAAAGACATCAAAGTAACAAGCTCTCATACAACTTATGATACAATGTCTTCATGGTCGAGTCGTAGTAGAACCTTGAGGCACATCGGCAGACAGACTCTCGCTCCTTAGCATCTTCAGATAACATGCCATATAAGACGTAATCGATGATCGGGAGATGCCAGTCTTTCAGGTCAAGTTGATCCGGATCCTGGTGAGTAGCGTTCGCTTCTAGAACGTCCTCTGGTCGAAAGAGTCGTCGACTCGCTATAGTGACACATTGAGTCTTCTCTAGCGGTTGAGCCAAGTTTGCTGCTAAGGATGCGAGGGCGTCCGCGTGCATGTTCTTGGAATGAAGCACATGCTCAATGCGGAAGTTTTCAAATGACTCAACTAGTTTGATAGCCGCTTTATGAAGCGGGATTAGATCATTGTTCCTAACCTCGTATTCTCCCGTCATCTGCCTAACGATGAGCTGAGAGTCACCGTAGGCCTCAAGATGCTTTATCTCTAACTCTCTTTCCAGCTCGAGCCCAATGAGTAGCGTATTATACTCATCCACATTGTTGGTACAGGGCTCTATTAAAGAGAAGGATCGGGGTAATACGTGATTATGCGGAGAAGTGAGGACCACCCCCACTCCTGCAACAATAGATCTGCTCGTGCCGATGCGAGACGCACCATCGAAGAACATCTGCCAAACTTTCGCTAGGGAGGTCACGTTGACTTCGGGGGGGTTCATCCGGCAAATCTTCGAACAGGTCAGTTTTCACCCCCAGCGGATGACTAGCCATGAGATTGCAGATGACCTACCCTTTGACTGATTTCTACGACATAAAGTGAATGTCGTACTGAGATAATAGGAGTGCCCATCTGGCCAAGCGCTAGTTTATGGCCGCGGGCTGTGTCATGAAGACTCGGATGGGGTTCATCTGGGAAATGACGTGGATGGTTTGGCCAACTAGGTAATGTCACATCTTTTGGATGGCAAATACCAAGGCCAAACACTCTTTTTCGACCATAGGGTACCATCGCTCGGTGCCCTGTAGAGTTCTACTCAGGTAGTAGATACCCTGCTCATGGCCGTCATCATCATTTTGTGCCAAGAGAGTGCCCAGAGAGTGCTCCATGGCTCATATGTAGATGAGGAATGGCTTTCCTGAGATTGGAGCCGCCAAGACGGGTGGGTTCGAGAGGTAAGCTTTGATCTCTTCAAAGGTTCGCTGGCAGGGTTCGTCCCATGCGAAGGAGATACCCTTTATCATCAGTTTGGAGAAGGGTTGACGTTTGTCCGAAAGATTTAAAATAAACCTCCGGATGTAAGCCAATCATCCCTGGAGACCCCTTAATTCCTTGAGATTCCGGGGCGGCTGAAGCTCTTGGATAGCTCGTACCTTATCCAGATCGATTCGGATTCCCTTTGTTATGGCTACGATTCCAAGGAATTTACTACAGGACATCCCTAAGAATGACTTCGTAGGATTCGTCTGTCTTGAGTTGATGAAATCGCATGAGTTCGAACATCACCCTCAGGTCTTGGAGATGGTCATCTTTGCTGTGACTTTTTACGACCAGGTCGTCTACATAGCATTAGACTGTCTTTCGTAGATAGTCTCAAAAAATAGTGCTAATAGCACGTTGATATGTTGCACCGGTGTTTTTTAGTCCGAAAGGCATGACCATGTAGCAGTACACCCCCATTGGAGTCCTGAATGAAGTGTATTTTTCGTCATCAGGGTGTATCTTGATTTGATTATACCCTGAAAACCCATCCATAAAGGACATCCTCTCAAATCTGCACGTGTTATCGATGCTGACGTCCATGATGGGAAGAGGAAACTCGTCCTTTGGGCAAGTGGCATTGAGGTTTCTGAAGTCAATGCAGATGCAAATCTTACCATTCTTCTTCAGGACTGGAATAATGTTGGCCACCCAGTCAGGGTGTTGCTCTTGTCTGATGAAGCCGGATTCGATCAGCTTCTTCACTTTAGCCTCGATTACCTCTATGATTTGTGGATGAAACTGTCTCTACTATTGTTTGATAGGTTTGGCATCCGAGCCGATGTTGACGCTATGCATGGCGATCTACGGATCAAGGCCGGGCATGTCCTTGTAATTCCATGCGAAGACATCAATATATTCTCGTACGAGGGCTATGAGGTCTTCCTTCTCTTGGGGAGGTAGACTACCGCTGAAAAATATGGGCTTGGGGTTGGTCTCATCGCCTATGTTTACCTGGAGGATCTTGTCCTCGGTGGGCGGTTCATGCTGCTCGAAGCGACTACTCCACTGAGCATTGACGTGGCGATCCCATGTCTTCTTATAAAGCGGGACTTGCTCATCCTTTGCCATTTTAGTAGGATCAGTCACAACCATATTGACTGTGAGGTTGTTGAACAAGTCTCCCATGCTGACGTCTGAGTCTCATGCTGAGGATGTCGATGACCGATCCTCAGAGCGGGCATCATCGGAGTCCTCTCCGAAATTGCAAAACAATTCCGACAAGGGAGAAATGTAACCTAATCCTCTTCGAGTCTTGGTGAAGTAGTTAGAGGGTTTGCCTTTAGGTACGTAGGTGGGTCGGATGACCATCTTCCGTCCTCTGCTGTAGTTCAGGCCTTTTTGGCGAGTGAGGTCATAACCCATATCCTTCATCATGCGTTTCGCCACTTGGCTGTATTGCGAAAACTAGGGTGCGGACTCCTCTTCTTCGGACTCGTCCCACAATGTGCATAGGGGGTGATCGACTCTCCTAAAGATAATATCCTTTTGATAACTATCTTGGGAGGGTACGACGAATACAGCTTGCGAAGACTCAATCGTTTATCTCTTTGCGATATACGACGAGTATACAGGAAAGTGTAGAGACGGGTCACTATAGAGCCTTGCCATTGGGTCGTTAGGTAGGTCATCCTCGGATGTCGGGCAAGATGACAAGTAAGCAAAGTCGAACTTCTCATTCCAGATAATATCCTCTGCCTGGATAGCGTCGGTTACATTGTGGCTTTCGTAGCCGATTACAATTGATTCGAAATCATTCAGGACAAGGCTATCGCCGTATTTAGGTTCACTATCTACTTTATTACCGCTCTCGAGTTCCTCGATCGGTGGTTCATCGGAATCTTGGTAAAGCAGGGAATCCGTGAAGTAGTTATTGACTCCTTTGAAGGGTTGTTTGTCGGCAACTACTGTCTTCACCCGATCGTAATCATCCATGTAATTTAAGCATTAGTGCAATGTGGATGGGACAATGCGGTTGTTGTGGATCCATGGCCATCCCAGTAGCATGTTGTAGGAAGGCTCAGCATCGATGACGTAGCAGGTGACCTCCATCTTCATGTCGCATATACGGCACTTTAGGCGGATCTTGCCGAACGGCCTCATCCTAGTGGCGTTAAACCCGAAGATGGTCGTGGTTGTCACGGAAAGACGCTTCTGGGGGACCCCCAAGTATTGCATAAGCTTCCAGGGGACAATGCTCAGTGCGGATCCTGGGTCAACTTGGATTCGATCTACTCTGGAGGAACCGATGTACCCCGTGAAGTACAAGGGTCGATTGTGAGAAGTGCTTTTGATTAGCATGTCCTCAGGGGTGAACGTGATGCAGAGGACCCGCTATTCTTCCCCGTGTCTTCTTCCCTTGTGGATGAGAAGTGCATGGCAAAAACTTCTGAGTCGACCAATGCCTATTGTAGAGCTTCCCGAGTAGGTCTAGACAAACGCAGGAGTTCATACATGGTGATTCTGGTTGGAATGTTCTTTAGCTATGCGAGCACATTAAACCTGAAAGGCTGATTACTCGAGCTAGGCCCTTCGGGATTTGGAGGGGTCTCTGCAGGTAGCCGCCTGGAGGGTCCCACCGGCTCCTCCGCCCTAGCAGGGTAATTCTTGGCGAATTCTCTCCCTACCCTGGTGGCTAGGGTGGCTACATCCTCATCGGAGTCGGTGAGGATGGCTACTGTCATTTTGCCTTTATCTAGGATAGCGGATATGGCATTGCAAGGTTTACCCTTGGTCCTCCTCGAATGCTTTGAAGTCCATTGCTCATCACCGAGGAGGTCCAGATGGACCCACATAACTTGTACCGACAGTAAGGTTTGGGATACTAAATCTTTTCCTTGTTGATTGTGAGGGTCATCGTTAGTTATCTTTAGCATTGCCTTAGGGATAGGAACTACCCGCGCTGGCGCTTGAACCTCTGGGAGATCTTTTCCAAAACTCAGAGTGATCATATTTGTGGTCACCTACTTTTGTACCTTCTCCTTTTTACAACTCCTGCATCATATAGGGCTTGAAGCTTATCCTTGAGGATATAGCATTTGGAAGTATGGTGACCGAGGAACCTATGGTACCAGCAGTAGCCCGGTTCATTAGTTTTGTTCGCCTCCTCAGGCTTGGTTACTTCCGGCAGCTTAATCCTGTTACTTTTGAGGAGCGTGTCGAGAGTTGCCACTACCTGGTCTTCCTTGAAGTCATATTGCCTTGGAGGACATTGTTCAAACAGCCTAGGTTTCGACCTTTGGGCTGGTTTGAGCGCCAGAGCTGAGTCAACGGCCATGATCTCCTTTCCTCTCGCTCGAGGGGGATTCTTCGGTGTGCTCGGTTTTGCAACTCTCTTTTTAGGGTGAGGCTCCTTGGCCTCAAGCCTTTGATCATATTCTCGACCTGTTCGCCCTGGCGAATGAGTTCTTTCTAGGTTCGGGTTTCTACCGCGCCAACCTTGGATAGAATATGGATTGAAAGGTTATTGCAGCACATCTCAATCAGCGTGGCTTCGGAGACTTGGTCTCGGCAATGAACTGATCGGTTCCTGAACCTCTTCACGAAGTCATTGACCGACTCTGACTTCTTTTGCTTCTCGACTAGGAGGGTGGTCATTGACACCTTGGTATCATCATCGAAGAAATGGGCTAAGAAAAGTCTTTCCTCGTCGGCCCATTACTTAAAAGAGCCTGGTTCCAATTTGCGGAACCATTCGAAGGCTACCCCTTTGAGGGTGTCGATGAATAGCCGGGTGAGGATGGCGTCGTTCCTGGTGAGGAATCCGGTCTGAGCCATAAAGTAGTAAATGTGTTGTGAAGGGGAGCCCTTACCATCAAATTGTACCAGACTGATGGGTTTAAATTTTGCTAGGTAGGGGACCGTATCCCACTCGATAGGGTACGACCTGACCACCCGCAGTTTATTCATGTTTTGTTGGAGCTTTAAGGCCTTGAGTTAGCTTTGGAACTCGTCGAATCTCTTGTCCCGGGTAGAACCCCCGGAGCGCGACGTTCCCGCCGACGACTTTGAAGAGTGATCTGATAGGATTTTAGTATTATCCTCCTATTCAGTCGTCTGATTAGGAGTAGGTTCCCATTCCTTGCCTCCCACCGGCCTCCGTGGGGTACGCGTGACCTTCTTTTTCTTCTTTTTGTTCAGAAGTTGCTCCAACATGTCTCTTATGGACTCAATGGCGACCTGATGTTCTTCAAAATTTTGAGCGATTGTCTGATCACTCGAGGTTTCAGTCATGTGCACCCTTGCTGAGTCACTGTGACTCCAGTGCGATGTCTGAGACGTGGCCGCCGCTGAGCAAACTTCCTCTTCACCCTCAGCCTTCTCCTTTTTACAACTCCTGCATCATATAGGGCTTGAAGCTTATCCTTGAGGATATAGCATTTGGAAGTATGGTGACCGAGGAACCTATGGTACCAGCAGTAGCCCGGTTCATTAGTTTTGTTCGCCTCCTCAGGCTTGGTTACTTCCGGCAGCTTAATCCTGTTACTTTTGAGGAGCGTGTCGAGAGTTGCCACTACCTGGTCTTCCTTGAAGTCATATTGCCTTGGAGGACATTGTTCAAACAGCCTAGGTTTCGACCTTTGGGCTGGTTTGAGCGCCAGAGCTGAGTCAACGGCCATGATCTCCTTTCCTCTCGCTCGAGGGGGATTCTTCGGTGTGCTCGGTTTTGCAACTCTCTTTTTAGGGTGAGGCTCCTTGGCCTCAAGCCTTTGATCATATTCTCGACCTGTTCGCCCTGGCGAATGAGTTCTTTCTAGGTTCGGGTTTCTACCGCGCCAACCTTGGATAGAATATGGATTGAAAGGTTATTGCAGCACATCTCAATCAGCGTGGCTTCGGAGACTTGGTCTCGGCAATGAACTGATCGGTTCCTGAACCTCTTCACGAAGTCATTGACCGACTCTGACTTCTTTTGCTTCTCGACTAGGAGGGTGGTCATTGACACCTTGGTATCATCATCGAAGAAATGGGCTAAGAAAAGTCTTTCCTCGTCGGCCCATTACTTAAAAGAGCCTGGTTCCAATTTGCGGAACCATTCGAAGGCTACCCCTTTGAGGGTGTCGATGAATAGCCGGGTGAGGATGGCGTCGTTCCTGGTGAGGAATCCGGTCTGAGCCATAAAGTAGTAAATGTGTTGTGAAGGGGAGCCCTTACCATCAAATTGTACCAGACTGATGGGTTTAAATTTTGCTAGGTAGGGGACCGTATCCCACTCGATAGGGTACGACCTGACCACCCGCAGTTTATTCATGTTTTGTTGGAGCTTTAAGGCCTTGAGTTAGCTTTGGAACTCGTCGAATCTCTTGTCCCGGGTAGAACCCCCGGAGCGCGACGTTCCCGCCGACGACTTTGAAGAGTGATCTGATAGGATTTTAGTATTATCCTCCTATTCAGTCGTCTGATTAGGAGTAGGTTCCCATTCCTTGCCTCCCACCGGCCTCCGTGGGGTACGCGTGACCTTCTTTTTCTTCTTTTTGTTCAGAAGTTGCTCCAACATGTCTCTTATGGACTCAATGGCGACCTGATGTTCTTCAAAATTTTGAGCGATTGTCTGATCACTCGAGGTTTCAGTCATGTGCACCCTTGCTGAGTCACTGTGACTCCAGTGCGATGTCTGAGACGTGGCCGCCGCTGAGCAAACTTCCTCTTCACCCTCAGAAGGGGGTGCTAGGAGAGTGTAGTTGAGCGGGATGTTTACTCCTGTACGACTGCGGGTGTGCAGGAATATACCATTACGCTCGCGTTGAACCAGTGGGTAACTGGGCCCCTGGAAGGATTCCAAGTCTGGAGAATCTGGAAGTACACTTTTACCCTTCCCCATCATGTTAACAGTAGCGGACGAGAGTTCTAAATCATCAACGGCATGCCTTCTTTGGTGGCTATGCCTTTGACGAGAAGATCTCGGTTGGGAAGGGCGTTGAGTGCGCCTTTCGAACACCGAATGTTTCGCCGTTCCTACACACTGGCAGTCTGGTGAGTATTGTTTGGATAAGCCTTTCGTAGTGAAATTAAGGATTCGCCTTATGTATGATGCGTTTGCGAGTTAGGTAACCCCGGAGATCTTCCGTGGGTGGTTGGCGACAACCGCCAGCATCAGAGGGGCCAACCGAGCGATTGCACGAGAGAGGTTTGGATGAACTCTCCTACGTGCACTGGGTGGAATGGTTAGGTGTTGGAGTTAGGTGAGTTCGCCTTAACCGGTGAGTCTTAACGCTCAGGCGAGTTCTTTCCTGCTAGCGAACTTCGACCCTTTGTTCATGTATGCGAGTTTGTGAGGTACCGCGTACTGCTTTACCTTTGTCGTTAAGGACCGTTTGCCTACAATGCTTACCCGTCGAGTGGACTTGGTGAGGCTCACCTGATTTTGAGGGCTCGCCTGTTCGGGTAGGCTCACCTGCTCTAGGCAGTCCATTCACATCAGGGATGTGACCCGAGAAACAAAATCCACTTGAGTGGATAGGCTTGCCCATTTGGATTGGTTCGCCTGAGTGGCCCAGTTTGTCAGAAATACCAGACCTACTGAAACGGGGGATATTACGGTCAGAGTGAAGCCCGTCTGAACGTGAGGGTTCACCTGATTTAGCGAGCCCACCAGCGTTGGGAAGGCTGCTCCTCCATCTTGCACTTTTCAGACCCGAATAATAATTTAGACCGTCATATGAGGCGAAGGTTTGGGCCTCCTGTTGGGTGAGGACCTGTCTTCACCGCTGGTGGGCTCTTCTAGAGAGAGGAGCGTCCGTGCGGACCGTGACGGTGTGGTCTGCGCCAAGATGAACCACCATCTCTTCCTGAGCAGGAGTCTACGAGGGTCGTTTGGTGACCCATCTGGCAGCCTTTTGCCCTATGCTCTTGACCTCTGGCTTGGCCTCGATCAATTCGAAGGGAATAGGTTTCCCTGGCGTGACTCGGATAGGGTCCTCAGGCATGGAGGCTTTGATCGTTTGAGGTCGGCCTCTACGCATAACTCCTTGGCATTTGCGGGACGCATTGCCACCAGAGGAGGAGGAAGACAAGTACTCGTCGTACTTGGCTTGGTCGAACTCGATTTCTAGGGACTCCACGGTCATCCTGACAGCAACCCTTTCGAACTGCACTACCACCATTTCGGTTGAGGAAATAGTTTCTCCCACTGTGGTCGCCATCTTTTGTAGGTATAAATTTTGATTTCCCGAAATGAGGGTTTTGTTTGTATTGATAAGAATAGCTTATTATAAACTAATGAATCAAAATTATAACAGAAGCGGAGGAAAGGCCCTCCTTGTTTAACGTGGGGACTTTGATAGCGATAGGACACCTCGCTCGATTCTCGCACCGAGTTTGCTTCCCTTGGACGGTTTGATCTAGGTTGCTAGTGAGCTTCAGTATGCAATAAAAGCTCGTGCTGGTCGAGTTTAAGTCTCCGAGTTCAGTGGCGGTCAGGGCCCGAAGCTGGGAGAAGGTGCTACAGTACAATGATCATGCAAAGAGCCCATCGTCAACTCAGTCGAGAGTTGAGAGCTAATGGTCCAACTAACTGATTGAATTAGTCAATTAACTATGAACCTCTTTCTTGTAGCCAGGAGAGACTCTTAAATAGAGGAGAGACAGCATGGTCACTCCCTTGAATCATGGGATATGACCACACACTATTAGGGGATACCATGCTTCTCACTTGTACTATGAGCGGCCGCTTGATGGGCTCGGAGCACTGTACTTCTCTCCCTTACGTCATGGGAAACGGGAAGGCCCATCCCTATACGTGATGTAGCAGCCGCCAAGTACTCTGGCGAGTTTGGCGAGTTTGTTGATTGTGAGCGAATTTGGCTCTTGACTTGTGCAGGTGAGTTCGGCTCTTGACTTGTGCAGGTGAGTGTAGTGAGTCAAGCGTCCGAGTGTAGCGACGGGTGCTCTTGAGTAAACCTAACTCACGCGGGCGAGTCAAGCGTGCAGGTGAGTGTAGCAACACTGTGGATTCGACTGGTCGCTCGTACTGTGGATGACCGCTTGATGGGCTCGGAGTACTGTGCTTCTTCCCTTCACGTCGTAGGAAATAGGAAGGCCCATCCCTGTACGTGATATTGCGGTCGCTAGGTACTCTGGTGAGTTTGGCGAGTTTATCTATCACGGGCAAATTCAGATCTTGACTCGTGCAGGCGAGTCGAGTAAGCAGGCGAATTTCAGTCACTTGGATGATCTTGACTCGTGCGGTCGAGTCAAGCATGCAAGCGAGTTTGGCGATTGTATGTGTTTGACTGGTCATTCGTACTATGGACGGCCGCTTGATGGGCTCGGAGTACTGTACTCCTTCCCTTCACATCATGGGAAATGGGAAGGCCCATCCCTAGACGTAATATTGTGGCTGCCAAGTACCTTGACGAGTCTGTGGTTAGAATGTTGATCGCCTGGCTGATCGTCAGGACACGCAGGCAGGTTCGGCCCTTGAGTAAACTTAACTCGTGCGGGCGAGTCAAGTGTGCAGGTGAGTTTCTGATCGCCTGGTGGATCGCTGGCTGCGTGGGCGAATTTGGTGATTATGTGGTCTTGGCTCGTGCTGGTGAGTCAAGCCCACGGGTGAGCCTAGTTTTCACATTGCGCAGGCAACTCAAATACGCAAGCGTATTTTAGGCTTATCTACAAAGGTAATTTTTACCGCCTATAGTAGGTGGCACTCGAGTGTTAGCTTCAGTGGCCAGAATATCTTTCCCCTTGGATCGGGGAGCATTATTTTAGCCACGTTGCATAGGTTGTCTTTGCTTGCCTTCCTCTTCTGCTTTAACCCTGGCGATGATTTTCTCAGCTTGTTCACCTTGAGAGACTAGTTGCTGTTTTCGTCAGAAATTGTTTTCATTATGAAATCCATGAAACTTCAGTCGTTTTATAATAAATTACACAACAAAATAAATAAAATTATAATTTCTTAGAAAATAACACAAGAATCGTTTATCGACTTCTATTTTTATGGGGACTTTGCCTGTGCCAGGGGTGCGTTAGCCCGTGGACCACCAAATCACAGATTCTGATTGAATTGTGAAGGCTTTGGATATTCTTCCTTTGTTTAGAAGAAAAAAAGAAATCAGTGAATATCTTATCGAAGTAAGATAAACACTCTTCTCAATATCAAGTCAAAGCTTAGATCTTAAGGAATCGCCAAAAGCTTTAGTTTTTCTACTCTATCTGCTCTTTGTGATCAGATCCCGTCAGTAATGGTCCTAGGGGGTATTTATAGCCCCTGGGATAGTTTAACTAAAAATACAACGTCATGGGGGATTTTTGCCTGCGAGATAGTTGTGACTGTCTCGACGGCCGAGAACAGTTGTGACTGTCTCGGCTTCCGAGACAGCCATGACTGTCTCGAAAAGCCTGAACTGCCCAACTATTTTTCTGTGACTACCTTCCCACGTTCTAAACTCCATTATTTTGGTAGTTATCAATGTGATTCTCGCCCATAATGTCTCCTACGTTCCTGAACAGTTAATGGTCATGTGTTATGCAGTTGCTTCAGTAGTTTCTGAACCTTTCAGAGCTATCTCATGTGCACGACGGTAGATGTTGTCTCGTATGCGAGACAGTAGATGCTGTCTCGCGCTGTCTCACGTGCGAGATAGTCTACACTGTCTTGATTTTTTTGAGACAGCTTAAGGCTATTTCTTGCAATCCTTGGATGATCTACTCTTTGTCTTGAGTTGTATTTGGATATCTATCAGTATTTTTAGACGCCTACAGATACCCCCTCAAAAGTATCTCAGACTCATTCCTTTATAGAGGAGTCTGGGACACTTTGGATAAGTCAGGTCTTACTTACAATCCCTTCAATACTTGGTTCAGTAGATCATGTAGAAGGACCCATAAATGACTTCAAATCTTGACCTCTTCATCTTTTAGTCTATCCAGTGCTTTAAAGACTAGCTAAAATTCTTCCGGTACTGTGTTTATCGCTTGACCGTTGTCGAGATCTTGAACTGAAGCTAGAATTTTGACTTGTGCATTTAGTTTTTGTTGCCAAATCGATATTGAATTGATTATGAATGCATCAGTCTTCATAAGAGCATAGTTTATACTTGTACATTGACTGGAGTCTACACAGTTAAAACTCTTAAGGTGTTGGAGTATAGAGAATCAGTTTACACTCATGTACTCTTTGCAGTTTTTGAGAAATAGTTTAACCTCGTATACCCATTGGGAGGTTCAAGGAGATACAGTTTATACTCATATACTCATTGGAGTGTTCATACATGGATCGAGGTTGAAATCGCCACCAAATTACAAATTTTACCAAAGAGAATCGTCACTGTCTTATACAGCGAGACATTATTGACTGTCTCACTTGGCGAGATAGTGTAGACTATCTCGCGTGGTGAGACAGTGTCGACTGTCTCACTGACCAAAACAGTCGAGACTGTCTCGAATGTCCGAGACAGTGTTGACTGTCTCGTTGTCCGAGACAGTTGAGACTATCTCGGATAGTCGAGTCGGGGGTATAAAACCTCGACTTAGGGTTTTTTGAGGGTTTTTACGTTGAATTTTTAGTGATTCTTGGGTGATTTTCTGGCGATTTTTATGAGTTTTCTGCCTTCCCTTGTTCTATTTGTCCTTGATTTGGGTATGGCTCTTATTTAGAGGGGGATCCCACTCAAAGTTTGAAGGATTTTTTCAGGTTTGTTCTCCCTCCAATGTTGTTCTAAAATTTCAACTTTCTTTACTTTTCCACCATGCATGCAATCCTTTGGGCGTATTTGGTGATCTATTTGTAGATTCTAATCCCAAAACCCTAATTTTCTCGCAGGATTTCGACGGGGATTATCTTTTCATTATGTCACCGAGTAGATCCCGAGTTTCCCGAGGCCGCTCAGCTTCCCAGACTACTGAGAGGGTTGATCCCGCTGCCGCTTCTTACGGGGGTATATTTCTTTCATTCGTTCATGAATTTAAATATCGCATTTTGTCAACTTTATATGTATTTTATTTGTTTTCGCATATAAACCCTCGTTTGTCATCCTTTGAGATGCATTCGGGAAGAGCTGGTATCCTCCTTTGAGGGGATTGACGCTGGAAAGTGTTTGTTTTGCTTGGACAAGACACACTTCAGAGTATACAGGGATGATTTTATATTATCCCACGTATTTTGAAAGGCTCTGATATGCCGTTATAATGCTCGTGTATAGTAACGCATATCCCTTTTATACGTGTGGTAAATGAAAATCGTCACACCTGTTACAAGATGGTGATTCTATCTTATGGAATAAGATACACCACCTTCTCAAAAGTTTTAGGACTATTCTTACACAATTTATGTGTATTTTTTTCTTTTCAGTCCATTTTTCTTCTATAATTTTCCCTGCTAGTGAGGTCACGGGTCAAAGTAGTGTCACCCATTCTTATTACGAGGGGATTCTGTTAGTCGAGTCAGCTCCTCAGTTTAACTCGGACTATAATGAGGAAATAGTGGAGATTCTACGATGAGGTGGTTATCGTGTTCTACGATAGTTGATCACCGACGCGGCTTTAATTTCAGAGCAGGACTCAAACTAGTGTGTGAGGAAACCATATTTCCTGTTTGGTGATTCTGTGAAGGACCCGAAGGTTATTTCTTGCAAATCTGCACAGTGGTTGCATGGGAGTGGGTCGACATTCTTGTATCTACCTTGGATTCCTCGGGATCATTCCCTTTTGAAGTTCAGAAATCTGGCAGTCGATCGGGAAATGTTTTGGTAAGGAGGCTTCCACCCCGGGTTCTAGCGATAGAGCTTCTATGCGAGGACTTCACCCTGGTGTCCTAGGTCAAGATAACCTGCCCCAGAATGAGACGGCGACACAGGCAAACACTGTAAAGAATAGGTTAGCTGTATTAGGAAGATAACTCCCCATTAAGAAGTTTAGATGTTATGGATGGGTTCACTATTTTGGAGACAAGTAGTGGACGAGAATGACTCGATACGTATTGAACCGTTGGGGGCGAGAATTAGCGAAACTAGGGTTATCAGTTCCTATTCGCGCCAGCATGTATGGTCTACAGATCAGTGTGGATCATTTCTTTGCTTTGTTTGAAATTTATAATCTTGACACCAATACTTTTTTCACCAAGAACGGGGAGCTTGGACTGCCATTACATGAGATGATGAAGGTATCAGGATTACCTATGGGCGATGTTCCGTATCAAGAATTCCTCCCAACGGTTAGGCACTTAAACAGGATGAAGGATCAGTCGACCGTGACCTATGATACCTTATGAGAGCTGACATACCATTACCATATAGCTACGGCCGAAATGGAGACTAAAGCTAAGAAGAGATCTCCCCAGATCAGCTTGAAGCAATTCACGGATTATTTGTTTAAGAATGTTGAGAGTCGTTCAGACGCCGTGTGTAAACTATCTCCCTTGACCCCGAATGAGATCAACCGATTGTTGGAGAGAACAAATGCACAGTCCTACACCTCTCGTTTAGAAGACGGCTTTCCTCATAGCACCAAGTTTCGTTCTTATTTGTGGTAGGGTGGTGTTAAGATCAACCCAACCACTCTACTAGCTGGCTTTTTGGCCATATGGCTGAAGAAGTGTGTCGTCCCCCACCAACCCTCCGATGCATTGCCGATTGAAGTGTTATATTCGGCCACTCAATTAGCCACAGGTCGTAGGTTGTCCTTGCTTCCTGCAATGGCAGCTAATATCCATAGTGGGTTACGACAATTGGCTCTTGTGTTCACTCAAGAGGGGAAGAAGCCCTCCGCTGAGATATCCGTATTGAAGCTGGAATTACCATACACTTATTTGATGACCTGGTTGGTACTTCATCAGTCGGATTTGATGCAGGCTTCTGAGACGGTGGATCCAAGCCTCCCTCTACTGCAGACTCTTGAAGGTTGTAAGTGGGTCAAATGTCGGTGGTTGGATATATTGAAGAACCAAGGCAGAACCGCACGATTTTGGACGTCGACTGCTTCAGATGACTGATGAACATTCGATCTGGTTATCTGGTATTCAGGGTGAAGGATGTCTGTCGTATTGAGCCTTATTTCCCATGCCGGTTTGCTCGTCAATTCGGCTATGATCAACTGTATATCGGCAACCCAAACCGTTAACTTAGAGTTCAAGGTGGACTTATAGATGGGGAAAGAGCCTGGTTTTGGAGTATCGTCGGTTGCACGAATGATGAGTTTGATCTCCCTTTGGAGACACCTCCTCTGCAGATGACCTTCCTTTACTGTAAGTGGTTGATAGCTACCAATGCAGTTACTCGAAAAAGAAGGATATCTGAATTAGAGGAAGAAATAGCCTCACGGTGTGCAATAGAAATAGTTCATGAAACTGTGCTTTCAAATAGAGGGAAAGAAAGCGCCGAGTCTTCCAAAAAGGGGAAGAACCTACTCTCCCAGCTGACAGTGAAGAAGAGTTTGAGACTGATGAGATCGAAACTTCTGAGGAGGCGGATGAGACTGGATCAAGTTCTGAAGAAACAGAAGAAGAGGTTGGCGAGAAAAATGAAGAAGAAACGACTGGTCTCCCGGATTCTTTTTTCAAAAGAGGACATGTAAACCCTTCCGTTGCTCACAGGGCTCACCATGCTGATCTAGCTCGACCACAAGGTGCTCTGAAAAGAAGGAGGGAGAGGGTCGTTATGACATTCCAATCGGATGACGATAGAGGTCCTTAGTGGAGAGGAAGAGGAAGAAGAAGATACAATGCCTCTTGCTCATAGGCAAAGATCTCAGTCCTCAACTCAAGCTCAAACTCAAATTCCTCCAAGAACTGAGTTATGCACCAAGTATCGCCATAAAAAATCTGGGGTTCAAGGTGAAGCACGTCCATTGAAAAGAAGGAAGAAGGTCGCATCTCGACCACATATTCCTCTTCCTGCTTTAGAGGAAACATCTGCCCACAGTGTTCCTTCAGATGAATAAGGTAGCGATTCATCTTTATTTTCATTTTACTATTCTCATATTTCTTAACACTTAAACTTATCTCGCACTTAATTTCTGTAGGGAGTCAAGAAGAAGGAGAATTTTAGGCTAACACTGCTTCTCCCAGTGGTATGGAAACTGAGGAACCCAGCTTCGTTCAACAAATGCATGACGCGCTTAATGATGAAACTGCTGGTGTTCAAACGACTTTTTACATTGATCCATCGGCTCCAAACGCAGGTACGTGTATTTCTCTATTTGGAGGGCAATTTCGAAAGATGAATGAGTCGGAATGCGTACCTCTTCTAATAACCTGTGCACTTTATCTCCTTTTAGTTAAACTAAAAGAAGCGGGTACAAGTAGTGGAGCCATCGAATCCATCCCGATCAATGAAGGTAAAACTAATCTCCATTTTGTGTAGGTTCATATAAGTATATATGTTATTTATGATCCAGCACATTCTGTAGATGCCACAACGAATGAACCAGCTGGAGGAGAAACCACTCATGCTACTGAGGTCGAGGATTTTAATGAGCACAACCTCAATCTTGATCTCTCATAGGATGGCCATTAGTATGTCTCCGATTTATTATTGGGAAAAACTCCTGGTGCAGCCACAGGACCAATTGTCGGAGTTGGTTCAACTGAAGCGGGTTCCTCTGAAGGTAAAGGCTTTTATTCTATAACCTTCATTATCTCTTTATCATTTAACTTTAAATAATCATATAAGTATTTGAATTATAGGACTAGTTGTTGAAACTGATACTGCTATAATTATTAGAACGTCTGATCAACCCGAGGGTCGTGGTTTCTTATCATCGGCAGGAACCGAAGTCGAATTCAATCATCAATTCCTGAATCTCAACCTCTCACTCCTTTAGACCCGATGATGATAAAAGCTACTGCCACCCCCAAATTAGTCCTGCCATAACAAATGCGAGACTAACCGAAGAATTTGGTACGTCAACAGCTGTTGCATCTAGAGTTGGTGAGTTTTATCAATTGCTTGTTTTAAACTTCTGATTAATATTCCAGCATACTCATTGTGTTTTTTCTTTCTTGCAAAATCTTTAGTTCTTCCCCTCGAAAACTTCATAGATTCGGATCTGACCTTAACGTAGGTTCCGGCTATCGCGTCGACTGATGTAGCGGGTATGTCGATGGTTGTTATTCCTGAAACAACTCCAACTACTCAAGGAGTCGAATTGACATCCTTGAGGCAAGAAAGCCATGCTGAAGGCTCTACTATTGAACTTGGTATCTTTCATTGGATTTTAAGTTTCAAACATTAATTCAAGTATTCTTTCGAGCACTTATTTCCTTTCCTCTTACTGTAGTGCCTCCTTCAACATTACTTGAGTCTATCAAAGTTTTGACGTCCGATGAGGATCCGGATAAGGCGTTTATCTGTTCAGACATCTAAAGTTTAGTTTATTTCCTAAACCTCATGATTGATTGAATTCTTCATCAAGGGTTATCCTTCGACAGCTTTAGGAGGTCATTTGATCGGCATGTAGCAGGAACTAGAGAAGATGGATATCCTGAATTGGCTGATTCCATTGAATCCTACTTGGTCCAGCTGAAACAACAAGTTGAACACCTGAGGGATCTTAAGATCAGCAGTGTTTCTTCTTATGTATCGACTCAAATGGATCTCAAACTGCAAGAGTGGCATGCCTCACAAAAATTGACAGAGCTCGAGCTTCAAAAGTTGAGAAATAGTGTAACCTAGATGCGATTGGGTATTACCAAGAAAGTGTAGGCTAAGGCTGATTTACTCCAATCCTTAGAACTACATCGAGCTCATATATCCCACTTGGAAAAGGAGCTTGTAGAAGCTAAGGACGCTGAGAATATCCTAAACCTTGATTTGGTTGAAGCTGAGCGTGTCGAAATAGACTTATTCCAATAGCTGGAACTTCAGGATAAAAAGTTTACTGAGACGAAACAAGAAGTCCTCCAAGCTCGGAATACCAGTAAAGAATCCTTAAGAGCTAACCTGAAAGCTGAATTTGAACAAGCTTATGCAGAAATGCTCTCAAAACTCGAAGGGCAAATTTGTAATTACAAGTTATGTTTAGATTTAAAGAAAACTTTTCTCTTGTAATAACACTTTTCCCGTATTAAAAATTCTTCTTATGAATAAAGTGAACTCTTTTGTTTATTGAAATTTTATTATGATTACTCATTCTTGTTTAGAATAAGTAAACATAATACTCATAGGATTTTTGGCAAACCCTCAGCCATCAACGGATTTGATGTGCCTTTGCCGACTACCGTTTGAGTCGGGCTAGTATGTGAATTATATAGATCCATTACATATAATGTTAGGCTAAAACAATTAAACTCTCTTAGGCTTTAAACTATAATGTTGAATATGTAGGCTACATGTGTTAGATGTAGGCTTATCTCTAATAAGGGATCAAGATAACGTCCCCCATGCATAAAGGGCATGGATTAAAAAATGCAGATAGATTACATTTTCTTAGTAGAAGAAAATGAACCTGCAATTGGAGAGAGAGAATTTTATATCCCATCTCCTGGTCTCTCTATTTTTTTGTTGGTAGAGATGAACCCAAAATCGGAGAGGAAGAATTTTATATTCTATCTCCTAGTCTCTTTTTTATGGGTAGAGATGAACCTAAAATCGGAGAGGAAGAATTTTATATTCTATCTCGTGGTCTCTTTTTTTATTGGTAGAGATGAACCCAAAATCGGAGAGGAAGAATTTTATATTCTATCTCCTGGTCTCTTTTTGTTAGTAGAGATGAACCCAAAATCGGAGAGGAAGAATTTTATATTCTATCTCCTGATGCAAAAAAAATTCAAAGTAAGATTTCTACTTAGAGAATCTAGATGGGTTTGAATAATCCTAACTGTCATAAGGTTTGATTACTCAACTTGAAAGTGGACCTCTCGTTCGTGGAATAAATCGAGAGGAGATTTTGGTTTTGGTCCTAACTGTAAGAAGGTCTGGCCAAGTGGGAGTTGAGACAATTTTACCTTTAATAGACTAAATTGTTCAAATGGAATTGAGTCCCTTTCGTTTGTCGAAAAGGAATCTCAGTTTTGAAAGTGAACCTCTCGTTCATGAAAGGAATCGAGAGGGGATTTTGGCTTTGGTTCTAACTGTATGAAGGTTTGACCAAATAAGAAATGGGAGCGGGGTACAAGTAACGATGGGAATGTTGGCTTGTACATATCACTCGTTGGGAGTTTTTGTTGTCAAACAAAAGGATTTGACATAAAAGGATTCGATGATTGCTATGAATCAGTAAATTGAACTTTTTTGAATACTGTATCATAATTTCAACATTGGAAGTGTTAAAGATTAGATACAATGGGAGTTTGAAGAATTTTAATCCATGACAGATTTTGGTGGACCCACCGTCAATTAATTTGACAGGTGAGCGATTTTGTGGTACAGGGTTGTGAGTCATCGCTCGCTCCGTGACTGCACCGTGGGACTTTAGTGAGGAAAGACCAACTATTTTTTATCGTTGAATCTCATCTCACAAAAATGCTTGGAAAATCACAATGAGAGGTTCTCAATCATTTTGGAAATAATTAGATAATCATAGTGAAAGAGTCTTAATTGTTATCATGACAATTAAGAATGAATCATTCAAATGATCAGTTTCCATCTAGAACAATCAATTGATCTCGGATTATCCTAAAAAATACCCTGTACAGTATTCTCTAGGAACTTCCCATTTAAATAGGTTATCCTGAACATCCTAAGGGTAGTATTTCTTCAGGAACTTCCCATTTATCGGTATCATTAGTTTGTTGCCATCCTGGGTGATCAGGCAGTACGCACCATTTGAATAGATTGTTTCTATTACAAATGGTCCTTCCCATTTGGGTTGGAATTTTCCTTTCTTCTTGGAATTAAGAATCATGGGTCTCCGAACGGCAAGAACCAGGACTCCTTCCTTGAAGCTTCGTTGTCAGACTTTTTTTATCAAAAGCACGAGAAATTCTAACCTGATAAAACTCGATTTGTTGCTGAGCTTCCAAGTGCTCTAACTCCTCAAGGCGTTTTTGGTGTTGTTCTTCTGTCGCATTCCCGTCGCGAGAGCGATACAGAGAGAGGGAATTTGTATTTCTAAAGGAAGGATAGCTTCGCATCCATATATTAAGAAATATGGGGTTGCTCCAGTTGGTGTGCGGACAGTTATACGATAAGCCCATAAAGCTTCACTAAGTTTGTCGTCCCAGTCTCGCTTATTGATTTTTACAAGTTTTGCCAAAATCTTGATGATAGTCTTATTAAAAGCTTTAGCTAATCCATTAGCTGTGGGATTATAAGCAGTCGACGAAACATCCTGAATTTTGAATTTACTGTAGAAGTTGATGAATGTGTTGCTGACGAATTGAGGGCCATTGTCGTGCACTATTCGTCTCGGGAAACTATATCGATATATGATATGGTGTTTAATGAATTTGACGACATCACTCGTTTTTACTTCTTTAAGCGGAACTGCTTTGGCCTATTTTGATAAGTAATCGGTGATCGCCAGGATGAAGAGGTCACTTTTAACTGAAGGTGGGAAAATAGGACCTACAATGTCCATTCCCCATGTTTCGAATGGCCATGATGTTGTTGATGGGTGCAAATGCTCCGGAGGCTGGTGCATATAATTTGCATGTACTTGACACGCATGACACCTTCGGGCATAATCAACTGCGTCTTTTACCATGGTTGGCCAGTAATATCCCATTCTCCTAACTCGGTCACAGAGTTTGGGACCGGGTTGATTTGCACCACATGTTCCATCGTACGCTTCTTTGAGTGCCTCTTCCGTCTCTCTACTAGTTAGACAACAGAGTAATAGACCGTCATACAAACGTCGATACAATATTTGCGTCGTAGTGTTGTAGTAAAATCTAGGTGCTCTTCGTCGAACCGAATCCCTTTCTTTTACATCTTCAGGTAAAATACTATGTAGGACATAATCGATGATAGAGAAACGCCAATCTCGAGCTTCGGGTATAACTCTCGTTGAGTGTGCTTCTTTGAAAATTAAAGTGTAGATTGGCACAATAAGCTGGTGAGTTCTCACTGTAATTAATTTTTCTATCTCGGGAGGCTGTGCCAAAGGTACCGACAATACCGCCAATGCATCTGCATATGTGTTTTGGAGATGTGGAATGTACTCGATGAAAAATTCTTCAAACGAACTCGCCATCTCAATGGATGCCTGGTGGTATGGAATCAGATCTTGATTTTTGACCTCGTACTCTCCTCGTATCTGATTGACTACCAATTGAGAATCACCAAAAGCTTCAAAGTATTTGACCCCCAGCTCTTTAGCAAAATTAAGTCCAATTATTAATGCATTAAAATCAACCACATTAGTAGAGCATGGTTCGATCAATGAGTATGCTCTGGGCAATACATGTTTTTCTGGGGAAACTAAAACGACCCCTACTCCTGAGAAAATTTTAGAACATCTGGGAGTGCTCGCTACGTTAGTTGCTCGGGAAGCCCCATCAAAGTATAATTGCCACACTTGTTGATATGATGTGGTGTTAACTTTGTGAGTTTCATCTGGCAGATCATAGTACAATTCTGATGTATCTTTCGTAGGGTTTACCGCAAAAAGATCACAAATCGCTTGTCCCTTATTTGATTTTTGCTGTTTAAAGTGTAAATTATATTAGGATAAGAGTATGGCCTACCTGGCTAAACGCTAATTCATAGAGGCCAGTTGGGTCATGAACACTCGAATTGGGTTTACGTTGGAAATGACATAAATTGTCTGTCCAACTAAATAATATCGCATTTTTTGGATCGTGAATACCAGGGCGAGGCATTCTTTCTCGATCATCGGATAGTGAGATTCAGCTCCTACCAGTGTACGATTTAGATAATATACAGCTTGTTCGTGACCGTTATTGTCGTCTTGTGCAAGTAAAGCACTTAAGGAATGGCTCGTCGCTTTGACATAAATAAAAAACGGTTTGCCCGATTTCGGTGTAACGAGAATAGGCGGATTCGCTAGATATGTTTTGATATCCTCGAATGCTTTTTGACAGGCTTCATCCTAAATGAATGACACACCTTTCTTTGTGAGTTTAGAGAATGGCTGACATTTTCCTGAAAGGTTCGATATGAACCGACAGATATACGCCAATCGACCTTGCAGCCCTCTAAGTTCTATAAGATTTCTCAGGGGTTGCAATTCATGTATCGCCTTCACCTTATCAGGATCGATGTGAATACCTTTTGTAGTGACGACAAATCTAAGAAATTTACCAATGGACATTCCAAGGAAGGACTTAGTGGGATTCATTTTCAACTGATGATTCCTCATAAGATCGAACATCATCTTTAAATCATTAATGTGGTCATTCTTGTCATGGCTTTTAACAACCAGATCATCAACATAGCATTCGACGGTCTTCCGAAGGTGTTCTTAAAAGATTTTCGTCATCGCTCGTTGGTATGTAGCGCCGACGTTCTTTAGACCAAAAGGCATGACTGTATAACAGAAAACGCCTAGGGGTGTTCTGAATGTAATATGTTTTTCATCATCTGGATGCATCTTAATTTGGTTCTATCTAAAAAATCTGTCCATAAATAACATTCTCTCGAATCCGCATGTATTGTCAATGATGGCGTCTGTAATTGGTAGAGGAAAATCGTCTTTAGGACAAGCGGTATTCAGATCTCTGAAGTCAATACAGATTCTGATTTTTCTGTTCTTTTTAAGGACTGGAACGATATTGGCCAACCAATCAGGATGTTGTTCTTCCCTGAAAAAGTCTGAATCAATCAATTTTTTGACTTTAGCTTCTATCATCTCCATAATTTACAGACGAAACCGTCTTTGTTGTTGTTTGACAGGTTTGACATCCGGTTTAATATTAAGGCTATGCATTATCACATTTGGATCCAATCCTGGCATATCTTCGTAATTCCAAGCGAAAACATCGATATATTCTCTAATAAGGGTGATTAAATCTTCTTTCTCATCCGATAGAAGATTATCGCTAATAAATATAGGTTTCAGATTGATTTTGTCACCCATGTTAATCTGGACCACTATATCCTCAGTAGGAGGTTCCCTTTGTTCGAATCGATCATCATATTAAATATTCATGTAATGTATCCAGGGATTTTCCCAAGTGAGTAATTGATCATCTTCTTCGATAGTAAAAAAATCGACTGTGGTCATGTTCGACATTAATCCTTTGAACATTTCTCCGATCCTAGTGTCAAAATCCCAACTTGAAGAATCGGACGAATACCCATTTTTATTTGTTAGTTGGTTAATGATTTGCCAGTAACATTCATCATCGGATGACGAAACGTAACCCAGACCCCTTCTATGGCTGTAATAATTATTAGGTCTCCCTTTCGGTACATAGGTTGGACGAGGTGGAACCCAGGCACCTTGACCAAAACAAAGACCTTTACCGAGCGCGAAGTCATATCATTGCTTCCTGATGTAATCACTTGCTTGTGAACTATACCTGGAGAAATGTTGTCCGGGCCCTTCATCATCTGAATTAGTATCCAAGAAGAGATCAGGGGTTGGGGATGATTCTCCTTTTTCAAAGATTATTTCTTTTTCACCCCCTGTCTTCGCTGGTAGGATTAAAGTCGTTCCGAAGGAATTTTGTATGTACTTCGTCGTCGTACAAGACGAACGAAGTGGCATGTGTAGGTCATGGTTATCATATGATTTTTGCATTATATTATCAAGACAACTCAAGTACTCTAAATCATCATTTATTATTTTATCGGTAAGTTGTCAGTTACAACTTTCATTCAATGATTCGCCACCGTCAATATCGATTACAAGAGGTTCAATGTCATTTAATACAAGACCTTCACTATAATCGAGCCCAGTTTTGGTATCAGCTTCTTCTTCGCTAACCGTACCGTGGGCCAATGGTTGAGTATCGGATTCGGCACCATAAAGAATAGAGTCAGTAAAATAATTTTTTAACCCCTTAAATGGTTGCTTATCCGTGACCACCGTCTTAACATCGCTGTTAGTGTCAACATATTTCAGACACTGATGGAGCGTGGAGGGAACTATAACATTACTGTGAATCCAAGGGCGACCCAACAGTAAGTTATAAGAAGTATCTTTATCAATGACATAACAAGTAACTTCCGGCTTCAAGTCTCCAGGTTGACATTTCATCCAGATTTTTCCCCATGGTCTAGACCCACTAGTGTTGAATCCGTAGATAACGGTTCCCGTGGAGGCTAATTTGTTAGCGGGAATCCCTAAGTGGTACATCAACCGAAGTGGCATGATACTGACAGCGGAACCCGGTCAACTTGGATCCGGTTGACAATGCTTGAGCTAATATATCTGGTAAAGTATAAAGACCTATCATGGTTCAAGTTCTTCACTTGCATATCCTCTTTGGTAAAAGCAATGCAAGGAAATTTTGTGGCTTCCAGGTTATAATGTTGAATTGATGATTCCATCTCTTCAGGGGCTGGCTTAATCTGAGTGAGAAATACTTCAGAATCAGCCAAAGCTTCTTACAAAGCTTCTCTGGTATCTTTTAAAAGACGCAGTAACTCATACAGCGTGATCCTTGCTGGGATATTGGCTAACTGAGTCATGACGTCGAAATGGTATGGAGCGTTCAAACTTTCTAGTTTATCTCTTCCAACCGATCGATTGAAACGAGACTGCTTCGGAATTTGAACTTCCTTATGTTGGGGCTCTTTCTCCTCTTGTTTAGCTGCCCTTTGAGATTTTTTGGCCGTCACGAATGGAGTTGTAACTACCCCCAGCTCTGTTAAGGTTTTAGAAGGTGCAGCTTTTACCACCCCCTGCTCAGCTAATTGCTCAGATGCGCTTGGGTAATTAAAACGGTATTTATTTCCACTCCTAGTAGTGAAAGATTCCTGTTCTTCTTCAGAAAGCGGTAGAGCTGGGATTTCTTCATTATTTTCTTTAGGAATTGCCGAGGCTTCGAAACAGGACTTCTCTTTTCCTTTGCCTTTCAATCTCTTCTTGGACATAGATGTTGTCCACTGTTCATCTTCAAGCAAATCGGGATGAACCCAGAGGATTTTGCCATTTGGAGTTGTATGTGACACAAGTCCTCTTTGGCGCTGTCCATGAGGGTCATCGTTGATGATTTGCATTTTAACCTTTGATACAGGTTTGGGTTTAAACCAGGATAAAGGAACTGAACCGAAGCTAATAGATACTGCATTTGCACCTAATTTCTTTTCCTTCGTCTTCGCAGTCATAATACCCACATCAATCAAGGTTTATATTTTGTCTTTTAGGACATAACACGCCTTGGTAGGATGATGACCCTTCTGTGATATGCACAATATTTCGGGTCATTCGTCTTCTTGGCTTCTTCCTTATTCATGACCGGTGGAAGTTTAATCTTGTTGTTATCCAAAAGATATTTAAAGATGACTGATACTTCATCATCCTTGAAAGAATATTCTTTTGGGAACTTGGGTTCTTAAGTCTTGGGCTGTCTCGTAGGCTGTTGATTCTGATGTTGTCCTAGCTAGAAGGATAATTGTTGTGGTTGTTGCTGAGGCGATTGTTGTGACGTTTGGTGAGCATCAACAGGAGTCGCAGGTTCCTTTCCTCTACATCGAGAATTAAAATTCTGCTTTTGAGAGTTAGTTGGCGGTTGGCCTCTCTCAAGTTTCTTCCTCTTGTGGAATCTTTCGGCTTGTTCACCCCTCACCTTCAATTCTTTCCATGTTTTAGAAGGCACAACTCCCATGACTTCTAGAACATCTAATGATAAGTTATTATGACATGTTTGAAGGATGAACTCCTCAGTGAGTGAATCTCGGTAGTTCATCGCTTTGTTCCGGAACCGTTTGACGAAGACATCTATGGTTTCTCCATCCTTCTGTTTCTCATCCAGCAAGGTGCCAATTGAAACCTCGGTATCATCGTCAAAGAAATTGGTAAGAAATAATCCTTCCATATCATCCCAGCTATTGATACTCCTAGGCTTAAGACATCGGTACCAATTGAAGGCAGGCTCACGAAGAGTTCCTACGAATGACCGGACCATCAAAGCTTCATTTTCGGATATTGTACCAAGATGAGACTTGAAATAAATCAAGTGTTGAGTGGGTGAACCCCTTCCATCAAAAGGAGTAAAGTTAATTAGACTAAATTTTGGGGGATAAGGAATCAAATCCCATTCTCTCGTGTATGAATACGAGATGCCCGTTTTCTTTACTTCTTGAGCTGTCATCAGATCATTGACTTTGTTCTCAAGATCTTGCATCTTCTTGTCTTCCTCCATATTCTTCTTCAAATAAATTTGAGAAGGTTGAGTAGACGACTTAACCGGGCCTCTCTTCGAATTGTCTTTAATAGGAGGAGGATCAGCAAAGATAGTTTCATCCATCTCAGGGTCACTATCAAGCTCAGTTATACGCACAGGTAAAGCATCATGCCTGCTGGATTCAGCCTTTTGACTTGATTTTGGCTGTTGTTGATGTTGTTATGCTTGCAAATCCCTCATCTGTTGCATTGTCACCTCCATCTCAGTCTTGATTTCAGCTCTGATTTCTTTGCATTGTTTAGCCAATGCTTCCTGTAATATCTGGGCTAATTAATCCGATGTAATCGCAAGCGATTCTCTGACTTGTCCAACACTGGATACTGTATCATCTGAGGCAACTGCAAAACAAGTATCTAAGAGTTCCTCGTCTGAAGATAACCCTACATGCATTTTTCTATAATCTCTGCGTCGATTGGCCCTTCGCTATAGCCGTGACATTCTTTGAGAGAGACCCTGATCAACTCTCCCTCCCGGAGAGAAAATTAGGATCAGGGTTGACTGAATGTTGCTTTCCCCTGTCGGTCATGTTGATAGTGACCTCTGGAAGCTTATCTTTTTGCACAGTGGATTTCTTTTTGTTGAAATGTCTCACTTTTGATTCTGACGTCTCAGTAGAAAGTCTTTGAAATACAGAGATTTTTTATCGGTTCAGTTTTGGAACAACCGCATCCCGACAATATTGCCTTAATGAGCCTCTCGCATGCGCAATGAGACTCCGCTTCTCGAGTATTTCTTTTTCGTGATTTATTATTTTGATAGTACAGCTCATCATTATCATGATTCGAGCAACTTATCTTCTTCTTTTGAACCTTGTTGACATGCACGAGACGACTTGTCGTCGTCTCTGAATGATCCAAGGTTGAATACTTAAATCCACCTGATAATCATATTTTATTACAATTTTATATCCTCATTATCTATTTTATATGAATAAATATGTCACTAATAATTGTTTTTATCTTTAAATGAATTTTATATCCTCATTATCTATTTTATATGAATAAATATGTCACTAATAATTGTTTTTATCTTTAAATGCAGGTTAATATTTTATATGAATAAATATGTCACTAATAATTGTTTTTATCTTTAAATGCAGGTTAATGAAGAATAAATTTCAAAAATCTCATCTCTCATCAAAAGCCCTTGATTTAATGAAGAAATGAAGCAAAGAAGGCCATTGGAAAATCCATTGCCAAATTATCCAAAACCCCAAGTTAAAAAGAAGAATTAAAGCTCAAAATGCCAAAGGCCCAAGCCCAAAAGTCAAACACAAGAAGAAGCTGTGGGTTGTAAAAGGAGAGAAGCAGCCATCGAGAAGCACATCGATGGGCACATCGATAAGCCTATCGATGCGCCTATCGATGCCCGCATCGATATGCTTATCGATGCCCTTATCGATAGCTACGACATTCTGTTACAGATCAAATGTTGAAATTTGTTGGTTTTGGATAAGATTTGAATCCAAGAGCTCTCATTCACTGAAGTTTACTATAAATAGGGGTAGAGAGTGAGGGGCTAGGGGTGTGAAAATTTTTGTAACTTCATTTGGAGAGGAGGGTTACTCTTAATTGAGAAGACCTTCCAAATTTGTAACTTTTGTTACAATTAATAAAAGAATTTTTCTCCACTTTAAATTTTTCTTTTCTCCTCTTTGTTGATTGATGAAAATGGAGATAAAGAGAAATTTGAAGGTTTGCATTTCTTTTATTTTCCTCTTTTATTTCTTTTTAGTAATTTCTTTATTATTGCTTATTAGTTAGATTTACATTCATGCTTGTAGTGTAGATTTATTTTCTTGTCTTTTTATTTCCTTTTGCACTTTAATTTGTAGAGTAGATTTATTTTCATGCATTTAATTTTTGCAATTTATTTTATAGTTTAGATTTTAATTCTTTGTAGTTAGATTTATTTTTTGTTCATAATTTAGATTTTTCTTTTCTTTTTATTTTTGTAATTAGTTCTTTTTCTTCTTGCTTTTATTTCTTAAGATGTGAAATTAATTCTTGTAGGAATCTTAGAATTATATGAAACTAGTCTAATTTCCTTTATATTGTATGAATTATTCTCTTTCATTTAAAAGGTTCATGTTTAGGATAATCAACTAGAGAACTAATTGGTAGAAGAAGAATTTGATAATCTATATTTATCTTAAATGGTTTGATAGATTATGTTTATGAATTCTAGAATTACTATCTTGTTGTTATTCTATCATGAATTATAATTTTGCTTAGATGATAATTTGATAGGTTATGTTTTCCTTAAATGGTTTGATAGTCTATGCTTAATAAATCTAAAGTGAAATATGATAAAAAGAGAATAGTTTATATTTTGTAATTAAAATTAGCTAGTGGATTCAATTCTAGATTTCTCATATCTTTAATTGAATCCTCCATTTTTTGTTTTCTTGTTTTTCTCTCTTTTTATTCTTGCTTTTTGTTCTATTCTTTGATTCTTACTTCTCTTCTCTAAAATTCAATTTATTGTTACTCGCATATATTCACAACAATCACTCTCACTCATCATAACTCTCACACTTATTCTTTAATCCTAATTTTGTCACGCACAAAACACGAGAACCAATTCTAATAATCTCTTAAAATCACCTCCCTCGTGGGATCGATAACTTTTTATACTATAACTTGATCAATTGTGCACTTGCAATTTTGGTACATAATTATGCCGCATCAAGTTTTTGGTGTCGTTGCCGGGGAATGGTGCTTAAGTAGGATTTTATTATTTTGGTTTTTTAACTTGTGTGTTTTTCTTGTGAATGAACTGCTTGGAGCTTGAAAATCTTGGATTGAAGATCAAGAAATTAGAGAATTGCTTTTGGGTAAGTCTTCTTTCTAGCGTTTTTAATTCCACCCTTTTTAGTTAGCTTCACAATTAGAGACAATTAGGATTAAAAAAAGATTTTATTTTTGTTGAGCATAATAAAATTCATCTTTCACTTGGACATTAACTAACAAGATAATAAATTCAAACAAGAGCTCTCTTCTCACATTTGATTGTTGTTGACCATAATTAAAAAAAAAGAATTTTTTTTCCATCCTTTTTAGTCACTTTTAATTTCTAGCGTTGCATTTCATATAGTTAGTAGGAATTCACTAAAGTGATTATAGCACTTGATTTGGCACATACTTAAAACATTCTTAAGGGCAAAACCCCCTAATCAAGATAAGGTAAGGGATTTCATCACCCTTTCCTTAGCCCACAAATCACTAATTCCTCACTTCACAAACCTAAGCCTCCAAAAACTCATTAGACGTTGGTCCCTAAGGATTCGAGCTCAATAAGGAACAAGAAATCCTTAAGTGAACCGGTTTAAGTTTTTCTAGATTAGTTGGTGTCTAAGACAAGGTTTAGGGGTTGCGTAAAACGCTCTATAAGGAACGAGGTACTTAATTGATCTTTGATCACCCTCTAGTACTATCCTTACCTGGCTAACTACCCGGGTAAGACTTTAATCTTTTCACTTTAGGAGTTTTTGGTTAGGTGTTGGTCTAGTTTAGTTAGGCTAAACCCTATAATTAGAGTGATTGAAAAATAATTGCTTTGATTTGTTTTAGTTAGGATTTTTCTTTATCCTTTTTTTCTTAAAAAAACTAATTTTCTTTCTTTCCTTTAAAAAAAAATTATTATAAAAAGAAGTTGTTTTGGTGTATGCAAACGTGGGTTAGGGATAATTCTCATCGTTTAATCCGTGTTGAACCAATCCAAGAAATGACAAATCAACCCGTTCTCCAAGATATGTGTTACCCTACCAGAAATGCAATGCCATCTTGCATAAGGCTCTCCAAAGCAAATGGAGCAAATTTCGAGCTTAGACCGTATTACATAAACATGCTTCCTAAATTCTTTGGAAATAAAACAGAAGATGCATATATTTTTATCTCGGAATTTGAGGAAGTGTGTATTATGATTAAAATGAGAGAATTAACCGAAGATACAATTAAGCTCAGATTTATTCCATTTGCACTTAAGGATAAAGCTAAAAAATGGTTATACAGCTTACCAATAAATTCCATCTCAACTTGGGAGGAATTTGTCACTGTTTTTCTCAAAAAAAATTTCCCTATTCATAAAACGGTAAAGCTTAGGAAAATATTCAAAACTTTAAATTTGTCCCAAGGGAGCCATTCTGGAAATATTTTGACCAATTTAAAGATCTTCTGATCCAATGTCCTCATCATAGTCTCGAGAAATGGCGATTATGCCAAGTCATATATGAAGGATTAGACTATTCTTCAAAAACATCTTTAGAATTGATGTGTCAGGGAGATTTTATGAGGAAAAACACCGATGAAGCTTGGGAATTTCTAGAGAGTTTATCTAAGAAAACAATGCAGTGGGAACACTTTGATGACATGATTTCATCAGTTCCCCAATCTAAGTCTAGTGGTCTTTCCTTGGAGTCAAACATTGCTTCTGAAACAAAGATGGCAACAAGTTTACGGAGGTTAGTGTAGAACCCCGTAATTTTTATATATGAATATATGTGAATTTTTAGTAAATAGATAATTCTTTTATGATAAATAGCTTGAGGTGATTGATGTACATGATAACAAGTTATTTGAGATGATATGAGAGTATGGGTGTAGAGTTTTGTGCGATGGTTTTGCAAATAAGCAAAACATGCATAAAAACTAAATTTTTCCATATCAGTCGACACATCAGTCAACTGACTGTATCGGTCAACACATCAGTCGACTGATACGCTGATTTCCAGTTTTTCAGGTTTCGGGTCTGTTTTGATTTGGTTCGGGTTTGGGTCGGGTTTAACTATTCGTATATATTCCCTCTCACTCGAAATCACCCCTCTCATCTTCAGACCTGAGAAAACCCTAGCCCCCTCTCCCTTATCTTAAACCCTAGTTTTGTTCTTGGTGATTTGGGGGAGAACTTGGAGGATTTTCGGCGAAATCTTCACATTGCAGCAAAGGGGATCCACACTCTCTCAGATCCAGGAGTTGTTCATCACCCAGAGGCGAGTAACATCTCGCCCAACTCTGTCCCTTTTGTTTTACACGAATTTATTGAGTTTAATGAGTTTTTATTGAGCCAAAAATGTATTTTTAGTACAAAGAATAAATCTTTATGGTATATGATGTGAAGTATTGAAGCTTCTCAGTTTATAAAAAGATCATCAATGTTTTATTAAAGAGATCTAGATCTGAAAACGTTTGACGAAGAGTTATTTCATGATTTATTGATTTCAAAACGTATCAAACATGTTTTTATGTGGTTAAGGTTTTTGATAAATGTTTATATGTAAAACTTTCATTCCAGTTTGGTACATATATGTTAATATCAGTATTTTTCATGCTTGGGATTTATGGGGATGAGTTTAGATCGAATTTTGGGTGAATAATAACCTGTGCAGAGTTTCTGCAGTCAATCGGTCGACTGATCACTCGACCGACGGGCTGAAATTTTCAGTCATCAGTCGATTGATCAGTCGACTGACGGGCTGATTTTGTCTTCTCAGCTTCTCAGTCGACTGGTCAGTCGACTGGTGAGCTGAGGCTGTGCTGCCTGAGCCTTATTGGTCGACATATGAGTCGACTGACGACATCAGTCGACACATCAGTCGACTGATGAGCTGTTTTACAGATTTTTGATCTGTTTGAGTTGCTTTTCGGGGTCGCCTCGATAACCTGACCCTAGTTTACCATGTTAATGATTTATCTGTACATGTGGGATGACTTTTGACACAAGTTTAGACATGTACACCGAGATGCGGGTGAGTTTAGATTATGTATATCTGTCCGCATATATTTTTCACAGTTACACAGTCCTCGTGTTGGACTATAATCCATAGAAGTCCTCGTGTTGGACTATAATCCATTTCAGTCCTCGTGTTGGACATTTGCCACTTATTCCATATGTTTGGAAACCACAGCATCTAGTTCCTGTATCGGACATATTTCTTAACCCTGTATATGACTTTCTCACAGGAGTATATGACATGACAGTTATGTAGATTATAACATGGCATACATGTAAGTAATAACCTGATGCTCATGTAAGCTATGACATGGCACTGTATTTATGCTCTGAGATTAGTTGTATTTCTTTTATTATTGTTTCCTGTACTAGAACCTCGGGTTTAGTGTTTAGGGATTTACAATTTGAGATATAAGGTATATACATGAGGGTTTCCTTATTTGGATTATGTCGCTCGACGTACCTATGCTCGTGTTATAAATTTCTAAATACTAAAATCCTCTTTAGTAAGATCAATGATTTTAGATCTATTATGTATTAACTGTATTTTCTTATACAACGAGCCCTGTTCCCTTGGGGTTGGTTGTGATGTTGCTCGCTAGCGCTTTGACGCTCGTTGTCCCTCCCCCTTTCAGGTAACGAGCCAGGAGCCCGGAGAGCCGCAGGTTGATGGCGAGGCATTTTAGCTATCTTCTACTTGCTTTGTACATGCACCTGTTGTTGACTCTACTAGATAGATATTAATTGTGATGGTGAAACATATTATTGCACGGTGTGGTGCAAGGCATGTTTGACATTCTTGGTTTCACCTTGGACTGCAGCCTTGTGTGAACCCAGGGGCGTCATAGTTGGTATCAGAGCTCTAGTTCCAATATCCTTAGGATCATCCTGTGTTGAGTCGTGGAGCTAGGATAGAGTTTCTTAGGATTCATGTATAGAGTCCGTAAGAAGTTCCTAGTATGAGTGAGGACGATATATGCGTATATCTAAAAATTTGAGAATTTTTTTTTATGATAACTATTTAGTGTAAATTCAAAGTATTTGTGTGAAATACTATATGTTGTGAAAATTTCAATGTGATACGTTATTTATAAAGGTCTATTTTGACTCATAAACTCTCATTTTCTTATGACCAGAGAGAGATGGCAGGACGTGGTAGACCTCGTACTCGGAGAGCTAGCCAGGCAGAGTCACAGCCTCAGCAGGCTCCACCCGAGCCACAGCAGGCTCCTCAGTATTTGGTGGACATTATGGCCCCTCTCATTGCCCGGATGATAGCCATAGAGGAGTTGGTGACGACTAATATAACACCACGGACACCACCACCACCGGTAGCTCAGCAGCAGGGGATACCTGCCGTTCCTGTCAGAGAGAGATCCCCAGGGATCACACTCGCAGCCATTCCTCTACCAGTCCCAGATAGAGCCACAAAGTAGGAGGCTTAGCTCCGTATGGTGGAGAGGTACCAGAAGATGAGGGCACCAGAGTTCCAGGGGTCACCAGACCCCCTTGTAGCCCATAAGTGGAAGGAGGATGTGAGCAACATACTTGACATACTCAGTGTGGATTCAGTTCAGAAGCAGAGGTTGGCATCCTACAGTCTAAAGGGAGATGCCGGGAGATGGTACCAACTTTAGTTTACCCCAGAGCAGAGGATGACCCTCACCTGGGAGGACTTCATATACTTCTTTGATGGGCAGTACATTTCTTCTGCAGCACGGACTGGGTAGGAGCTCGAGTTGTCCCGATTGACTCAGGGGGACATGTCAGTGGCAGATTTTGAGAGCCGGTTCATGGAGTTGCTACATTTCACGGGCATGTGGTAGACGGGAGAGAGTCAGGCTCAGATGTTCATAGCAGGGCTTCGCCCTAATCTCCGACGGTACCTCGTGTCGAGGAGGTTTTATACAGTTAGGGAGGTAGCTGAGGCTGCCACCTCTCAGGAGATTGAGACTACTATGTTCCAGAAAGACAAGGAAGGGAAGACCAAGACAGGACAGAGTGGGGATAAGAGCAAGAACAAGAGACCCTTTTCTGGACATCAGCAGCAGCATCAGGGCCCTTATAAAAGGGGACCCCAACAGGATCAGAGAGCGCATCAGCAACGCAAGTTTTAGGGATCTTGTTTTAATTGTCACAAGGTCGGGCATAAGGCATCAGAGTGTCGTAGCGCACCAGCAGGAGCCCAGCAGGGCAAGGGTCCAAACCAGCAGCAGCAGCAGCGTCAGCAGGGCAGAGGTCAGGGCCAGCAGAACAAGCTTGAGGCACCGCCAGCAGCTCAGAGGACTGAGGGACAGATTCGAGCAGTTCAGGAGGTTCCTCAGGGGCAGATTGTCCCATATTCTCCATCTCCAGCAGCAGAGCAGTCTTCAGCCACGGGCAGGGTGTACGTTCTTTGTGAACTCTCTTCCCGCCCGTATTCTTTTCGATTCGGGAGCTTCGCATTCTTTCATCTCGCATGCATTTATGACTAGACTCCAGCTCGTAGCTCAGCCTCTAGACACCCATTTATCTGTTTCCACCCCTTTAGGTGAGGTATCGCTTCTGGAGAGCGTTTGTAGGAGGTGTACCGTCAGTTTAGACGAGTCAGAGTTCATAGTTGATTTGATAGTGTTGCATATGTCCGAGTTCGATGTCATCTTTGGTATGGATTGGTTTTCTTCCTATCATATTAGTATTGACTGCTTTACGAAGACAGTCAAGTTGCGAGCGTCCGATGGGTCCGAGATGATTGTAGCCACCTCTCAGGGCAACCGATTTACGGAGTCATTTCTGGTGTACATCGAGGAGGTGATGCGACGGGATCAGGGTGCTGAGTTATTAGAGACTAGAGTTGTCTCAGAGTATCAGGATGTCTTTCAGGACATACCTGGATTACCTCCAGTGAAAGAGGTAGAGTTCTGTATTGAGTTGCAGCCAGGCACAGCCCCGATATCCCGCGCACCCTATCGCATAGCACCAGCTGAGATGAGGGAGCTTCAGACCCAGTTGGATGAGTTGTTAGCTCAGGGTTTTATTCGCCGGAGTCATTCTCCGTGGGGCGCGCCAGTCCTCTTCGTGAAGAAGAAGGACGGTAGTATGAGATTATGTATAGATTATAGAGAGTTGAATAAGGTCACTATCCGAAATAGGTACCCACTACCTAGGATTGATGACTTGTTTGACTAGCTGCAGGGAGCGCTGTATTTCTCGAAGATTGATCTTCGTTCTGGCTATCATCAGTTGCGGGTTCGGGAGATGGATATTCCCAAGACCGCCTTTCTTACTAGATATGGATCTTTTGAGTTCTTGGTCATGCCATTTGGGTTGACCAATGCACCCGCGGTATTCATGGACTTGATGAACCGGGTTTTCCGTCCTTTCTTAGATCAGTTTGTGATCGTTTTTATCAATGATATTCTCATTGACTCGAGATCGGAGGCAGATCACGAGGAGCATCTACGGATAGCGTTGAGGACTCTTCAGGAGCATCAGCTGTATGCCAAGTTCAGCAAGTGCGAATTTTGGCTTTCAGAAGTTAGATTTCTTGGCCACATCATCAGTAGAGAGGGCATAGCAGTGGACCCAGCCAAGGTCACGGTAGTTCTTGATTGGGAGCCACCGAAGATGGTGACAGAGATTCGTAGCTTTTTAGGTTTAGCTAGATATTATAGGAAGTTCATTCAGGACTTCTCGAAGATTTCGACGCCGATTACACACCTTACGAAGAAGGGTGTACAGTTCATATGGAGCATAGAGTGCCAGAAGGCCTTTGATGTTTTGAAGGCTAAGTTGACTTCAGCGCCGGTTCTGACTATTCCGAGCAGTGACAGGACATTTGTTGTGTATACAGATGCATCATTGGCAGGGCAGTTGAGGGTGCATGAGCAAAACTATCCCACTCATGACTTGGAGTTAGCAGCGGTGGTATTTGCACTGAAGTCATGGAGGCACTACTTATATGGAGTGCAGTTTGAGTTATTCACAGACCACCAGAGTCTGAAGTACCTCTTTTCCCAGAAGATAACTCAATCAGAGACAGCGGAGGTGGGTTGAGTTTATTAAGGACTATGAGTTCGCGATCCAGTATCATCCGGGGAAGGCGAACGTCGTGGCAGATGCATTAAGCAGGAAGCGTCGATCTCGGATTTCGGCTTTGAGGTGTTCACTACATCGGGATCTTATCACTCTTAGCCAGTTTGATTTTAGACCCGAGATTGGAGGAACCAATGCATTTTTGGGAGCTGTGACAGTGCAGCCATCTTGGAGTGACAGAGGTGTCAGAGCTCAGTTGGGAGACTCTTGGATTCAAATCCGAAAGGAGGAGATTTCCAAAGAACCTGACTGATTAGACCATTGGAGCTGATGGAGGTCTATGGATGAAGGGTAGATTGGTTATGCCAACCAGTGCAGAGCTGAAGAGAGAGTTATTTGATGAGGCACACCGTACTCGGTACACAGTGCATCCAGGAACCACCAAGATGTACAAGGACTTGAAGAGACATTTCTGGTGGAGCGGTATGCGTAGAGAGATTGCAGACTATGTGGTTAGATGTTTTACCTATCAGCAGGTGAAGGCAGAGTATCAGAGACCGGCAGGAACACTTCAGCCTTTACCCATTCCAGAGTGGAAGTGGGCAAACATTTCCATGGATTTTATTGTGGGGTTGCCGAAGTCGAAGAAGGGGAATGATTCTGTTTGGGTGATAGTGGACAGGTTGACGAAGTCAGCACATTTTATTCCAGTGAGGACCACTTATACAGCCGAAGCTTATGCGAAGATCTTCATTCGGGAGATAGTTCGACTTCACGGAGTTCCGGACACGATCGTATCGGATCGAGGATCGGTTTTCACTTCACATTTTTGGAGGAGTTTCCAGGACTCATTTGGTAGCAGGCTATCTTATAGCAGTGTATTTCACCCCCAGACGGATGGTCAGATGGAGAGGGTGAATCAGGTGTTGGAGGACATGCTGCGGGCATGTGTCATTGACTTCCAAGGCAGCTGGGAGGATCATATTCCATTGGTAGAATTCACTTATAACAACAGTTATCAGGCGACGATTGGTATGGCTCCATATGAGGCATTGTACGGGAGGCCCTGTAGATCACCGATATGCTGGGCAGAGCCAGAGGATAGTTTGATGCTTAGTCCAGAGCTTGTGAGACAGACTACAAAGAAGGTAGCATTGATCAGAGAGCGGATTCTAGCCGCTCAGAGTCGGCAGAAGAGTTATGCAGATAAGAGGCGAAGACCCTTGGAGTTTTAGGTGGGAGACTCAGTCATGCTGAAGGTATCACCTATGAAAGGCGTACAGCGATTTGGGCGACGAGGGAAGCTTGCGCCGAGATACATTGGACCATTTTAGATTTTGGAGCGTGTTGGAGTTGTGTCATACAGACTAGATCTTCGAGCATCGATGTCTAGTATACACAATGTATTTCATGTTTCTATGCTCAAGAAACACTTGCATGATGAGGAGCAACAGTGAGTATTGGATACACCAGAGATTGAGCTTCAGGAGGATTTGACTACTATCGAGATTCCGGTTCGTATTCTTGCTAGGGAGGACAAGAGACTTAGAAACAAAGTAATTCCCTTGGTGAAAGTTCAGTGGAACCGAGGAGGCATTGAGAAGATTTCTTGGGAACGCGAAGAGGATTTGCGTCGCGACTATCCACACCTATTTGAACATGTAAATTTAGTTTTTATGATATGTATCTTATATGATATTTATACATTTGGTTATATTTGCATTTAACACTAGAATGAGGATATTCTCGCTTAATTCTTAATCCTTCGGAACACATGGTATATATATGGGGGGTTCTTTGTTTGGATTTTTCACCCGATGTACTAGTTCCACTAGATTAGGGTTTGAGCGGGAATATTACCATTTTAGATCGTTAAGTATAAATATCTCTATATGTTTATCTGGAAGTTCATGGGGTGAGATGCGTATGGTTTTCGAATTTCGAGGACGAAATTCTTCTAAGGGGGGAAGAATGTAGAACCCCGTAATTTTTATATATGAATATATGTGAATTTTTAGTAAATAGATAATTCTTTTATGATAAATAGCTTGAGGTCATTGATGTACATGATAACAAGTTATTTGAGATGATATGAGAGTATGGGTGTAGAGTTTTGTGCGATGGTTTTGCAAATAAGCAAAACATGCACAAAAACTAAATTTTTCCAGATCAGTCGACTGACTGTATCGGTCGACACACTATCGGTCGACACATCAGTCGACTGATACGCTGATTTCCAGTTTTTCAGGTTTCGGGTCTGTTTTGATTTGGTTCGGGTTTGGGTCGGGTTTAACTGTTCGTATATATTTCCTCTCACCCGAAATCACCCCTCTCATCTTCAGACCTGAGAAAACCCTAGCCCCCTCTCCCCTATCTTAAACCCTAGTTTTGTTCTTGGTGATTTGGGGGAGAACTTGGAGGATTTTCGTCGAAATCTTCACATTGCAGCAAAGGGGATCCACACTCTCTCAGATCCAGGAGTTGTTCATCACCCAGAGGCGAGTAACATCTCGCCCAACTCTGTCCCTTTTGTTTTACACGAATTTATTGAGTTTAATGAGTTTTTATTGAGCCAAAAACGTATTTTTAGTACAAAGAATAAATCTTTATGGTATATGATGTGAAGTATTGAAGCTTCTTAGTTTATAAAAAGATCATCAATGTTTTATTAAAGAGATCTAGATCTGAAAACGTTTGACGAAGAGTTATTTCATGATTTATTGATTTCAAAACGTATCAAACATGTTTTTATGTGGTTAAGGTTTTTGATAAATGTTTATATGTAAAACTTTCATTCCAGTTTGGTACATATATGTTAATATCAGTATTTTTCATGCTTGGGATTGATGGGGATGAGTTTAGATCGAATTTTGGGTGAATAATAACCTGTGCAGAGTTTCTGCAGTCAATCGGTCGACTGATCAGTCGACCGACGGGCTAAAATTTTCAGTCATCGACTGATCAGTCGACCGACGGGCTAAAATTTTCAGTCATCAGTCGACTGATCAGTCGACTGACGGGCTAATTTTGTCTTCTCAACTTCTCAGTCGACTGGTCAGTCAACTGGTGAGCTGAGGCTGTGCTGCCTGAGCCTTATCGGTCGACATATGAGTCGACTAACGTCATCAGTCGACACATCAGTCGACTGATGAGCTGTTTTACAGATTTTTGATCTGTTTGAGTTGCTTTTCGGGGTCGCCTCGATAACCTGACCCTAGTTTACCATGTTAATGATTTATCTGTACATGTGGGATGACTTTTGACACAAGTTTAGACATGTACACCGAGATACGGGTGAGTTTAGATTATGTATATCTGTCCGCATATACTTTTCACAATTACACAGTCCTCGTGTTGGACTATAATCCATAGAAGTCCTCGTGTTGGACTATAATCCATTTCAGTCCTCGTGTTGGACATTTGCCACTTATTCCATGTGTTTGGAAACCACAACGTCTAGTTCCTGTATCGGACATATTTCTTAACCCTGTATATGACTTTCTCACAGGAGTATATGACATGACACTTATGTAGATTATAACATGGCATACATGTAAGTAATAACCTGATGCTCATGTAAGCTATGACATGGCACTGTATTATGCTCTGAGATTAGTTGCATTTCTTTTATTATTGTTTCCTGTACTAGAACATCGGGTTTAGTGTTTAGGGATTTACAATTTGAGATATAAGGTATATACATGAGGGTTTCCTTGTTTGGATTATGTCGCTCGACGTACCTATGCTCGTGTTGTAAATTTTTAAATACTAAAATCCTCTTTAGTAAGATCAATGATTTTAGATCTATTATGTATTAACTGTATTTTCTTATACAACGAGCCCTATTCCCTTGGGGTTGGTTGTGATGTTGCTCGCTAGCGCTTTGACGCTCGTTGTCCCTCCCCCTTTCAGGTAACGAGCCAGGAGCCCGAAGAGCCGCAGGTTGATGGCGAGGCATTTTAGCTTCAGCTGTTTACTTAGATATATTTTCTTTTGGAGTTCTACAGTAGACTTTTGTTTAGGTATTTGAGAGTCTTATTCTAGAAGTTTTAAAGGCGGTGTGCCTTATTTCCTCTTGTTAGACATTTGTATTTGAGACTTGTTGAGTATTCCAGTTATCTATTCAGACATTGACTATGTATTTCTGTATGTTGGGTGATGAGATATTAATGTGATCACTATCACTTCATCAGCTATTTCTGTTTTGTACCTACACCAGTTGTTGACTCTACTAGATAGATGTTAATTGTGATGGGGAAACATGTTATTGCACGGTGTGGTGCATGGCAGGTTTGACATTCTTGGTTTCACCTTGGACTGTAGCCTTGTGTGAACCCAGGGGCGTCATAGTTAGAAGCCTTAGAAGTTAAGGAACGAGCTCCAGCTCAAATCAATCATGTTTCTACCCCGTGTTATCATAACTGTCAGTCTCCTACCCGCGTTTCAAAGGAATGTCCTCTCCTAGGAAACAACAATGCATTAGTACAGATGAACGCTGCATTTCAGCATCCTAGAAATGATCCATTTTCTCCAACCTACAATCCAGGTTGGAGAAATCATCCCAACTTTGCTTGGAACCAAGAAAATTCTCCCGGAAATCAAAACTTCATTCTCACGTCGAACCCATAATTTCCTAAGGGAAATACACTTCCATTCAACGCACCAAACAATTTTCAACAAGCTAACCCAGTTTTTCCAACCCAACATCCTCATCCTCACCAGCCTACAAATCTTTCAAATTCTGATCATGACAAACGTTTGAGTGACTTAGAAAAGGGTTTAGAAGCTATGATCAAAGCTTCGACACAAACTACCAACATGTTGACCTAGTCATCCACCACTCTAAATTCCTTTATGCAAACAACCGGCCAAGTGCTCAACTCGAACACTCAAGCCATAGCCCGGTTAGAAACCCAACTTGGGTAACTAGTCATTGCCGTGAGCGAGAGAGAGAAAGGGAAATTCCCAAGTCAACCTATTGCAAACCCTAAAGACAATGGATCCAGTTCATCCCAACCAGCCCATGTGAATGCAGTTCACACTTTAAGATTAGGAAAACAGATAAACAACCAAGTTAGAATGCCACCGGATCAAACCCCTTCTCCCATCCAACACATTCCTTCTGATGACCAAAACACTGAACATGTGATTGAGCCTGATCTAGATAGGTATAGGCCCGTTTCCCCCTTTCTAGATAGACTCAAACCTAGGAAAAACTCCCCGCATGTTGAGAAAATCCTAGAAACATTTAAACAGGTCAAGATCAACATCCCTCTCCTAGATGCAATCGAACAAATCCCCTCTTATGCAAAGTTCTTGAAGGACTTATGCACTAAGAAAAGAACCACCAATGTCCCCAAGAAAGTCTTCTTAGCTGCCAACCTCGGTGAAATTTTTTCGAAACACATGTCGTTAAAATATAAGGACCCTGGTTGTCCCACAATTCCATGTGTCATAGATAACACTCACATTGATAATGCACTTCTAGACTTGGGAGCCAGTGTCAACCTCCTTCCTTATTCAGTCTATCAATAGCTAGGTGTAGGAGAACTTAAACCGACAAGATGCACTATACAATTAGCTGATAGATCCGTGAAAATTCCCAAAGGAGAGGTAGAGGATGTTTTGATCAAAGTTGGAGAGTTTATTTTCCTTGTTGATTTTATTGTCTTGGAAATGCAGCCCATTTCCAATCTCAAAAGTCAAATCCCCGTCATTCTAGGAAGACCGTTCTTAGCCACCTCAAATGCTTTAATCAATTGTAGAACCTGTCAAATGAAACCATCTTTTGGGAATATGACTGTTGACCTCAATATCTTCAACCTAGGAAGGCAGCCTAGTGATCCATCTGATCAACCCATGGAAGTGAATTTCATTCAGGGAATATCTAGTGAACAACAAGAGGAAGAGTGTGAGTCAGATTCAAGTGCATCTGATTTAATATTTGAGGAGTTTTCTGATGACGAACTAGAGTTAGATCCGCTGGTCAATCATGTTTCTACTGTTGGCTAGCAACGAGAACCTTTGGAGATAGAACCACGAATCTAGCTTCGCCCATCTGTGGAGGAACCCCCTAAGTTAGAGCTCAAACCTCTACCTGAAAATCTAGAGTATGCCTACTTAGGGGAGAACGAGTCTTTACCAGTTATCATTTCTTCTGAGTTGACTACCGATCAAAAGGAAGCTCTCTTAGATGTTTTAAGAGAGAATAGGGAAGCCATTGGATGGACCATGGCTGATATCAAAGGGATTAGTCCAACCATTATTCAACACCGAATCCATTTGATAGATGATGCCAAACCTACTAGAGATCCTCAATGTCGGTTAAACCCAGTGATGAAAGAAGCTGTTAGGAAAGACGTTCTGAAATGTCTCGATCATGGGATCGTTTATACCATTTCTGATAGTTCATGGGTGAGTCCGGTCCAAGTTGTTCTAAAGAAATCTGGGATCACCGTGATCCAAAATGAGGCTAATGAGCTGATTCCCACTCGGATCCAAACTGGATGGCGAGTTTGCATTAACTACCGAAATCTCAACTTAGCCACTCTAAAAGATCACTTCCCTCTTCCATTCATTGACCAAATGTTAGAGCGTTTAGCAGGACATGAGTTCTATTGTTTCCTGGATGGATATTCAGGTTATAATCAAATCCCTATCTCTCCCGAAGATCAGGAGAAAACCACCTTCACTTGCCCGTATGGAACATTTGCATATCGACACATGCCTTTTGGCCTGTGCAATGCACCAGCTACATTCCAACGATGCATGATCAGTATTTTTTTTGACATGGTAGAGAGATTTCTTGAAATTTTTATGGACGACTTTTCCATTTTTGGTGACACATTTTCCCAATGTTTACATCATCTTAAACTGGCCCTAGAACGGTGTAGGGAGAAAAATCTGATTCTCAATTGGGAGAAATATCATTTCATGGTCAAACAAGACATAGTCTTAGGACATATAGTTTCCAATAGGGGAATCGAAGTGGACAAAGCTAAGGTAGATCTCATTTCCAATCTCCCTCTTCCCAAAACTATCAAAGATAATAGATCGTTTCTTGCTCATGCTGGTTTTTATCAACGTTTCATCAAGGATTTCAGCAAAATTGATAGACCCTTGATCAATCTTAGCCAAGGATACATCATTTGTCTTCTCTCCTGACTGCCTCAAAGCTTTTGAATATCTAAAAAAGGAGCTAACCACAGCTCCTATCATTCATGCACCGGATTGGACCTTACCCTTCGAACTGATGTGTGATGCATTCGATTCTGTGATTGGTGCTGTTTTAGGACAACGGTTTGATAGAAAACCACATGTGATCTACTATGCCAGTAGGACTCTGAATGATGCCCAGCAAAATTACTCTGTCACAGAAAAAGAGTTTTAGCTGTAGTCTTTGCCTTAGAAAAATTCAGGTCCTACCTCATCGGTTTCTTAACTAAAGTTTTCACAGATCATGTTGCACTAAAGTATCTTTTGACCAAAAATGATGCTAAACCGCGGCCCATTAGATGGATTCTCCTACTTCAAGAGTTTGACATTCAAATTCTTGACAGAAGAGGAACAGAGAACCCTGTAGAAGATCACCTTTATTGACTCCCGAATGCACCAACATCAACCGTTTCGATCAATGAGCATTTTCCTGATGAACAACTCCTATAAATCCAATCTGTTCCATGGTTCACTGACATTGTGAATTACATAGTCATGAACCAGATCCCTTCTCATGGTCCAAACAGGATAGATATAGTTTTCTCTCCCAAGTAAAATACTTTTACTGGGATGATCCATATCTGTTCAAATACTATCCTAATCAGATCTTTAGAAGGTGTGTTCCCACTAAAGAAACTAGGAGTGTTCTTTCCTTTTATCATGAGCAAGCATGTAGGGGCCACTTTGGCCTAAGAAAAACAACCGAAAAAATTCTTCAATGTAGGCTATATTGGCCCACTCTTTTCAAGGATGCATACGAGTTTTGCAAAACCTGTAACCGCTGTCAGCTTTTAAGAAAAGTTACTAGAAGAAATATGATGCCCTTATAACCCATCTTATCTGTTAAACTTTTTGATCTGTGGGGTATCGATTTCATGGGATCATTACCAAATTTCTTTGGAAATGTTTACATTCTAGTAACCGTTGAATACATGTCAAAATGGATTGAGGCGGTATCTTGCAAAACAAATGACAACAAGGTCATTGTCAAGTTTTTGAAAGAGAACATTTTTGCACGGTTTGGAGTACCCCGAGCGATCACCAGTGAAAACGGTACACATTTCTGTAACCCTTTTTTTAAGGCTTTGATGAGGAAATATTAAATCACACACAAATTGTCAACTCCTTATCACCCCCAAACTGTTGGCCTTCTTGTTTTGATGATAATTTAACAAACAATTTACATCTAATATTATTTATCTAGTGTTTATGTTTTGTTATTAATTGTAGACAAACAATAAGTTGGAGGATGGATGGATTGCGCCATATCGATCATATCAAATGGAGGTTGGCAGGATAGTGGTTGAAGCATATGCAATTTAAGTTAAAGATCTCAGTTCTAGCTTCATCCGCAATGTGTACCAAGTCAAGCTTATTGAAGATCAAGATCAAGATTGGGTAACATTAGCTTAGGTTTATATTATGTGTGTTGGTACTTTAAGCTCAATCATATATACACACACATTATATTGGTTTTCTTGTATATATATAGTTATATATATATACAACACAAGTTTTGTTTTTATATATATACATAGTTATATATATATATACACAATTCAGTTTTGGTTTCCATCATCAATATCAATTTTATTTAGTTCAATGAAATCATGTTTATTGTTTTGAAAGTTTACAAAACAAGTATTTTTGTGAAAAGATTGTTTTCTTGGTTTATAAACTTAACAATAATCATATACATCTTTTATTAAGTCTACAAAATCATTTTGTAATGTTTCAAAATATGGTTAAGCTAAAATGTCAAAACTCATGTGTTCACATTTTCATATTTTGGACTATTTTGCAAAATAATAATATTTCTCATTTGGGAGGTCCTTTCTAAAAACCAATTTTTATAGCATGTTTATTATCATGTCTACAATCATCTTCCAAAGTTTTATAATTTTTGGAATTTATTTGATATTTTTAAACCCAGTTTAAAGTTGAGTTTTTTTGTGCACTTCAGGTCTGTGCATGTTTAGTTGACTCATTAGTCGACTCATAAGTCGACTTATCAATGAGTCGTTGCACAGTAATGGCTAGTTTTCTGTTTTGTTTGTTTATGGGTTTTTGGTCTTTTTCTTAGGGTTTTTTGCTGAAGTTTTGAGTGGGTATAAATACCCTCTTGCTCTCATCTTTCAATTTTCCAAGAGAATGTTTTAAGAAAGTTTAATAAGGGTTTAAAGTTTGGGTTAAGTTTGTTTAAAAGCTTTTAAGCATTTTTCTAGTTTCGGTTTGTGAAGAGAATTTCACAAGAGCAAGTGGAGATCATCATTTGGTGTTTGAGCAGTCACTCTTCTCCCTCTCTCTTGTTATCATCTAGAGAAGTTTTTCTAAACTCATTCTAGCTATTTATTGTTTTGTTTCTAATTTCCATAAGCTAGATTTATATTGAGTTTAGTTAAATTATTTTTATTGAATGTCTTTGTTCACACACAACCTATTGAGCTTATAGTATTTACATTCATAGCATAATTTGGGTTGTGGGGTTTGTGACTTAGAGTTGTGCCTAATTGAGTTGTCACCTTGTTTAGAGAACAATCATTTGTTGTGCTTAATTTGTGAAGTTCACATTGTATTACACTTGTACACCGAAAGGAGTGTGTGGTGAGGACGGAGTCGATACCGAGAGGAGTGGTGTTGGTGACCTAGTGAGAGGTGATAATTCTGAGCACTTGAGGGAGTCGATACGTGAGGACCAACACTTGAGGTTGTAGCTTGTGTATGTACTTTGTGAGGATTTGTGAGAGTTGTCGGTTGACTTGATAACCGGGTGTGTAGAGTTTTCGGTTAGCTAGAAAACCGAGTGTGTAGAGAAGTTCCGGCTTCAAACCGGGTTGTGATAGTGGAGATCTCCTCGAGGTGAGGATCGGGGATGTAGGTCGTGGGGACCGAACCTTGTGAACATATCGTTTGTTTGTGATTGCATTGGCGTACTTTCTTTTGTGTTTATCATTATATCGCCTTTGTCAATTGCTCATTGTTTATATTACCCACTATCTTATTTGTCTTGTTTATAGATTGTTTACCCTTGTGTTATTTATATATCTTTGCATATATTTTACCATATATCTCATTGCTAGGATATATCACTTTGTTCATATTGCATATTCTTGCTCATAAGTAATTGTATATCATCTTGCAAGAACATATTTGTTAATAAGTTTTAAATTGGCATAAAATCGGATTAGATTAGCATAAGACCCTAATCACCCCCCTCTAGGGTCTAACATCAACAACAATTGGAAGAAGTGTATTGGCAGAAAGGTAACTCATTGCAGATCAAACAAATCTTAGAAAAAACAGTTAATCATAACAAAAAAGATTGGTCTGTAAAATTATGTGAAGCTCTGTGGGCATATAGAACAGCTTTCAAGGCCAATTTAGGGATGTCACCATACAGACTGGTGTTTGGGAAAGCTTGTCACCTACCAGTGAAGTTGAAGCATCGAGCAATGTGTGCGATAAAATAGTTGAATTTTGACTCAGACTCTGCAGGTAAGAACAGATTGCTCTAAATAAATGAGTTGGAAGAAATTCGAAATGATGCATACATAAACTCAAAAATTTACAAAGAGAAAACCAAGATTTTTCATGACAAATCAATTTTACGAAAAAATTTCTCTCCAGGACAGAAAGTTTTATTGTACAATTCAAAATTACATCTTTTTCCTGGAAAACTGAGATCAAAATGGACAGGTCTATTTTTTTGTCAAACAAGTTTTGTTGCATGGGGCTGTCGAGATAGAAAATCCTAAAAATGGTAACATTTTTAAAATAAATGGTCAACGTCTAAAACCATTTTTAGAATTTTCTACGCTCGGAGAGGAAGAGGTGTTGGTTCTTCATGAACCTCATCATCTGTAAAAAATAAAAATAAAAAAAAGTAATAAAAAAATAAAAAATATATAAAAAAATTACAATTTCTCTTTTATTTCTTCATCCCCATACTAACAGTAATTGCATATCCTTATCATCATTGTTCTAGGTCGACCGAACAAATCTAAGTTTTTTAATTCTTATCTGTTTTACTTTGTGCATCAGCGAATTTGCATTGAGGACAATGCAAAATTTAGGTGTGGGGGTGGGAAGTACATATTTTCCTCTTTATTTTACCCTTTTGTTGCATTTTTGACATAATTTTTGTTTAAAAAATAATAATAATATAAAAAAAATTATAAAAATATTGTCACTTGCCAAATTAATAGAGTTAAGTAATAATTGATCTAATTGATAGATTTTAAAAGTTTTTAATTCCTAGTTAGTGATATACTCAAGTTCACCTTTTATGATAACTCCAAATAAAATTCTTAAGAAATGATTTTTCAACTAGTATACTTTACTTAAGTCTTACCTTAGACTTTTAATTAAAAATAATGAAATTTTTGCATGCTTAACTTAGAGTTGAAAATATTTTTTTCAAGTCATCTTGATTTACACATTTTTTTAACTTGTTAAATGGTCACTTAGAAAGCCCGTTAAAATAGAAAACAATCACCAAGAATTAGAGAGTGAAGAAAAAACATATACATATATAACACTAACCATTTTTTTATATATATTGTTATTTTGTATATATGGTCTTGAAAAATAATTTTTGATCAAGAGACTTAAAAGTTATTTAAAACAAAGAGTTAGCATGTTCTTTTCAAAACTTTGAACTTAAATCTCTAAGATTTGACTTGGTTTTGTATTGCTATAATGAAAAAGATTTTTTAAGAGATTTACATTGGAGTTATATATAAAAATATTTTCTTGATTATTAACTAGCTTCAATTAGAATGTCTAAATATATCAAATAAAATTAGTTATTTACTGACTTATTTAACTTGGCAAGTTGACCAAATTTTGTGGGTATATTTACTGCAAACCCTCACGAGACTACAACTCGTCCACTAGGGTAACCTAGGGGCGTAAAGGCTTGTTGTATGCGCTAAATACAACCGTGATTCCTACGAAAGTGAGTTAGAATTTTCTATTTTCTTTGCTAGAGGACTAGCAAAAGTTTAGGTATACGGGTATTCGTTAATCATATTTTATTATAATTTTATACCCTCATTATCTATTTTATATAAATAAATATGTCACTAATAATTGTTTTTATCTTTAAATGCAGGTTAATAAAGAATAAATTCAAAAAATCCCATCTTTCATCAAAAGCCCTTGATTTAATGAAGAAATGAAGCAAAGAAGCCCATTGGAAAATCCATTGCCAAATTATCCAAAAGCCCAAAATAAAAAGAAGAATTAAAGCTTAAAATACCAAAGGCCTAAGCCCAAAAGCCAAACACAAGAAGAAGCTATGGGCTATAAAAGGAGAGAAGCAGCCATCGATAAGCACATCGATGGGCACATCGATAAGCCTATCGATGCGCCTATCGATGCCCGCATCAATACGCTTATCGATGCCCTTATCGATAGCTATGTCATTCTGTTACAGATCAAAGACTGAAATTTGTTGGTTTTGGATAAGATTTGAATCCAATGGCTCTCATTCACTGATGTTTACTATAAATAGGGGTAGAGAGTGAGGGGTTAGGGGTGTGAAAATTTTTGTAACTCTATTTGAAGAGAAGGGTTACTCTTAATTGAGAAGACCTTCCAAATTTGTAACTTTTGTTACAATTGATAAAAGAATTTTTCTCCACTTTAAAATTTTCTTTTCTCCCCTTTGTTGAATGATGAGAATGGAGATGAAGAGTAATTTGAAGGTTTGCATTTCTTTTATTTTCCTCTTTTATTTCTTTTTAGTAATTTCTTTATTATTGCTTATTAGTTAGATTTACATTCATACTTGTAGTGTAGATTTATTTTCTTGTCTTTTTATTTCTTTTTGCACTTTAATTTGTAGAGTAGATTTATTTTCATGCATTTAATTTTTGCAATTTATTTTGTAGTTTAGATTTTAATTCTTTGTAGTTAGATTTATTTTTTGTTCATAATTTAGATTTTTCTTTTCTTTTTATTTTTGTAATTAGTTCTTTTTCTTCTTGCTTTTATTTCTTAAGATATGAAATTAATTCTTGTAGGAATCTTAGAATTGTATGAAACTAGTCTAATTTCCTTTATATTGTATGAAACTAGTCTAATTTCCTTTATATTGTATGAATTATTCTCTTTCATTTAAAAGGTTCATGTTTAGGATAATCAACTAGAGAACTAATTGGTAGAAGAAGAATTTGATAATCTATACTTATCTTAAATGGTTTGATAGGTTATGCTTATGAATTCTAGAATTACTATCTTGTTGTTGTTCTATCATGAATTGTAATTTTGCTTAGATGATAATTTGATAGGTTATGTTTTCCTTAAATGGTTTGATAGTCTATGCTTAATAAATCTAAAGTGAAATATGATAAAAAGATAATAGTTTGTATTTTATAATTGAAATTAGCTAGTGGATTCAATTCTAGATTTCTCATATCTTTAATTGAATCCTCCATTTTTTTTTCTTGTTTTCTCTCTTTTTATTCTTGCTTTTTGTTCTATTCTTTGATTCTTACTTCTCTTCTCTAAAATTCAATTTATTGTTACTTGCATATATTCACAACAATCACTCTCACTCATCATAACTCTCACACTTATTCTTTAATCCTAATTTTGTCACGCACAAAACACGAGAACCAATTCTAATAATCTCTTAAAATCACCTTCCTCGTGGGATCGATAATTTTTTATACTATAACTTGATCAATTGTGCACTTGCAATTTTGGTACATAATTATGCCGCATCACCACCCCTTTGCGGGCGTGGAGTCTTCACAGGCCCTAAACGAGAGTGAATTGATATTTTCTCATTTTGGGTTTGTTTTGTTCTAATCAGAGGATATTTACGACCCCCAGTATGAGGATTCACTTGGGGTTCATTCACCGGACCCAAGCGTTCTTTAACCGAAGCTTTGCCTCGATCGTCAGATGAGAAACTGAGGCGATCCATCATCGTAATTTGGAATTTTGACAGGTCCGAATTGATCTAGGGTTTCACTGGTAACACAGCAAATGTGGACGCGGTAGACGGACCCGGAATGGATGTTGGCGGCATCGAAAGAGACGTCTTAGAAGCTTTTCTTTGGCCGAGACAGCTGTCATTGTCTAGGGTATAACTCATTTGTCCGAGACAGTTGCAAGTGTCTTGGATGAAGGATTTATCCCGGTGACCTTATTTTTGTGCAAGTTTAGACTTCGGGATCCAAACTTTATGGTTCTTCGATGGCTCTTTAGACACCATTTCTTTCTTTCCTTCTTGTATCTGTTGACGAGGGGCACGGGCGTGAACGGCGATCACTCGACGCTTTTGTATACATTCTTTGAGGGTCCAACGAGCCCTCTTGACAAGAGTCCATTCCTCCGTCGTGAGTTGTGCAGAAATATGATTGGTTTGGCGCTAAGGCAACTGGACCATTCTATGCTTCCTCGACTCTAGGTCTGCATAGTAGCGAACCCCATCGGTTTGTTCTAAGGCCTTGGCCAATTGACGAGCACGGCGCTGACGTTGTCTCTGACGAGCCCTCTTCATCAATGCCGGCAAGTTTTGATTCGATGACTCCTTAAATGGGAAAGGGTCATTTGGAGCAGATATGTTGCAAGCAGAATTCTTAGCAACGATCGGGCACATAGTCTTCATCGGAGTTGAAGACTAGAAAACCTTCTTGGAAGACGAAATCTTCCTGTATTTACGAGGCGAGGAAGATTTTGAGGATGAGGATGACAATACTCCTCAAATTTCTCCTGATCAAACTCATATTCGATCTCTTCGTTAATCACAATCTTGATCGGCTGTGACACGACGGTCTCGATAGCGAGACCATTGGGTCCCACTGTTGTCGCCAGTTTGTTTTCGTCAGAAATTATTTTCATTATGGAATCCATGAAACTTTAGTCGTTTTACAATGAATTACATAACAAAATAAATAAAATTACAATTTCTTAGAAAATAACACAGGAATCGTTTATCGACTTCTGCTTTTGTGGACAAAATAAATAAAATTACAATTTCTTAGAAAATAACACAGGAATCGTTTATCGACTTCTGCTTTTGTGAGGACTTTGCCTGTGTCGGGGGTGCGTTAGCCTGTGGACCACCAAATCATAGATTCTGATTGAATTATGAAGACTTTGGATATTCTTCCTTCGTTTAGAAGTAAGAATGAAATCAGTGAATATCTTATCGAAGTAAGATGAACACTCTTCTCAAGATCAAATCAAAGCTTAGATCTTAAGGATTTACCAAAAGCTCAAGTTTTTCTGCTCTATCTACTCTCTATGCTCGGATCCTGTCAGTAATGGTCCTAGGGGAGTATTTATAGCCCCTGGGAAAGTTTAACTAAAAATACAATGTTATGGGGGATTTTTGCCTACGAGACAGTTGTGACTGTCTCGGCTTCTGAGACAGCCATGACTGTCTCGGAAAGCCTGAACTACCCAGCTATTTTTCTGTAACTGCCTTCCCATGTTCTAAACTCTATTATTTTGGTAGTTATTAACATGATTCTCGCCCACAATGTCTCCCACATTCCTGAACAGTTAATGGCCACGTGTCGTGCAGTTGTTTCAGTAGTTTCTAAACCTTTCAGAGCCGTCTCGCGTTAGAGATAGTCGACACTGTCTCGCGTGCGAGATAGTCGACGCTGTCTCGCGTGCGAGACAGTCGACACTGTCTCGATCTTTTCGCGACAGCATAAGGCTATTTTTTGGTTGTCTCGTGTGCGAGACAGTCTACACTGTCTCACATGAGAGACAGTCTACATTGTCTTAATTTTTTTGAGACAGCTTAAGGCTATTTCTTGCCATCCTTGGACGATCTCCTTTTTGTCTTGAGCTGTATTTGGATATCTATCAGTATTTTTAGACGCCTACAGTTGCTTCCATGAGCGGCATTCTGTGACCCCCATCTGAGCTAAGAGACCGATTTGTAAGTTGTGTCGACAGGTTTCCACCAGAGTTGCTTGCATCATACCTATTGGGCATCGAGAGCCATGCTTCGAAACCTTTCAATGAAGACTTTTATGGGTTCTCCTCTCCTTTGCTTGGTGGCAAGAAGAGAAGGGATCGAAACTTTTGAGTCATCTTCGAAGAATCTGATCAAAAATAATCTCTCTAGATCTGTCCACTTCTAGATAGATCCCGCAGGCAGTTTCATGAACCATTCGAAGACAATCCCCTTAAGGGTGCCAATGAACAAATAAGTCAACACCGTGTCATTTGCTATCACATTCCCAGGCTGTGACTTGAAGTAATAGATATGACGATTGGGGGATCCCATGCCATTAAAAGCCTGTAGGGTCAGGACCTTAAACTTTTGAGAATATGGGGCAATGTCCTAGTTGGCAGGATAGGGCCTAACAACCCTCTTCTCTTGGAGGTCACTTCTATTTGTAATGGCATTGAGGCGGGCTTCCAATTCCTCCATCTTAGTAGATTGAGGGTTTTGTGCATCTTCAGTCTCCTCCTTTTCTTTAGAGGAAGATCATGTGTTGTGGGTTTCTTGGTCGGAAGTAGTATTATCAATCACCTTTTTCTTCCCCTTTGATGAAGACGATCTTTCCTTTTGGAAAGTCTTCTGCTTGGGAAGGGAGTTTGCTCTTTAGGATATAGTTTTGTCTGCAACCAACTAGGCCATCATGTTTTGAAGTTCATTGATGGTCTCTTGTTGTGATCTAAGCATGGCTTGCTACTCATCAAGTCTCTTTGTTAGATCCTCGAGGCCTCCTACCATATAAACAAAGCTCTCATGTTCAGCGGAGAAGCTAGAGGATTGAGATTCTGCGATAGCTGAATGTTCGTCATTAGACTTCATCCCTCTATCTAGTCTTCGGTAGTTAACAGGGAGTATTACTCTTTTCCACATCCGAGTACGTCGGAAAATTCTATCAGATTCGTTCAAAGCCTCCTTCAAGCCATGTGGTTGATCCTCCTCTGACTTGTTGGAGTTAAGGATTGGTGACCTTCTCATTCCGATCACATTAGAAGTGGCTCCAAGGTACTCATCCTCTGAAGCCTTCTTATTGTGGGAGCATCGTAGCTTGTATGGCCTCGACGAGGTGACATTTGTTAATCGGTCAAACACCGATGGCTTGGTTGCATGTGAGCAACATCGACATCCTGCAAGGACCACGAAAATCAATCATTCACATTGACATGAATTCATGATTGGTTGAACCGGTCTTTCTCTCGATAACAACTCTCTCAAATCTGTTACATAGCTCTGAAAAGAGTTACTCATTGAAGGGGAGACTTGGATTGGCACCCCCTGTCTGTGGCTAGATGAGGTAGGCTCTTGACGGACATGGATGTTGAATCCGTGTTGATCTCGTTGAACATGACTGCTCACATTGCGTTTAACATTAGAAACGCAAGGGTCACATTTTAACATTGAAACTCAGGGGTTGCATTTTGGAGAAGGAACGCGAAGATCGCGTTAAGGAGAGGAAATATGAAGGTCACGTTTTGGAGAGGAAACGCAAAAGTTGCCTTTTGGTTGAGCTATGTGGAGCTGATGCTCACGCTCAATGTGGAGATGGCTTTTGCGCTCAGACTTAGCAATGTGAGGGCCGCGCTCTATGTGGTCGTGAGATCTGTGCTCCGACTCGGTAACGCAGTCTTAAGGTCTGCATTCAGTGCAGACCTGAGGTCTGTGTTCAGAGCAATCTTGAGGCCTGCGTTCAGAGTAGTCTTGAGTTTTGCGTTCAAAGTAGTCTTGAGTTCTACGTCTTGACTATAAAACGTGCCACTAAGGGCTGCATTTGGTCTGGCTTCGGCAAAGCTTGTGTTTAGGTACACAAACACGGAGCTCACACTCTGAAGCAGAAGCATGAAGCTTAGAGCTACGTTTGGGCTCACAAACATGAGGTTCGCATTGATCAGAGAATCGGCTTGCTTGGAGTTGTGATCATCGATGGGATCTTCTTCTTTGGTGAGTGGCATTCTTCTTGGCCTGTCTTAAGGCTTTTACAGTGATGTCTTCCTCCGCAGAGATCAATTTTGCTGCTTCAATGGGCCTTTTGCGACCCAATACCCGCTGTTTGGGCATGGATGTAGGATCTTCAACTCGATTGACGAGTTTCATTAGAGCTAAGTATTCTCCTTTAGAGGAGGGACTGTCTGAACAGTCCAACCTAAGGGAGAGACTCTCCTTTGGTGGATCGGCCATAGGTGGAGCATTAGTCTCTTTAGAGACTTTACGAGTCTTGTGCATAGCTTTGGGGCTAAGGGACCCGGAGGAGAGAAACTCCTCATAGTTGGCTTCGTCAAACTCCACGGTTAGAGTTTCAACAGTAGTCCTAACTAGTTGGGTGTCGGATTGCACCACCACTTCTTCATCAGTGAAAGAGCACATCCCCAGTGGAGTCACCATCTTATGTATGTGCGGGAAATTATGAGAAAATTGAGAATTGAATCTGTATTATTCCTTCTAACTGACTTAGAAAAAGAATGATTAAATTCTCTCAATATAACTTCTCTTTATTGGTTCCACGATTTACAAAAGAGGGAAGGATGAGACTCACCCTTTGTTTAAAACTGGGTTCTTTCTTTGTGGAGATGGGAGTTTGAATCTTGTATCCCATTGACGATCCAAACACTTTAACTTTGTGGGATGTCGGTCCTCTCTCCTTGACTTGATGCCTTGAGAGAACTTGCAAGGCAAGTTTATAACTTTGGCCGAGTTTTGAGAACTCTCTGTAAGAGTGTTAAGAACTTGCAAGACAAGTTCGGAACTCTACACGAGTTTGGGAGGAACATGTTTGAACAAGTTGGAAACTCTCTATAAGAGAGTCAAGAGCTCTAGGCGAGTTTGAAAGAAACTTGTTTGAACAAATTAGAAACTCTCTATAAGAGAGTTGAGAACTCTAGCTGAGTTTGAATCCTAAGAAGGGTTGATTTTAGAGAGGAGGTGAACCTCTAAGAGAACTAACCGAAATGGGTTTAAAGAGCAACCCAAGAGCTCCAAGAATACCCTGAGAAGCCTCTCCAAGAAGCTCATCTTCTTCTCTTTTTTTTCTCTTTTTCTCTTATTTTTAGCCCCCTTTTATCCTCCTTTTTTGCCTCCTTTTCTTGCTGGAGATCCAGCCCTATATATAGGGCAATCAGGGGGTAAGGTGCCCCTTAGTTATTCGGTCATGCTCCCTATATCTACTACTATTGATGGTTTATATGATCACACAGACAATTGGATCCAGGATAGGATCGGTTTGTTCAGTATTGAAGAGGGGCTGATTTCTTCCCTAACTTTATGTCTAGTTCTTGTATGGGGTTGCTGAACAATCTGCACATACAGAAATTCATGAGAGGCGGGGATTGGTCCCCCGTTGTACCTCCGACAATCAAGTTAGCTGATGAATTGAGTGGGGTAAAGGAAGAAATTTGTGTTCTTGTAATTGTACAGTGTATGCGTCAGAGGATCAGGTTTGTGAACCCCTTGAATGTTAGAATAGTACATGTATTTATACTCAGTGCATAAGGGGTAGATTAGTCACTTCGGGCGAGCACAGAAGGGCGGTGGTGAAGTGCGGGCTGGCAGCTGAGTCAGGCTCTGCTTTACAGGTGTGGGCTGACAATTGGAGGGAGGAACTCTTCAACATTAAATGAGAAATGAGAGGGAGTATGGCGGTGGCCCACGTAGTCTGATGAGTCATAAAGGTTGTTTGGCCTAGAGGCATGATAATGCCTATTAAGCATTAAATGCGACGTGGACACGTTGTCAGCAAGGATAAGCTCGAAGCAGAAGTTATCCTCTAGCTTCGTCGAGAAGTAACCCATTTCGAGGCGTCCTCGTGAGGCGTTAGTCACATGGTCGAGTGGATTCCTGGTGAGTCGTCTTCGACAAGCGGGTCGACTAGTACCGCTTTTCAAGTTGACACGAAGAAATATCGACTCGACCAGTCGGTTAAGTCAGATTCTGCTGGACTTGGGCTACCAAGTTGATTGGGGCATTGATTGCGGAAATACATATGTCCGTCATTTGTCAATAAATTGTATTTCGGTGAGTAGGAACACCATAACAACTACCACGTGTTTCTATACTTCTGTCAAACCACTTACGATAGTGAACATTATTGTTAGATTGCAATATATACCAATAAACTCCTCCTTTGCATTCTCTGCATTTAAATTGGATATAAAAACTAAATACAATAAGAAAAAAGACAACTCATAAATAAATGACTTAAATATCAATATTTTTTTTGAAAAATAAATTTCAATGATTCTGATTGTCCTTTATTACTTTTAATATTATTATTATTATATTTAGCATCTCGAGCTGTTTTACAAAGTAGCATTTTAATTTGCTAGTTCAAAATCATACTAGTCCTCAAGTCTTGGATGATGTTAATCAGCCGGAAAAAAAAAAGAGTCTTCGATGATGGACTCTTTGGCTCTTTGAACGATGAATCTATATAAAAAAACTTTAACAATGAACTTTGTATTGGATTAAGTGGCTCACTTTAGAATATTTTCACAGTCATCCGATGATTGCATAGCGGCAAAGAACAATCATCATAATATAGGACATAATTAAAATTTTCGAAAAGAACAAAGAGGGATACCTTTCGTAGCTCTTCTCATCATGATAGCGATGACGTTGTTAAATGTAAGTAAGCTCCTGCTTTCAATTGAACATACGGTACATGAAAAAAAATTAGATTTTTCGCAAAATTAATTACAAATAAAAGAAATAAAAGTAGAAAACATTTAGTTACCTTAATAGTTTATGGAAGATTCATGTGAAAAACGAAAGGAAAGAGGGCTGGCGGGGTTGTTTCATTTTTAGATCAACCGCATCCCAATTCAAACTTCTTTTGGTGAGTCAATATCCATTGACGATTACTTTCTTGTAAAGTCAATTTCCCTTTGTTATTTTGAAAATTGGCAAGAAATAATGTACTAAATGGGTTCACGCACACCCACAGGCCAGTGGGGCTTAACCTTGTGGGTTCGGATTTTTTCATGATATTCCAATTTTATCAAACTAAAGTAAAGTAACGAGATAAAAATATGTCACGAGATAAAATTAAGACGTGGTGTTTAGTTGGAAAATTCGAACTAATCACAAATTCTATTATTTTCCTTATTTGAGCTTCCTAAATTAGCCTTTCTTTCTAATAGAAGTTCTTGTAAAATTACTAATTTAGGTGTGGAAGAGCAATCAACCACCCTATCACTTTATAAGGAGATATAAGAGAGAGGTTTACGGAATTAAATTACTTGATATGCCATTGGTACTCAATTTGAGCACCATAGCTGTTAGCTTAAGATATACTTTTTATATTAAACCAACAGCTTCCGGTGCTCCAGTTGGTGTAGTTTTGTTTCCTTGGAAATCTGTCTCACGTCCTAAATTTGAGGAATAAGATAGTTGAGAGGAGTTACACACCCAAAAAAGTAATTTCACTTAGATAAAAATTTATTTTAGGAAGTATAAATAACAAGAGAAATAGAATTTGTGTACTTTTCTTATGAATGCGTCTCTATTTTTCTGTACTTTTCTAGCCTTCTTCCTTCTTCGTTTTTTAGTGCTTTTTACCTATAAACTCTTACTTTTTATGTACTTGCTATTTTCCACAAATTCTTCCATAACTTGTTCATGTATTGCATTATTTTCTATCTTTTATTTATATTATTCGTGATTAATTTTGCAAGAAACAATATAGGGAGAAATTTTGAGAGATAAATTTACCCTTTCTTGTTTGCAGCCTCTAACTAATTTTTTATTAATTAAATAATGCCAACAGCTTCGGTGTTCCATAGAGATTAGTTGGAGCAATGATGGCATATCTGTAAATAAATTCCTTAAAAATAGCTCTCACAATTCTAGGTAGATAGATTTGACGGTTATGAGGTGTTCCACACCCAAAATTGTAATTAACTATGGGGATAAAAATGTTATTTTAGGAAATATAATTTATGGGAGAAACATAATTTATCATTAATTAGAATTCTTTAATTAATTACTAAAACCGAAGCTTTTCTCCGCACTTTCCATTAGAAGAAACCGGCCCGCCTGCAAAAAATCTCATGAAGAGAAAGAGATTGGTACCTCTTATTTATCATTAATCTAGAACGCCATGAAAGGTACCTCTTATTTTTCCTTTTTTAAAAAAATTAATTATATAGTATGATGTAGTTGTTAAGCCCTTAAATTTCTCGTTCTTCAAATCAGTAATCATTCGTTTTTCTATATAAAGATAGATTTTCTTTTGGAAATAGACTGTCTGGCGTGAGGAGGGTTCAATTGGTTTCTAATTAACCTCATTCGTGAGATTGAGAAGTAAATTTTATTGAATGGAAAAAAATTACAAACCATGCAGGACATGTATTTTCTATCAGTATGCAAAAATAAGAGAAACTACAAGTAAGGAAATTCAACCGGTTTGTGCTAATAAAGCAATAGATTTACATACAAAGGGGTGACAGATAATTTTCCCATCAGAGACTTAACCCAAAAATATGGGTAAAATATACGGACACTGTTGCTATGTTTTTTTAAATTCAACTGGTTTGTGCGGTGGATCTGAGACGGGAGGAAGAGAATGTTTGCGTTTAGGATAGAAAGCGATTTTTGAAAGACTAAAATACCCTTTCTTATTTTAGCTAATTTGTTACTTTTGTTAATTTAAAAATTAAAAAAAAAACTATTTTTGGAGCACAGAAGCAAACCTCTTAAATAATTCAAAAATTGCTATTATGAGTGCACTGAAGCAAAACGCTTATATTAATTCAACTTATGGTTATCTACAATTTCAGGTCATTTGATAATTCAAATTAAGAAAGCACATATTTGCATAAAAATCACAGATGATACGATAAAATCCCTAAATTTATTCAAAAATTACACCCTAATAAAGATCTACGCAATTTTAGGTGCTAGTTAGAAACTAATGGTTAGGATTTACACTAATAAAGATAAATGATTGAATAAGAATTCCACATGTCAAAAATTTAAAGTGGCTAAAATGCTAACGTGTCGAGCTCTGGAGAATTATGAGTCATATTTGGCTTTTCGTTAGAGTGTCACTAGTAGAAAAATGAGGATCCTAGACGGATTAAACTAGACGAATAAAATTTTTGTCTAGCTTGAATCAAAGTAGATGAAAATTTTTCGCTAGAACTTTCCATCTAGGTTGAACCAATCTAGACGGAATTTTCCGTCTAGATTGCCAATCTAGACAGAATTTTTTTATTAATTTTTTAAAATTGTGGACTCTGCCATCCTAGATGGAAATTTCTGTCTAGGACACATCCTAGACGAAATTTACGTTTAGGTTGGTGCGCTCACCAAAGAAACCTAACCCTAGTTTCCATCCCCCCACCTCTCATTGTCTCTCTAATCTCGCTACTCTCTCTCTCTCTCTCTCTCTCTCGTAACATTCGCTGTCGTCGCTACCGACGAGCTCCGTTGACCAACGCTCTGCCAATCTCTTTCTCTTGTGCCAACACAATGGCCACCGTAACTATTGACGAGCTTTATTGACCAACCCGCCAGCCATCTCTCTCCCTCTTGTGCCAACAAAGTCCCTACCGCCAATCTCTCTTGTGCAAACTATTTACGTCGGGATTCAGATTCATTGCAGCTTCCATTTACAATGTTTATCATTTACGACGGAATCAAAAGAGTAAGCCTTTTTATAAGACTTTTCCTTACAAAGAAAACAAATAGAAAAATTCCCTAGAAATACATGCAGAGACTATTTATTAGTCGCTGCTTGCGTGGGATCTTTGCCTATGCCGGGGATGCTTTAGCCCGTGGACCACTGATTCAATGATCTGGATTGATCATGAAGAAGGCTTGGTGTTCTTGTTTTGTTTTAGAAACAAGAACAGAAGTGAATATCTTAGTAAGGTAAGATAAACACTCTTCTTTAGATCAAAGCGATGTTTGAACTCAAGGAAACGATTGAAGGCCTTTGGATCTCTCTAATATGATGAAGAAACTCTCTCTTTTGCTCAGAATTTCTTCAAGATCTCTATCTCTCCATTTGAAATTCACGAGTCCTTGCTCTTAGATCTTCCAAAACGCCAGTCCGTTTGCACGTACGTCAGTGCCCTTCACAAGTGCGTGAGGGTAGATATCTATAGGCCTCAGAAGCCGTGTTTGAAGATAAGAATTCGTAACCAACCATCAATCTGGTGGATTTTTAGTTTATAATGGCCTCCCCGTGTTTATGAATACTCCCAAGCAGTTACGGAGCCACGTGGACCATACGAAAATCAAGAAATCTATCAGGAAACACATCGTGTCTCGTTATTTTGTGCAAGACACATTAAGGTGTCTCGGATTCCAAGACACCTTGAGGTGTCTTGGAATTCGAGACACCTCAGGGTATCTCACCGTGTGTGAGACAGCTTCGTCGCTTATAGTTTCGTCATTTTGTGCGTTCCTTTTCTTCTTCCTTTTTTTTATACCGGATGATCCTCTCTAACTTGGATGACAACATTCTTCCTCTTCTCTTCGTCTTGAGCTATGTTCGGAACCTATAGGTAATTTTTGATGCCTACAGATACCCCCTTCAAAGTTTTTAGTCTCCTTCGTATTTTATCGAGGAGTCTGGAATATTTTAGATACGATAAGCCCTGCCTTCAATCTCTTCCGTATTTTATCAAGGAGACTATGTAGAAAGACCTGTGAGTGGCTTCAGATCTTTGACTTCTTCAGCTTTCAGTCTACTCATTATTTTGTTGAGTATTCTGAAATACTTCCGGTGTTAATCAGCATTTCAGTCGGCTGAGAGAGAGGCTCCCGCAACTTCATCTTTTTGAGGTAAGTTTTTTTACCGCTTTCGTCAATTCAGAAATTGATATTTTGAATATGTATCCTCATTTGTCCTCCTTCGCAATGCATTTGGGAAGAACCAGTATCCTCCTTTGTGGGGGTCGATGCTTAAAAGATATGTTTTGCTTGGTCAAAACACGTCTCAAGGAAAAAGAGGCAATTTTGCACTGTCTCGCTATGCGTAGGCCAGAGTATATTGTCATGTTGTTTAAATGACAATGTACGTTGTCCCTCAAATACGAAACATTTGAAATCATCTCGTGAATTATAAGGCAGTGACTCTATCTTATGAATTCGCGAGATGAGTTCGACTCCTTATTTTGCCTTGGAAATATTCTTTTAACTGTGTTTAATAAATACACTCTTATTCGTCGCTGTCGATTTCCCACCAACGGTGTTCTCACCCCATGTAGTGAGTGGTCAAAGTGGCATTTCCTAAGCCTCTTTTGATGAGACATCCATTGTTGATGAGGTTCCTCAATTCAATAGAAGTGGGCTCGCAGAAATTCCGGGGCTTGTTAAGGAAGGGGCTCATCACACAATGCAATGTTTAATAACTGATGCACCTATCACAGAAGATCCAACTACAACTGAGCCTTTGAGGAAGCCAGATTTCATGTTTGGCAACTCATTTGAGGATCCAAGTATTCTTGATTGCGGCCCAGAATAATGGCTAAATGAATACGACAGTAGTCGTAGGTTTCTTCCTCCAATTCCTTATCACTACACTTTAACACACCTGAGTAACTTGGTGGTGGCGCGGGAGATGGCCTGGCATCTGACTGAAGGCCAGGAGCGAGTTTATTTTGGGTTTATTACCCAAAGCAAGACTCCGGGCTCGAGTGAGAGGAATTATGTTCACAGGCTTCATCCTGGCATGCTGGGACAGGATGAAGTCCCACAGAATGAGCTACGACCAGGGCTAATACTATAAGGAATCGCCTTGCGAGGCTAGGACAAGAATTACCCATCAAAGGCTTTAGATGCTATAGTTAAGTTCACTCCTCAGCTGACAAGTGGTGAATGAGGATGACAAGCTACATCCTCAGTCGATAGGGCACGGAATTGGTTGAGAGGGGATTATACCACGCCATCCAGGCCAACATGTATGGTCTCTCTATGAGTGCAAGTCACTTCTTTGCATTATTGGAAATTTATAACCCGGATACCAACACATTCTTAACCCAAAATGGAGAGTTGGGGCTGGCTTTGCATGAGATGATGAAGATCTCAGGGTTGTCGATGGGTGATCTTCCTCACTAGGAGTACTTCCCTACTAACCACCAATTAAGCTGGATGAGCTCTGCCAAATACGACACGTTATGGGAGCTGACGTGTCACTATCAAACGGCTATCACGGGTATAAATATTAAAGGTAAAAAGAAGTCTCCCCAGCTCAGCTTGGAGCAATTTGCAGATTACTTATTCAAGCATCTTGAAGACCATTCGGGCGAAGACGTTTGTGAGCTAACTCCTCTAACCCCTTCTGAGATCAACAGGTTGATAGAGAAGATCGATGCTCAGTCTTATACCACTCGCACGGCTAAGGGAAAAATTCCATGAGGAACCAAGTTCGATACCTTCTTATAGCATGCGTAGAGGCAGATCCAGCCAGCGACTCTCCTGGCAGGCTACTTAGCCATTTGGCTAAAGAAGTGTGTGGTGCCACACCAACCATCTGATACACTACCAATCGAAGTCCTATTTTCAGCCGTCGAGCTCGCAATTGGACACAGGCTCTCTCTGCTCCCGGCCATGTTTGATGATATCAATAGTGGACTTTGACACTTGGTTGCCAGATTTATGCAAGAGGGAAGAAAGCCTTCAAGTAAGATTCCTACCGCCAAGATTGAGTTGCCCTATACATACCTAATAGCTTGGTTGGTTCTCCACTGCCCCGACCTGATGACGGCACCCGTCGTTGCGGACCCAAACATCCCATTGCTGAAAACATTAGAAGATTGCAAGTGGGAGGCTCGCTAGTAGCACGAGGTGAAACGACAATTTCAGGTTCACAAATGCTGGGAATTCTTCAAGTGCTTCCCTGAATTCTCCGGCCGCTACGACGAGTTGTTGGTCGATGATGAAGAGCTAGGGATGAGTCAAACTATTCTCGATGTGAGTTGCTTCCATTGGTTGGTGAACATCCAACTCGGCTACCTTCTCTTCCGTGTGAAGAACAACTGCAAGATCGAGCCTTACCTTCCTTGCCAATTCGCCCGGTACTTTGGTTACGACCAACTGTATATTAGGAATCTGAACAAGAATCTGAAGGCTCATGGAGGTCTCATTGACGGAGCTCGTGCGTGGTTCTAGAGTATAGCGGGCTGCACTGGTGCCAGATTTAGCCTTCCTACTGCAGAAACTCAACGACAAATGATCTTCCTCTGTTGTAAGTGGATTATTGCTGCCAATTCATCCACAAGGAAGAATGATATCTCAAAGTTAGAGGCAGAAGTGGAAGCCAAATAGGCTGCTGATATGGTTGGGGAGGATGTGCTCTCAAGGAGAGGGAAGGAGCCTACTGGACCCTCCAGCAAAGGCAAACAAGTTATTGAGGAAGAAGAGGAAATCCTTTCATCTAATGAGGATGAGACTTCGGAGGAAGGTGCACTCAAAGGTGAAGGCATAGAGCCTGGGGGTGATGAAGAGGAAGAAGTGACAGGTCTGTCGGCCTCTTTCTTTTCTGAAGGGAGTGCAAGTTCACTAATTGCTCGTCGGACTTGTCAATCTGACCAGCCCAAGTCTCTAATGGCTCCAAAGAAGCTAAGGCAGAAGGTATTCCTTACTCATCCCCACAAGATGACCATTGACCTTTTGGGTAGGGTTGCTAAAGAAGAAGAAGAAGAACCTACTGAAGCTGGTCTTGTGCACCAGAAGAGATCCCGGCCCTCTAAGCTTCTCCCAGGATTGAATTGCAAAACAAGTTCTGACAGGAAAAACATGCCCTTTCTGAAGAACCTGGTTCAATAAAGAAGAGAAAGAAGCTTGTGCATAGGTCACGCACTCTGCTACCCATGTTTGAAGAGGAGCCAGTTAGAGATGCCCCTATTGAGGAAGAAGGTTTTCTTATCTCTCTTTTATGTCACTTCTCATGCTTCGGTTCACCGGTTCACTGAGTATTTATCCTTCATTGTCGGTTTAGAGGGGGTCTTGAAGAGGGTGAACTTCCGTATGAGCTTGCTTCTCCCGGCTTCACTCACTCTGAACAATCAGGCTTCACCCAACAAATGCATGAAGCTATTAGTGAGGAACCTCTGAGCACCAAAGCTGGCGTGGATACCAGGGTTCAACCCGACCTAGCCTTTGAAACCACTGCACGAACTTCTAGCCCAGGTATATCTAAAACAAATAATACCTCATTCAGGTGGCAGTTAAGAGAATTGAACGATTCAGAATCTGTGCCTCCTTTAATCATTTCTAGTCTTCATGCTCTTTTAGAGAAATTGAAGGAGGCAGGCCCAAGTGTCGAGGCCACGGAATCTGCTGCAGCTGAAGGTAAATCTGATTTCCACTTATCATGAATTCTGGCTTTTCCTTCTTGTGTTTAAGATTTAGTTTCTCTGTAGATGTTACAATGGAGGATCATGTCGCGGATGAAGCTTTTCATTATGTCAATATTGGGGAGTTTGATGAACACTCCCTTGATCAAGTGATGGGTTTCTCCGAAGATGATCACAAATTGCTTGCCGATATGTTATCGGAACAAGCTCATCGTGAAGCCGCAAAAACGACCTGTTAGGAATCTTGACCCCAAGATTAGTTTTTTTTTATGATAACAAATATTATATGTTATCTGTATTATGTGCTAACATTTGTTTTACAGTATCAGAGCTAAATCAACAATGATATTCAAAGAGATACTCAAGACATAGGATGAGTTCAAGGCAAAATAAAGTAAAGAAGAAGATATACTTTATTGTCAAAATATAATTTTATATTTTCTTTGCTTAGAAATGTGTACAAGCCTTGATCACTCACACACATGCACACACATGCACACACATAGTGTTAGAACACACTAACACATGCTTAGTGTGTTGGTTAACTATAGAAATCCCCTATGTTGATCATTAGATTTAATAGATAATGAGTGAAACTTAAAACATATCATATAGATCATATCTACCCCCTTAATAGTCGATTAATAGTATGAATAGTCTACTACAAAAGACACCGATTGAATATCAATTTCTGTGTTATTACAGACTAGTCGACTACTAGGACATTATAGTCGACTAATCAACGTTGAATCAGAATTCCAGACTTTCTATCGATTACAGTGTAGTCGACTAATGAGTAGAGTAGTCGACTATTAAGGAATTTTATGACTACATAGAGTCTGTTTGAACTCATAGTAGTCGACTACTAAAAGTTATAGTCGACTACAAAGGCAATTTTCTGACTGTTACAGGTTTTGAATATATGACCGTTTATAGCCGTTTTGAGGTGTTATTTGGGTTTAAAAAATAACTTTTCAAAGGCTATAAATAGGGTAAAAGTCAGTAAACATAGATACAAGATTTGCACTCAAAAGATTAATTTTTGTGCACATTCAAGAGGCCAAACATTCTATTTTTCAGCCTAAATATTGAGAATACCTATTTTCTGAAAAAGCCTATGGTCTTGATCATTTCCTACTAAGTGTTTAGGCAAATTTTAGAGAGTGGAACCTATAGCCATAGTGAGAATCACGTTCATAACACATTCAAGGCTTATAGGATTAGATTTGTACTTGCTTCAAAGAAAGGTTCTCTCGGTTTGTGAGAGGGCTTGATCTCTTGTCTAGAGGTCGGTTTATAATTGGCATGGTATTATCAATTGGGTTTGTAATTTGTATGGTCTTACAAATTGGTCAGGTTTGCTTTTGATTTTATAAGGTTTCAAGATCATAGTGGAACTCTCAAACGGGATTTTCTTGGGGACTGGATGTACACTGGGGAGGTGGAACCAGTATATATGCTTGTGTTTGTGATGTTTATTTTCTGATATTGTTGCCATTCTTTTTTACAATTTATTACATATCTTGCAAACTCACCCTCTAGTATTTTAAGTGTAAAGCTTCCACATATTTACTCTTTATAAGAGCGCACTCTTTTCTTAAGGGTCACGATCCTACACTTGGTATATAAGCAAGAGGACCCTACAATTGGTATCAGAGCATGGTGAATGATGGCATCAAGTTCAAGTACATCAACAAGTACATCACAATTCAAAGAGGGACATTCCACAGTGATCACCTCTCTTTGACGGCACAAGCTACAACTATTGGAAGTGCCGAATAAAAGTCTACCTTCAATCTCTTGGATATGAACTTTGTAACATTGTACAGACGGAATTTACAAAACCTACCACTCCTTACACCAAATGGACGGTTGTTCAAAGGACAAATGTAAATCTGGACTCTAAGGCGATGAATGCATTGTTTTTTGCCTTAGACAAGAACGAGTTCAATCACGTGTCTACTTGCAATCCAGCCTATCAAATTTGGCATACATTAGAGGTAACACACGAAGGAACTAACAAAGTTAAAGAAACTAAAATCTATGTTCTTGTGCACAGATTTGAGTTATTCGAAATGAAAGAACATGAGATGATTAGTGAAATGACCACAAGATTCACCGACATTTCCAACTCTCTAATTGGTCTTGGAAAAGAGTACACACAATTGGAGAAGGTGAGAAAAATTCTTCATGCACTTACACCGGAATGGGAGAAAAAGACAACCGCAATTGAAGAAGCCAATGACCTCTCAACACTCACCCTAAAAAATCTTGTTGGGAATTTAATATCATATGAAGCACAACTTCAAGATAGAAGGGAGAGAGAACAACTAGAGAAGAAAAACATTGCTTTAAATGCATCTTCCAACCGCGATGAATCGGATGAAGATGATGAAGACATTGATGCTCTCTCAAGAAAATTCAAAAAGTTCCTTATCCAAAGTAAGTATAGATGATGAAGACATTGATGCTCTCTCAAGAAAATTCAAAAAGTTCCTTATCCAAAGTAAGTATAAAAAGGTTAAAGATACTAACAATAATTGAAAATTCAAAAAGTTCCTTATCCAAAGTAAGTATAAAAAGGTTAAAGATACTAACAATAATTTTATTTGTTATGGATGCAATAAGCTAGGACACATGAAGAAGGATTGTCCTCTTCAAAAGCAAAAATCAAAGTCTACAAACTTTAAGAAGTTAAAAGATAAGAAAAAGAAGACTTTGGTAATGACATGAGATGATAGTGACTCATCCTCTTCCGAAGATGAAGAAGAACAAAAAGAGGAATCTGCTCACTTGTGTTTCATGGCACAAGAAGATGAGGTATACAATAATCTTGATAATGTTGAATTATTAGAAGCATTCAGTGAACTTTATGCTAGATTTAAGGATTTGAAGTCTAACTATAAGTTATTGAAAAATAAAAATGAAAGATTAAACTTAGAATTAGTGACTTCAAATTCTTCACAAGTTGAAAAATTGAATGAACTAAATAATAATTTATTCTCTGAAAATAAATTATTGACCAATGATAATTTTTATCTAAAATATGAATGTGAAAATTTGAAAACTCAAATTTCAAATTTAGATAAAGAAATAAGTTCACTTAGAATTAAATATGAAGAGTTATCTTTAAATGTGAACAAATTTAACAAAGGAAAAGAGAATTTGAATAATTTGCTCTCTTTTCAAAAATCTTCAAACAATCATTTTGGAATTGGATTTGTTCCTAAGTATTTTACAAAGAATGATTATGTTTTGAAGAATAATAATAAGAATGTTCATGCTAAACAATATAAGTATATATGGATTCCTAAGAATTTGAATATTCATGATAGGAATGCTTATATTTCATCTTATATTCATGAAGTTTGCAATTCAAAGAATTATACTTATGTCAATAAATGGAAACCAAATTCCAAGTGGATTTGGATTTCTAATGGCTAATCCTTATGATATAATATAAAAGAGTACCAAAGTTCTTAATGTTTTTATTAAGGTACCTGGGAAAAGAAAATTTTAACTAGAATTATATTTATTTCTTTTTGCTAATGACAAAGGGGGAGTTATATAGAAAATTTTAAATTTTTTACTAATGCTTTGATGCAAGGAGAGTAAAAGATTTTATCTAATGATTTCATACAGGGGGTTAAAATTTTTATATCTTAATAACATTTATTTGTCATCATCAAAAAGAGAGAGAATGTTAGGAATCTTGACCCCAATATAACTTTGTTTTGATGATAACAAATATTATATGTTATGTGTATTATGTGCTAATATTTGTTTTGCAGTATCAGTGCTAAATCAACAATGATATTCAAAGAGATACTCAAGACATAGGATGAGTTCAAGGTAAAATGAAGCAAAAAAAAAGATATACTTTATTGTCGAAATATAATTTTATATTTTCTTTGCTTAGAACTATGTACAAGCCTTGATCACTCACACACATGTACACACATAGTGTTAGAACACACCAACACATGCTTAGTGTGTTGGTTAACTATAGAAATCTCCTATGTTAACCATTAGATTTAATAGATATTAAGTGATACTTAAAACATATCATATAGATTATATCTACCCCTTAATAGTCGACTAATAGCATGAATAGTCGGCTACAAAAGACACAGACATAATATCAGTTTTTGTGTTATTACAGACTAGTCAACTACTAGGACATTATAATCGACTAATCAATGTTGAATTAGAATTCCAGACTTTCTATTGATTACAGTGTAGTCGACTAATGAGTAGAGTAGTCAACTACTAAGGAATTTTATGACTACACAGAGTCTGTTTGAATTCATAGTAGTCGACTACTAAAAGTTATAGTCGACTACAAAGGCAATTTTCTGACTGTTACAGGTTTTGAATATATAACCGTTTATAGCCGTTTTGAGGTGTTATTTGGGTTTAAAAAACGACTTTTCAGAGGCTATAGATAGGATAAATGTCAATAAACATAGATACAAGATTTGCACTCAAAAGATTGAACTTTGTGCACCTTCAAGAGGCCAAACATTCTATTTTTCAGCCTAAATATTGAGAAAACCAATTTTCTGAAAAAGCCTATGGTCTTGATCATTCCCTACTAAGTGTTTAGGCAAATTTTAGAGAGTGGAACCTATAGCCATAGTGAGAATCATGTTCACAACACATTTAAGGCTTATAGGATTAGATTTGTACTTGCTTCAAAGGAAGGTTCTCTCGGTTTGTGAGAGGGGTTGATCTCTTGTCTAGAGGTCGGTTTATAATTGGCATGGTATTATCAATTGGGTTTGTAATTTGTATGGTCTTACAAATTGATCAGGTTTTCTTTTGATTTATAAGGTTTCAAGATCATAGTGGAACTCTCAAACGAGATTTTCTTGGGGACTGGATGTACACTGGGGAGGTAGAACCAGTATATATGCTTGTGTTTGTGATGTTCATTTTCTGAAATTATTGTCATTCTTTCTTGTAATTTATAACACATCTTGCAAACTCACCCTCTAGTGTTTTAAGTGTAAAGCTTTCGCAATTTTACTCTTTATAAGAGCGCACTCTTTTCTTAAGAGTCACGATCCTACACTTAGTATATAAGCAAGATGACCCTACATGACCATTGATGTTGGTTCATCTGCATGTACAAAATTTACCCTGACATTGCTATTATTCATTTGTTAACTCTCAATTAACCATATGGGAGTTTTGATTGTCGGACCAGCCATAAGAACTGATACGGCTACAATTGCAAGAACTTTGGACTAGCCTAAAGACTTAAGTCTTTTGATGTTGGAGCGGGCCCTTATTGAAACTCAACCATCCACTTCTTAGCGCGAGACTGCCATTCCTTCAGATTTGCTAATTACAAAAAGTTATGGTTAGAATTAAGGCTAGTCTCGTTACTCCAGCCGTGAGACCAACTGGTGAGGCTGGTACATTTGCGACTATCTTATCCGCACCAATTCCAGCAATTCACGTGGCTAGGTCAGTGGGGCCAAGCTCAAAATGCCAGCCGAAGGATCTTCTGCCAGCGTCAGTAAGTTCTATCTTGTGATTTGCTTTAAGATTTTGAATATTGACCATGCTCTTTAATAGCCTTTGGAGTACTTATTTCCTCTTCTTTCCCTGCAGAGCTTTCGTCATCTCTATACTACTCCATCAAAGCTTTAATGTCGGATGACGACCCGAATAGAGCCATAGTTTGCATGGAACTCTGCAATTTCGCTTCCTTTGTGAGCGTAATGATTGACAAAATCATTCACAAAGGGTTTTCCTTTGACCAATTCAGGCAATCTCTTGATTGTCAAGTGACGGGGATTAGAGAAGAAGGATATCCAGACTTGGCTGATTCCATTATTGCGGACCTAGGTCATTTGGAACGGGAATTTAGAAAGCTAAGGGAGCTCCAAACTGCTGGTGCTTCCTCATATGTGGCTGCTCAGATGGAATCCAGATTAAAAGTGTGGCGTGACACACGAGCATCCGTCGGACTTGAGCTTCAAACTCAACAACGTCGCATAAGACAAATGGAATCAGTTTTTGCCAATAAGCTAATAGCCTATCACAATTTGCATTCATCTCTCGAATCAGGACGTATGGAAATAGCCTGGCTTGAACAAGAGCTTAAGGTAGCCAAGGATGCTCAGGTCATCTTGGAAATGGAGATGGTTGGTGCAGAGCATGCTCTAGTTCAGGTTTTTTGAGAAATTAGAGTTTGAGAGAGAAAAGCTAGCCGAGATGGAGAAAGAGGCAGCAAAGGTATTGGCCACCACCGAAGACTCCCTCAAAGCTGATTTGCAGACCGAACTTGAGCATGCCTATACAGAGGAGCTTTCTAAGTTAGAACAACAAATTTGTAGCCACGAGCTCCATGTAGATTGATAGCACTATCTTCTGTATCTCTTTTTTATTTTTTAACTTTATTAATAAAAATAAAGTTTTCTGATTAGTGCAATCTCATTATTATGATTTCTCATTCCGTTTGGAATAAATAATCATAATATTAATAGGATTTTTGGCAAACCATCAACTATCAATGGGTTTGATGAGCCTTTACCGACTACCGTTTGAATCAGGCTAGCATATGGATTATCTAAGTCCATTCTACATGTAACGTTATTATAAAAGAACTAACTCTCTTAGACTTAAAGCTACAATATTAAATATGTAGGCTATATGTGCTAGATGTAGGCATATCTCTGATAAGAAATCGAGATAAAGTCCCCCATGTATAAAAAGCGTAGATTCAGAGATCATTAATTTAATAATAATCACTGGCTACGATATCGAATACGTAGGTTTTATTATTTTTACGAGAATATACCATCTGGCAACGTGTGTAAGATGTACACTTATCTCTAATAAGGGATCGAGATAAAGTCCCTCATGCATAAAAGACATGGATTCAGAGATCATTAATTTAATAATAATCACTGGCTATAATATCGTATACGTAGGCTTTGTTATTTTTTTACGGGAACGTACCACTTGGCAGCATGTGTTAGATGTCGACTTAGCTCTTATAAGGGATCGAGATAAATTCCTCCATGTATGAAAGGCATGGATTTTGGTGCTACGATGTTGAATACATAGACTTTATCATTTTCATGGGAATGGACCACTGGGCACCATGTGTTAGATGCAGACTTATATCTAATAAGGGATCGAGATAAATTTCCCCATGCATGAAAGACATGGATTTTTGTGCTGAAGAGGAAGAATGTATTTTCTTATCTCCCGCTTCAAAAGATGTACCAAAGGGGAAGAAGGTATTTTTTTATCTCCCGCTTTGGTGTTGAAGGGAGAGAAGGTATTTTCTTATCTCTCGCTTCAAAAGAAGTTGGCACTAAAAGGGAAGAAGGTATTTTTTTTATCTTCCACTTTAGTGCTGAAGGGAAAGAAAGTATTTTCTTATCTTTCACTTCAAAAGAAACTCAGAGTGGAATCTTCACTCCGAGAATCTGGAAAGGGGAAACTAAGAGTGGGATCTCCACACCGAGAATCATGTTTGAGTTACACCGTGTGGCGTTCGCTCAGAAGAGATCTGGATAACCCTAAACTGTCGGATGGTTTGATTACCTGATTTGAAAGTGGAGCTCTTGTTCATGGAAGGAATCGAGAGGAGATTTTGGCTTTGGCCCTAATTATCGAAAAGTTTGACCAAATGGGAGTGGGGTAACACAAATAACAGTGGGAGATTGTTGATTTGTACCAATCAGTTTGTCAACAAGGACATAGTGGGAGTTTTCGTGTTAAGTTTTCAATGGTATTTTCTTACAAAAACTTTTAACACAAAAGGGGGTTTGACAATTTCCACGGATCAGCAACGCAAAACTTCAAGTACTATGTCAGAATTTCAACAGTGGGAGTCTTAAATTCCTGAGCACAGTGGAAGGATGTATGAGTTCAGCCACAAAAGGAGGAAAGAAGGTATTTTCTTATCTCTCACTTTCTTTATGTCCAATGATATTGTGGACCCACTGTCAATTGATTTGATCAGTAAGGGATTTTGTGGTGGAGGATCGTAGGTTATCGAACACTGAACAATCACATGGTAAGGGTTTCGTGTGGGAAGATTGACCAAATAGAGTCGTTGAATCTCATCAAAACGAAAGATGTTCAATGAGTACATAGTGGGAGTATTGATGAAATTAATTCTAGCAATTGAAATCAACTAAGAACTATGGATGAAGGAAAGAAGGTATTTTCTTATCTTTCCCTTCACAAGAAAATCCTGATTATCAAGAAAATGCGGATGACCAAGAAGTGTCTAGACTATTTGTTCCTAACGGATTGAAGCCAATGGGATTTGTTTCATCCTTGAAGGAACTTAGAATCACAGTGGAAGGGTTTGAATCATTTTGGTAATGATTAAATAACCACCGTAGGGAAGTTTTGATCATTGCCACAGTGGGAGAATGTTGATCATCTTGACCATGATCAAATAACCACAGTAGGAGAGCCTTAATCATTTTTATAATGATTAAGAATGAATTATTCAGATGGTTAATTTTTTTCCTTGAATAATCGGTCGATTTGGGTTATCCTTAAGAATACCGCGTGTAGTATTCTCCAGGAACTTCCCGTTAGTAATTATTATCGTTACGTACCTGAATATGCACGGTATGTGTCAAATAGGTTATCCTGAATGTACTAGGGGTAGTACTTCTTCAGGAACTTCTCATTGATTAGCATCATGATCTTGTCACCGTCTTGGGTGACTAAGCGATATGCACCGTTTTAGTAAACTGTCTCTACTACAAATAGTCATTCCCATTTGGGCTGAAATTTGCCTCTCTTCTTGGAGTTGAGTATCATTAGTCGTTGAACGGTAAGAACCAAGTCTCCTTCCTTAAATGCCCATTGTCGGACTTTCTTGTCAAAGGCTCTGGAAATTATGGCTTGGTACGGCTCAATTTGTTGTTGAGCTTCCAAGTGTTTCCCATCTAACATCTCAAGTTCTTCGAGATGTTTTTGATGTTGTTCCTCCGTTGTCATCCTTGTTGTGAGCGCAATACAAAGGGATATAATTTAGATCTCCAGGGGAAGGACAGCCTCGCATCCATACACCAGAGAATATAGGGTAGCTATGGTTGGTGTGCGAACTATAGTGCGATAAGCCTAGAGAGCCTTACCAAGTTTGTCATCCTAATCTTGCTTGTTGGTTTTTACGAGCTTCGATAAGATTTTGATGATGGTCTTGTTAAAAGCTTTAGCTAATCCGTTTGCAATGGGATTATAGGCAGTCGACGAGACGTCTTGAATTCTGAATTTTTCGTAGAATTTGATGAAGGCGTTGCTAACAAACTGAGGGCCGTTGTCATGCACGACTCGTCTTGGAACACCATATCGGTAAATAATATGGTGTTTGATGTATTTGAGGACGTCGCTCGTCTTTACTTCTTTAAATAAAATCGCTTCAGCCCACTTGGAGAAGTAATCGCTGATTACTAAAATAAAACGATCACCTTTGACTAACGGAGGGAAAATAGGACCGACAACGTCCATTTCCCAAGTCTCGAATGGCCACGATGTTGCTGAAGGGTGTAAGTGCTCTGGAGGTTGATGCATGTAATTAGCATGTATCTGACATGTGTGGCACCGTCGAGCGTATGCGACTACGTCCTTGACCATGGTTGGCCAATAATAGCTCATTCTTATGAGGCGATCACATAACTTGGGACCAGACTAGTTGTAATGACCGTAAAATTTAATACTAGTTAAAATAATTTTTTGATATTTTTAAATATTAATTTTAGAAGAGTATTTGCATTTTTCTTGGCCTTCTAGAATTTTCTATAATTTAAAAGTCCAAATTTTATATTTATTTAAATGATTTTTATATTTATAAATTTATTTTGTGTAGTGAAAATTTTTGGAATTAATCTGTTATGTTATCGGTACTATTACATATTATTTTAAATAATATGTTGTATTATTATTACTATTACGTATTACTTTAAATAATATGTTGTATTATTGTTACTATTAAGTATTATTTTGTGTATTATGTTGAATTATTAATTATGTATTATTTGTGTAAATTATTGTATTATTTTAATTATTACGTATTAGCTGTCGTATTAGTATAACTGGTATGTTTTACTGTGTATATAATTATACCATAATCATTTGATTTTAAATATAAGTAAATATATTTTATTTATTAATTATTCTTGTTTAATTGTATAATATGTGTATATTTTGACTATTTCGTATCAACTATTGTATTAGCACAACATGTATGTTTTTATTTGTAGATAATTATTCTGTAATTATTTTAATTTTTAAATACCCGTAATTATTTATTTTAATTATTTTATCCCTAACTCTAACCCTAACTAATATTATATATGTATATAAATACCCGTAACCAAAACCCTTCTCTTGTTCACGATGCCGCCACCCCCCTTTTCTTTTTCTCTCTCCTCTTCATCTCTCTCAGATCTCAACTCTCTCTCCCTCAGCTCAAGAAGAGATTATTAGGTGTCAAAACTTCTCATGCAAGCATCCGTCTTAATATCCTCTAATCTAATAATTAGTAAAAAGGAAAATTAGACAACGATACCGTTTTTGCACATGAATATACGCTTCTAAGCGATATCGGTTATCGGTTCTTAATGTAAAAAATCCTTTTTCTAAAACTATTTGCTTATCAATAAATTATTATAAATAATATATATTATGTAATCCATATATATATATATAGTATATATATATTATATGATTATATATATATATATATATAGATTGATATATATATATATAATTAATATATAATATATTTATATATATATATATATATATATATATATATAGCAAAACTTTTGCAACATTAAGTGGAGTCACATAAGGTTTCCGTATTCATTGATGATACTGTGATTGAACTACATTGTGGATGATCCACTCCGTTAAACTTGATCTACATGATTTCTAAAACCCCAACACACTAAATTTGGTGAACCTGTGTCGTTGGTTTGACCATTCATCCACGTATCAATTTAACTTCGAATGAATAGAATTTTTACATGGCATTCGACGGAAGGTCAAACCACGATGGGTTCACGCAAATTTGGACGGAGTGGGATGAGATGTTGGGATTTTAGAATGATGGTAGGATTCAAGTTCAATGTGAGTTGGGTATCCACCAATTATATGCTCAATGCAAGTGATGCATTATGAGCTAAGAAAATGACTAGGAAACTTAGTGGACGTCCACTTAAGTTGACATAAGTGTTGCTAATATATATATTATATATATAATATAAATATATAGATATTATTATATAGTATAGTATATATATTATTATATATATATAATATATATATATATTATATATATATAATATATAATATATATATATCATTACATAAATATATTATTTTATAATAATTTATGATAAGAAATAGTTTTAGAAAAAGGAATTTTTTATTAATTAAGAACGTATAACCGATAGTCGTAGAGCGTGATATTTCATGTGCAAAACGATATCGGTTTCTAATTTTCTTTTTACTACATTATTATATTAGAGGATACTTAATTACGGATAGCTTGCATGAGAAGTTTGGACACCTCAGTAGTAAGATATTAATGAAGTCTATTTACGTGTGTATTTATGTCGTGTAGACTTTGTTCATGCATTCCGGATTTCGTTCGCAATTATTACTCATGCCTTATAAACTTGTTTAATTATGTTCGACATGCCATGTTATTATTGTATAAAATTAGTTTTATTTATTGCCTCTTGTTATGATTAAGAACCTTAGTAGTTCATGACTTAGTGGTGTCGTGCGTCATGAACAGACTTAGTGACATGTGAGTGTGTTGACTGAGTTTAGGTGGAGAACCCGAGTTTAATAAGGATTAAGAATGTTGACTTAGAAAGATGAGAAGAGTTGGGATGAGAAAGCCATGGTTTATGTGATCGGATAAGGTTGTTGATGTATCTTCCAGACTTGCACCAGTGAACCGTTTCGTAGTGGGGTTAGTTTGTTTGGCCAAGTGAACCATTTTGCACTTGATCAGTGAAATCATTTCGTCGCTTAAGTTTTGCTTGAGTTCGAACAAGGCCGAAATTGGATTGCGTGTAGTCCTATTACCGAACCGTTTCGCGAGTTTGGATGCACGTAGGGGATTTGTGAACAGTTAGTTATCCGGTGATATGAATGTTGATTTTATTTGAGATGTGGACCAGTGAGTTTTTAGGATGGTTAGTATTCGACCCAGTTACTGTATTCACGTAGCTGTATGTTATCATTAGATTTTTAGTTGCATGTATCATTGTCTTTCCTATTAGTATTATTACTGTCATAGCATAGGTCGTTAGACCGTTTTATTTGTTCATGTGAGATCTTGCTGTGTGCCATGCACGCTGACGTACACATGTTTTCTCTGGTGTGAGTCATCCTTAGGGGACGAACAGGTCCTGTTCGATGATGCAGCAGAGTCGGTGTATGCCCAACCGGAGTGTCCTTCCGATGGAGTGGAAGAACAAACTAAAGCCTAGACGTGTTTTCTTTTCTGTAATAGCTGATGAACGTTAGAACTCTTTTACAGTATTTTTCTTTAGTTTGATGATGGATTTAGTTATTTTATCAGTATTTCTTTTTATTATGGACTATGTATTTTTATTCCTAGTTGGACCTTTTTATAATAAGGGTATATTAGACTCATATTTTATGTCTAGGATGATCTGCTTGATGATATATTTATTTCTTATTCTGGGTTATCTTTATATTCTTGCTATTGTGATTGGGGACCTATGATTGAGATTTATGTATTTGACACTTAGCGTATTGGGTTGAGAAGAAAAGAAAAGAAAAAAATAATGATAGTGTATATTTCTTCTCAATCTAATACGTCGTAGACTTGTTCACGTTCTGATTCCCGAGTATTTTGGGAAACGGGGAGTGACACTGGTATGCACGACAAGTTCCATCATGCACTTCTCTAAGGGCTTCTTCCGCCTCCTTTGCTGAAAGGCATCAAAGTAGTAAGCCGTCATATGCGCGACGATAGAGCGTTTGAGTTGTTGCGTTATAATAGAACCTTGGTGCTCTTCATCGGATAGAATCTCTTTCTTTTATGTCTTCTGGTAGGATACCATGCAAAACATAATCGATGATAGGTAAATGTCAGTCTCGAGGTTTGAGTTCGATCCTAGTTGCATGCACCTCTTTGATGTCTAGGGTGCAGTCAGGTATGAAGAGTTGGTGAGTTCTTACTGTGACCAACTGTTCCATCTCGGGAGGTTGATCTAAGAAGACTGCTAAGGTCGCCAGCGCATCTGTGTAAGCATTCTAGAGGCACTGAATGTACTCAATGAAGAATTCTTCAAATAAGTGTGCTAGCTCAACAGCCGCTTGGTGGTACAGGGCCTAGTCTTGGTTCTTGACTTCGTACTCCCCTCGAACTTGGTTAACTATCAGTTGAGAATCGCCAAAAGATTTAAGGTATTCCACCCCCAGCTCCTTGGAAAAACTAAGTCCAATAAGTAGCGCGTTGTATTCAGCCACATTATTGGAACATGGCCCAATCAATGAATAGGCTCGAGGTATCACATGTTTCTCCGAGAAAACTAGGGAAACTCCGACTCCTGAAGATATTTTGGTACACCCGGTAGTGCTTGCCACATTTGTTGCTCGGGAAACATAGTCGAAGTACAATTGTCCCACCTGCTGATGAGAGTTCATGTTGACTTTGTGGGTTTCATCCGATAAATCTTCATATAGCTCAGATGTATCCTTTGTAGGACTCACAGCTAGAAGATCACAGATGGCCTACCCCTTGACCGACTTTTGTTGTTTGAAGTGAAGGTCATATTATGACAGAAGCAAGGCCCATCTTGCTAACCACTAATTCATGGAAGCCAGCTACGTCATGAACACCTGGATTTAGTTGACATTAGAAATGACATAAATTGTCTGTCCAACCAAATAGAGTCGCATCTTCTGGATTGCGAACACTAGGGCGAGGCACTTCTTCTCAATCATCGGATATCGAGATTTAGCACCTACCAAAGTTTGGCTCAGATAATATACCACCTGCTCATGACCGTTATCATCATCTTGTGCGAGCAAAGCATTCAACGAGTGGTTCGTCGGCTTGACGTAAATCAGGAACGGTTTCCCTGATTTCGGTGCGACGAGAACAGGAGGATTCGACAAATATGCCTTGATATCCTCTAATGCTTTCTAGCAGACATCATCCTAAACGAATGACATGCCCTTCTTGGTAAGATTAGAAAATGGCTGACACTTTCAAGAGAGGTTCGAGATAAACCGGCGGATATAAGCCAATCGCCCTTGCAATCCTCTGAGTTCCTTGAGGTTTCTCGGAGGTTGTAGTTCATGAATCACCTTCACCTTATCAGGATCAATGTGGATGCCTTTAGTGGTGACAACTAATCCTAGGAATTTGCTGCTGGACATTCCCAGGAAAGATTTGGTAGAGTTCATCTTCGATTGGTGAGCCCGCATGAGATCAAACATTGTCTTCAAGTCTTTGATATGGTCGTTCTTGCTGCAACTCTTCACAACCAAATCATCAACGTAGAATTCGACGATTTTCTGGATGTGCTCTTGAAAAATCTTTGTCATGGCTCGTTGGTATGTAGCACCCGTGTTCTTCAGGTCGAAGGGTATAACCATGTAACAGAAGATACCGAGCAGCGTTCTGAATGAGATATGCTTTTTATCATCCGAGTATATTTTGATTTGATTGTAACCCAAGAATCCATCCATGAAAGACATACTCTCGAATCCACATGTGTTGTCGATGATGACATCCGTGATAGAAAGAGGAAAGTCATCTTTCGGGCAAGTGGTGTTCAGATCTTTGAAGTCGATACAGATTCTGATTTTCCCGTTCTTTTTAAAGATTGGGACAATGTTCGCCACCCAATTCGGATGTTGCTCCTCTCTGATGAAGCCTGAGTCGATTAGCTTTTTGACTTTGGTATGTCTTCATTGTTCCATGCAAAGACGTCAATGTATTCCCTAATGAGGGCAATCAACTCCTCCTTTTCTTCTGGTAGGAGACTGTCACTGATGAATATGGGTTTTGGGTTTGCATCATCACCCATATTGATTTGAGCCACCTTGTCTTTAGTTGGAGGTTCTCCTTGTTCGAATCTATCGCCATAATGGATATTTAAGTGATGGATCTAGGATCTTTCCAAGTTGGCAACTGATTGTCTTCCTGTATCATCGCAGATCGACTGTGGCCATATTTGATATTTAGCCTTTGAATGTTTCTCCAAGGCTAACATCAGAGTCCTAATCTGAAGAATTTGATGAGTATCCATCTCTATTCAGGTTGGATGATTGGTTGTTAACCTGCCAACAACATTCGTCAGAGGATGAAGAAGTATAGCCTAGACCTCTTCTATGTCCGTAATAATTGTCAGGTTTCCCTGTTAGTACGTAGGCAGGCAAGGGTGGGACTCGAGGACCTTGACCAAAGCAAAGACCTTCTTCGTGCGTGAAGTTGTATCCCTATTTTTCCATGCAATTGCGTGCTTGTGAGCTATATCTGAATAAATGGCGACCGGGTCTTTCATCATCACTTTCATCCTTCAAGAAGGGATTTGATGGCGGACATGACTCTCCTTTACTGAAGATTATCTCCTTTCCACCCCCTGCCTTAGCAGGAAGGACAAGAGTTGTCCCGAAGGAATCTCAGACACATTTCTTTGTCATGCAAGAAGTGGCATATGTATGTCAGGGTTATTATACAGCCCTTACATTACATCATCAAGACAAGGCGAGTACTCTAAATCGTCATTTATTCCATGATCAACAAGTTGCTAGTTACAACTTCTATTTGATGATTCACCATTGTCAAGATCGATTACAAAGGGTTCAATATCATTTTAATACAAGACCTTCATTGTAATCAAGCCCGGCTTCAGTATCATCTTCCTCTCCGCTGTCTGTGCCTTAGGTCGATGGTTCAGTATTGAATTCAGCACCGTATAGAAGGGAGTCAGTAAAATAATTTTCCAATCCCTTAAATGGTTGTTTGTCTGCGACCACCATCTTGACCTTATTATTAGTGTCCACATACTTTAGACACTGGTGAAGAAGGGAAGGAACTATAACATTACCATGGATCCAAGGTCGACCCAATAGTAAGTTATAGGAGGTCTTAGCATCAATCACGTAACACGTGACCTCTGACCTTAAATCTCCAAGCCGGTACTTCACTCGAATTTTACCCAATGGTCTGGACCTACTGATGTTGAATCCATAGATAATAGTGCCTGTAGATACTAACTTGCTGGCGGGAATTCTGAGATGATACATTAATCAGAGTGGCATAATGCTGACTACGGAACCCGGATCGACTTGGATCCGGTTGACAATGCTTAAGCCAATGTATCTGGTGAAATACAGAGGCCTATCATGCTTCGAGTTCTTCACTTGCATATCCTCCTGAGTAAAGGTGATGCAAGGGAACTGTTTAGCCGTCAGATTGCAGTGTTGAACTGATGACTTTGGCTCTTCAGGGGCTTGCTTGATCTGAGTAAGGAAAACATTAAAATCAGCCAAAGCTTCTTGCAAAGCCTCCCTGGTGTCTTTTGAAAGACACAGCAACCTCATATAGAGTATCCTTGCTGGGATGTTGGCCAGTTGAGCCATAGCATCGAATCGGAATAGAGTGTTTGAGCTCCCTGGTATGTCTCTCCCAATCGGACGATTGAAACAAGACTGCTTCAAATTTCGAACCTTTATGTGCTGGGGTTCCTTCTCCTTTTGCTTAGCCTCAGCTTCCTTCTATTTTGTGGTAGGCTGCTGTTGCGGCTTCTCAGAGGGCTTAGGAGGTGTCGTAACCACCCCTAGTTCCGTCAATGTTTTCACGCTTGGGCCTGAAGCTTCTGGGTAATTGTACTAATATTCATTCCCGCTCCTAGTGGAGAAGACCGGTTCTCCGTCGGCTATAAAGACTTCATGCTCATCTTTAGAAAGTGGTAGGGTTGGGATATCTTCGTCATCTTTCTCTGGAATTGCTAAAGTACGATAACAAGACTTGCCCTTACCTTTGGACTTCTTTTTGGATGAGGATCCCGCCCATTGCTAATCTTTGAGTAGATCTGGATAGACCCAAAGCACTTCATCATTGGAGGTCGTATGTGATACAAACCCCTTCTGGCATTGCCCATGAGGATTGTCATTAACGGTCTTCATCTCCACCTTCGATACGGGTTCTGATTGGAACCACGATAGAGGGATGAAGCCAAAACTGATGGACACTGTATTTGCACCCACTTTATTTTCCTTTGGTTTCACAATTATGATGCCAACATCTATCAAGGCTTGGATTTTGTCTTTGAGGACGTAACAAGCTTTGGTGGGATGATGGACCCTCCTGTGATATGCATAGTACTTCGGATTTGAAGTCTTCTTGGTTTCCTCCTGATCCGTGATTGACGGTAACATGATCTTGTTGTTGTCCAGGAGGTATTTGAATATAGCCGGTACTTCATTCTCTTTGAAGGAGTATTCCTTTGGAAATCTTGGTTCTGAAGTTCTTGGCTGCATTTGAGGTTGTTGTGCCTAGTGCTACGGTTGGAATGACGACTGCTGTGGCACTTGCCGTTGCGGCTATCGTTGTGACGTTTGATTTGCATCTACCGTAGTTACTAGCGCCTTCCCTCTATCATGAGGAACAAAATTTTGTTTCGAAGCGTTTGTCATTGGTTGGCCCCTCTCAAGCTTCTTTCTCTTAGGAAACGTTCAACTTTCTCTCCGTACACTTTCAATTCTTTCCAGGTTTTAGATGGCACTACTCCCATGGCTTCCAAGTCATCTAAGGATAGGTTGTTGTGGAAAGTTTGGAGTATGAACTCCTCTATAACCGGATCTCAACAGTTCATCGCCTTATTTCTAAAGCGCTTGAAGAAATTGTCGATTGACTCTTTATCTTTCTACTTCTCATCCAGAAGGCTTCCGATTGACACTTTGGTATCATCATCGAAGAAGTTGCTGAGGTACAAGCTTTTCATATCATTCCAGCTATTGATGTTCCCTAGATTGAGACATCGGTACCAATCGAAGGCGACCCCGCGAAGGGTGCCTACGAATGATTGGACCATCAAGGGTTCATGTCCAGAGATCATGTCCAAGTAAGACTTGAAATGGATCAAGTGTTAAGTAGGCGAGCCTCTCCCGTCGAATGGCATGAAGTTAATTAGATTGAACTTTGCTGGGTACAGAATTGATGCTCACTCTCTTGGGTAAGGGAACGGAATGCCCGTCTTCTTTACTTCTTGAGTAGACATCAGAGCGTTGACCTTGCTCTCGAGCTCTTTCATCTTCTTGTCCTCGCCTATATCTTTCTTTAGGCGATGTTGAGAAGAATCATTTGGGCCACCGCCAGCGTTATGGTCATTGGGAGTAGGATCAGTGAAAATATGTTCATCCACATCAGTGTTGCTGTCTCCAGCATTAACCTGAATCAGTATGGTGTTGTGACGACTGGACTCAGCCTGCTGACTGGATTCAGGTGGTTGATGTGACTGAGCCTGCAACTCTCTCATCTGTTGCATGGCTAACTCCATCTCTATTTTTATTTCAGCTCGAATTTCTTCTTGTTCCTGAGTTAGAGCATCCTGAAGCATTTGAGCTAGTTGGTCAGGAGTGATGGTGAATGCCTCCATATCTCACCTCATGCTGGAAATTGTATCATCGGAGGTGATTGCAGAACAAGCGTATGAAGGCTCATCGTCTAAGGACAGTCCTTCGTGCATTCTTTGATAGTCTCTGCATCTAATGGCTCTTAGCTAACGCTGAGACATTCTCTGAGAAGACCTTGGATTGACTCTTTCTTCCGGGGAAAAGTCAGGATCGAAGATGGTCGAATGCCGCTTTCCTTTATCTGCCATATTAATGGTAACTTCTAAGAATTCATCATCTTGGGAAGCAGGCTTTCTCTTTCAAAAACGTCTTGGCTTGGGCTTCAATACCACATTGAAAGTCTCTTGAATACTGAGACTCTTTGTGGTGTAGTCTTGGGGCAGCTACATTCTAATAATACTACCCGAATGAGCCTCTCACATGGATAATGAGAGCTCAACTCTCGAATAGTTCTCTTTCGAGATTTATTCACACCCCCAGCCTGATAGTACAACTTGTCGGTATGATGATCGGAGCACCCTATCGCTTGTTGGTGTGATTTCCCAGGTATAACGTTATCTTTTGACAGACACGTCTTCTTCTAGGGACGTAGAGCCTTGTTAGCATTTTCAGGAGTCGCCCATTTAGATCTACCCCCTTACGAGTATGGAATCTTAACGGGCTCTTGGGTTTTAACACGGACCCCCAAATGAGAGGTGATAGGAATTTTGTTGGGAGGACGTGTACGACCCCCAACCTTACTTGGGTTTTATTCACCGGACCCAAGCGTTCGTTCACCAGATCTTTGCCTCGATCATCGTGCAGAGGACCAAAGCGATCCGCCATTGTGATTTTGAACTTTGAAAGGTCAAGGCTGCCCTGAGGCTTTACCTAAAGTACGACAGAAGATAGACGAGGAGCAGATGTTGACGGAGGCGAAGAAGCGGTCGCTGAGATGATCACCTGGACAAGACAGGGGAATGTGTCTCGGCCTTGGGCGAGACAGATTAGGCTGTCTCGGCAAGCGAGATAGCTAAGGTTGTCTCGGCTACTTCCCCCTGTCTTTGCACAAGGCGAGACAGCTAAGACGGGACTTCGGCAGTTCTTTTGCCACCTCTTCCTTCTTCATTTCTTGTGCCTTTTGCACAAGAGCACGTGTGTGCATGGCATGTGCACGACACTTCTGGATACATTCCTTGAGAGTTGAATAAGTCCTTTTGAAACGAATCCATTCATCAGTTGATGGTTTGGAGGAAATGTCAGTATCTTGCCATTAAGGCAGCTGAATCACTTGACGCTTCCTTGACTCCAGATACGCATAATAGCGAATTTCATCAACCTGCTCTAAGGCCTTAGTGAGCTGACGACTGAGATGTTGGCGTTGCCTTTGAAGAGCCCTCTTCGTCAGAGTTAGCGAACTTTGATCGAACAACTTCTTAACTGGAGAGGAGTTGTCGTGAGCAAAGCTTTTGGTCTAATTGATTACCTGAGTAACGTCGTGAGGGGAAGCCTCAACAATGATTGGGTGAGAGTTGTCACCTGAATCCTTCATCGGAGTTGAAGACTGAAACACCTTCTTCGAAGATGAAATCTTCCTGTACTTGCGAGACGAGGAAGATCTTGAGGAGGAGGATGAGAGGTACTCCTCCAACTTCGTTTGGTCAAATTCGTACTCGATCGTAGAATCAACCGAGATCTTGATCGGTTGTGACACTCCAGTCTCAGCAACGAGACTGTTAGCTCCCACTGTGGTCACCAGCGTGTTTGCGTTGGGAATCAGTTTCATTACAGCTTCCATTTACAATGGTTATTGTTTACAACAGAAATAAAGGAGTGAGCCTTTTTATAAAACTTCTCCTTACAAAGAAAACAAATAAAAAAATTCCCTAGAAACACACGCAGAGACTATTTAGTCGCTGCTTGCGTGGGATCTTTGCCTGTGCTGGAGACGCTTTAGCATGTAGACCACCGATTCAACGATTCGGATTGATCGTGAAGAAGGCTTGGTGTTCTTGTTTCGTTTTAAAAACAAGAACAGAAGTGGATATCTCAGTAAGGTAAGATAAACACTCTTCTTGAGATCAAAGTGATGTTTGAAATCAAGGAAACGATTGAAGGCCTTTGGATCTCTCGAATATGATGAAGAAACTCTCTCTTTTGCTTAGAATTTCGTCAAGATCTCTGTCTCTCCCTTTGAAATTTGTGAGTCCTTGCTGTCAGATCTACCAAAATGCCAGTCCGTTCGCACATACATTAGTGCCCTTCACAAGTGCATGAGGGGGGATATTTATAGGCCTCGAAAGCCGTGTTTAAAGATAATAATTCATAACCGACCATCGATCTAGTGGATTTTCAAATTATAATGGCCTCCCACGTTTATGGATACTCCCAAGCAGTTACGGAGCCATGTTGACCATATGAAAATCGAGAAATCTATCAGAAAACACGTCATGTCTCGTTACTGTGTGTGAGACACATTGAGGTGTCTCAGATTCCGAGATACATTAAGGTGTCTCGGAATTCGAAACAGCTCAGGGTGTCTCACCGGGTGTGCGACAGCTTCGTCACTTGTCATTTCATCATTTCACGCATTCCTTTGCTTCTTCCTTTTTTTATACCGGATGATCCTCTCTGACTTGGATGACGATGTTCTTTTTTTTCTCTTTGTCTTGAGTTGTGTTTGTAACCTATAGGTAATTTTTAACATCTACACCAACAAAGTCCCCGCCACCACCACTGTCAACGAGCTCCACTAACTAATCTGCTGCCGGCATTCTGCATCTCTCGTCATCTTTCTCTCTCCCGATCCTCTCTCTCTCTGCCTCTGCTCTCTCTCTCTCTCTCATCTTTTTTGTGTACGAAAAAATCATCCCCGCCAACGTTGCCTGACACCCGGTCTGCTCTCTCACCACGCCGGCCTCTGCGTGCCTCGGCTGCCTCCGCACGCCATAGTCCGATGCTACCCCATGCTACTACCGCTCCATGTCGCCGCCACGTCAACTCTGATTAAGGTGTGTATTTTCATGAAATATTTTAATTTTTTTAATTTTTGCAGTTTACTGTTTAATTTTACCAAATACCCTAAACTCTACCCAAAAATAAAAAGTTTGAATGATGTAACCCTAGAATTTTTTTTAGCTATTAACCCTAATTTGATAATATTTTGCCTTATTTGATTAACACTTACAATGAGTTGTAAACCTTAAGTTAACTACATTTTTGCCCTAATTAAACGATGCTTTTAATACAAACTTAATTTAACTGTAGTTCTAACAAATGTATTAATCAATTCTAACCCTAAATGTAACCCTAAATGTAATTATACCTAAATTAAATTATACTAATTACTATAATAATGCAAATGTGTGATTCTATAGGGTTGTGTTTGAAAATGTATGATTTATCAAATATTTTTTTTAAAATAGAGTGATATATAACACAATATGTTATAATAATGTGTTATATATTCAATTTAGGTGAATGAAAAAGATAACGTTATCCCTAGATTCCCATCCAATAATTACATCCAATTATTTGGACTTATATTAAAAGATAAACAACTCATATTTGGGTAGGAAATTAAGTTATTCCACCCAAAAATGATCGTTTACTTTATATTATAAGTAGAAAAATTTATTACTCAACTTCGAAATTATTGAATTTGTCCCAATCGGACGGGCTAGGAATATAGTAGTGCAGACATCCAACTTTGTATACTTTATATGTTTTTATTTCTTAAAAATTTCAGTAGCACGTACTCGTTATTCTCTGTATATAATAAGCGTCTATTATTCTGTGTTTCGATCTATTGCCAATATACATAATAACATCCGCACAGTGTATATGGAGAATAGCGGGTAGGTGTTGTTGATAATTTTAATAATTGAAAACATATAAAGTCTATGAAGTTGCATGTAAGCACTACTATATTCTCAATGGGATAGAAGCATTCCTAGGACAGGTGCTAGAGTATGCTAATCAATCTATATATATGATTTTGTTAAATTTAGAAGGGAACTTTTTTAGTCAAATGTTACATGTGTGTAATTATTCAGTGTGTTGCATGTATATTGTCATGGAGAGTAATAAATTTACTAGAAGTAGTGAGATTAATTATAGTTAATAATTAAATATAATCTACATATGAGGATAATTTCAGACAAGTCATGAATAGATATTCCTCAACTAGGAAGATATCGTGGTATGCAATATAAGGAAGGATGTTAGGCCTTTAATGGGGTATGCTAAAATGAATCCAAGGAATTTAAGTAGTGGTACTATATATTGTTCCTATTGTAGGTGTAGGAATATGAAGTTGCAGAACAGAAATAATATACGGATCCACCTAATAAATTCAGGGTTTAATGAGAAATATAAATATTGGTCATATCATGGGGACAGTTGTAATATAGATGAGGAGCCAAATGTGTGTGTTGGTATGTCTGATGGCTTATGGATAGACAATACGGAAGTAATGTTCAATGATATTTTTGCCCATCCGAACAAATATGATATTAATGATAATGTTGAAGATGATATTGTTAGACCCTAATGCCACTAGGAAAGAACCCTGGAGGGGGGTGAATAGGGTTTATGCTAATCTAATCCGATTTAAATACCAATTAAAACTTATTCAAGAATTATTCTTGCTAATCTAATCCGATTTAAATACCAATTAAAACTTATTCAAGAATTATTCTTGCAAGATAGATATACAATATGATATGAGCAAGAATATGCAATATGAACAAAGGGATATATCCTAGCAATGAGATATATGGTGAAAAATATGCAAGGATATATAAATAACATAAAGGTAAACAATCTATAAACAAGATAAATAAGATAGTGGGCAATATAAACAATGAGTAATTGACAAAGGCGATATAATGATAAACACAAAAGAAAGTGCGCCAATGCAATCACAAACAAACGATATGTTCACGATGTTCGGTCCCCACGACCTACGTCCCCGCTCCTCACCTCGAGGAGATCTCCACTATCACACCGGGTTTTCTACGCTTACCCGAAAAACGTTTACACCTCACAATACGGTTTTCTAGCTAACCGAAAACTTTACAATCCACACTCACAATGTAACTACACTAACTACCACCTCAAGTGTTGGTCTCTAGACCGTGTCTCGCTCAAGTGTTAGGAATTACAACCTCTCTCTAAGCATTACCACCTACCCACTCCTCTTGGGACGACCCTGTCTCTCACCACACACTCCTCTTGGTGTACTAGTGTATTACAAGGTGAACCTCACAATTTAAGCACAAATACAAAGTGTTTGTTCTCTACAATGGATGAGAACGAATTGTGAGCTCACTCTCTAAGTCACACAAACCCACAACCCAAATACACAATGTATGTAAATACAATAAGCTCAAGTAGGTGTGTGTAACAATGAGATTAATTAAATCTAAACTCAATATAAAACTAGCTTTAATAAGATGATAATCAAACAAATAGATATAAAGCTAGAAAAGAGTTAAGGGAAACTTCTCAATGGATCAAGAGATAGAGTGAGAATAGTTGGATGCTCAAACTCCAATAGATGATCTCCTCAAGCTCTTGTAGAATTGATTTCACAAACTCAAACTCTCAAATGCTTAAAAGCTTTTTAAACAAACACTAACAAACTTTAAACCCTTGTTAAAAACTTTCTTAAACCTCTTTAAAACATTCTCTTAGTTGGTTATGAAAGATGAGAGCAAGGGGTATTTATACCCATTCAAAACTTCAGCAAAAACCCCAAGAAAAAGACCAAAAACCCATAAATAAACATAACAGAAAACTAACAGTTACTGTGCAACGGCTCTCTGATAAGTCGACTTATGAGTCGACTTATATGAGTCGACTGAGCAAAAAAAAATCATAACTCCGCTGCACTTCGTGAGTCGACTTATGAGTCGACTAAACGTGCACAGATCTGAAATGCACAGAAAAAATCAACTTTAAACCAAGTTTAAAAATATCAAATAAATTCTAAAAATTATGAAACTTTAGAAGATGATTGTAGACATGATAATAAACATGCTACAAAAACTGGTTTTTAAAAAGTACCTCCCAAATAAGAAATATCATCATTTTACAAAATAGTCCAAAACATGAAAATGTGAACACATGAGTTTTGACATTTTAGCTTAACCATGTTTTGAAACATTACAAAATGATTTTGTAGACTTAATAAAAGATGTATATGATTATTGTTAAGTCCATAAACTAAAAAAACAATATTTTCTCAAAATTTTATATTCTATGCAATATATTCTTAAACAAAATACAGTATGAAACATATGATTATATATATGAATGTAAATTTATTTCATATCTATATAGTTAAACCGAAACACAATAATAAATATGTAATCTTATATTTATAAGCATGAAAACTTAAAACTATGTATGTATATATATAAAACTATATATATACATAGAAACATATATGTATATGTATGACTATATATACATAGAAACCAAAAACTAAAATATGTATATAAATATAACTATATATATAACTATATATATATATATATATGAAAACCAAAACTTGTGTTGTATATATATATAACTATATATATACAATGAAACCAATATAATGTGTGTGTATATATGATTGAGCTTAAAGTACCAACACACATAATATAAACCTAAACTAATGTTACCCAAGCTTGATTGATCTTCGATATAGCTCAACTTGGTACACTCACGGATGAAGCTAGAACTTGGATCTTCAATTTGAATTGCATAGGCTTTACTCCACAATTCCGCCAACCTCCATTAGATATGATCGTTGAAGCGCAATTCCATCCATCCTCCAACTACGTTGTTTGTCTATAATAAATAAATAAACACAAATACTAGATAAACAACATTAGTGGTAAATTGTTTGTTAAACATCATCAAAACAAAGAGACCAACAATCTCCCCCTTTTTGATGATGATAAACAATTTACAAAAAGGATATATGTATGAAAGGAAATGAATATACAATATTATAATTATCTTGCATATAAACAAGAAATGTTATACTCACAATATTTCTCCCCATTTGACAACATCAAAAAGGGGAAAACCATAAAGAATGAAAAGAGCGAAGGCTCCCCCTATAAATAAGCACGGATGAGTATAAAAATAATATATAGGGATTGCTCTCCCTATCAAAATGCCTTAATGAATGTATGAAATGAAGGCTAAGGCAAAACATGTGAGTAAGCATAAATGAAAGATATGCTAAATATAACTCACATACAAACAAGACAATGAGAACATATATTAATATGTCATTATAAAATAATGTCTCATTACTCAAACATAAAAACCATGTATGAATAAATTTATGAAAACAAAGGAATGAGGATAACATGAGAACCATGGAAAAAGTTTTCAAATGAAATAAAATCACTCAAATGAAATCATAAATCAAGATTTGAGTCCAAAAACAATGTTTGATCATAAAGAAAATTTTCTTTGAATAACTTGATCAAACCACTCATAGAATACATTATAAGGCACGAATAGATGATCCATAGCACAAACATATAAATATCATCATATAAGTGAAATATAATGAATTCAAAGCAACAAATTAAAACAAAATCTTTGACAAAAGAATTTCAAGAGAGGCAACAATATATCAAGCTCTTAAGCTTGTTCCAACCCATATAATCATTCTAGCATCCGGTAAACATGATTTAGGAATAAACGCCCAATAAACCCGGGGGTTACATAAATATAAACCTCTCATGAAAATTGAAACTCATAGTCATGAAAAACAAAAGATTTGATCAAAGAAAAATTGTTTTCATATTTAAATTTTTCAAAGCATATTTTAAAAAACTAAGAAAAAGAAAAGTAAAAATACTAAGTTCTTGTTTAGGGACATGACCCCTATCGATAAAGCTCAAAGCCCTAGGGTTATGAACCCTCTTGGGCGCATGTGGTGTACTAACACGGTCATAACAATATTCGCTCAAATGACCCTTCCAATTACAATTTGTGCAATGAAAGAGGTCCATTTGTTTTTGTAGACCATTAGCTCATGCACGGGAATCATTTACAAATAAAGATTGTCTTTTAAAATTATTTTGCAAATGAGGAACATCATTAAACAAAGATCTATTTGGAACATATTGCAACTTAGAAGCTTTTTGTATATCATAACAAAATTTTACAAGATGTCCAATTCTACCACAAACATCATATTTAAAAATATGTGGTCTACTAGAAACATTTGGCAAATGAGATTTATTTTTCAAATCAAAACAATATTCGGCCAAATGACCAAAACGACCACAATGATCACATCTATACACATGAGCATGCTTATGATGAACAATGTGAGAATGAGCATGTGAATGTGTAAGTGTACAAGATGATGAAGCTACATGAGATGCACAAGGAGCATTAGCATTCTTATGTTTGTGTGCATCATAGCAAAATTTAGATAAATGGCCTTTTCGGCCACAAATAGAGCATTTGTAAACTTTATTATATATGTGTGCATAATGAGTGGATGATGACTTAGATTTGGAACACATATCCATAAGCCTCTTATGATTATTAATGCATATTTTCAAAGTTGAATCTAAAGATGAAATGCGTTTATTCACAAGATTCAATTCTTCATTTTTAGGCACATATGCATTTTTATTAGAAGTAGAACATAAATAGTTATTTATAAAAAAAAACAGTATCATTTTTTATGTTCTCTACTTCTAACATGGCATCAATCTTAGCATGAGATAGGCTAGCAATTGATGAGGTCAATTTTGTTAGACCCTAGAGGGGGGTGATTAGGGTCTTATGCTAATCTAATCCGATTTTATGCTAATTAAAAATTAATAACAAACTATTCTTCTTGCAAGATAGATAGACAATATGTTATAAGCAAGAATAAACAATATGAGCAAATGAATATATCCTAGCAATGAGATATACTATGAAATATATGCAAGGATATATAAACTAACATGTACAAGGGTGAAATAAACAATCTACAAATGTGATAGGGAAATTTACGATGGTGACAAGAATGTAATGAACACTAAGCACAAATGAAACGCCAAAGCAAACTCAAACACAAGCAAATGATCACGGAGTTCGGACCTTCCGTCCTATGTATCCGCTCCCCACTCCCGGGGAGAAATCCACTATCACGACCGGGTTTTCTACGCTCATCCGAATAACATTTACAACCACACTATGTCGGTTTTCAACGATCACCGATCAACGTATACACTCACACTCTCAATGTCGGTTTTTAACATTCACCGATCAACGTACACTCCTCACACTCGGTTTTCTAGCTAACCGAAAACTTCACAACACACTCGGTTTTCTAGCTCACCGAAAACCTTTCAACACTCACAATGTAATAGCAAATGATTTGTTCTCTAATACAATACGAGAACTCAATTAAAGCTCACACTCAATTGTTACAACTCTCACCAACCTAAATATACTATGCATGAAATACAATAAGCTCAATGTGGGTGTGTGTAACAACGAGAAAATCAAAATCAAACTAAACTCAATATAAATGCTAGCTTATGGAAATGTAAATCAAATGTATAAATAGCTAGATATGAGTTTAGAGATTCTTCTCTAAATAACAAGATGGAGAGATGGATTAAAAGGAAGCTCAAACAATGTAGATGATCTCCTCCACTTATGAACCAACCAAAACAGCTTTAAACCAAACTTAAACCCCTGTTAAAACTTTTTTAAACTTGTTTAAAACATCACATTGGTTACTGAAATAGAAGGGGGTTTGGGGGTTTATATAGGAATAGGAAGCAACAGCAAAAACCCCAAAGGAAAAGACCAAACAGCCCAAGAATCAAAAATCTGATTTTGTACCAAAAGAACCGTTGGGATAAATGGCGGTCGACCGCGACGGTCGACCGCGAGCAACAAAAATAATAGGAAAAGCTCCAGAGACTTCGGCGGTCGACCGTGGGAAATCTCGAGCTCACGGTCGACCGCGACGGTCGACCGTGAAAGTTTCTGCTGCCCACTGACGAATAAACTCAGGCGCGGTCGACCGTGGTGGTCGATCGTGAACTGATATATGAAATTGACAGTTTAGAAACAGTTTTCTGATTTTAAAACCCTGTTTAAAAATATCAAATAAATTCAGAAAAGTATAAAACTTTGGGAAATGATTGTAGACGTGATAATAAACACGAAAAGGACTTTCCAAATGAGAAATATCATCATTTTGCAAAATAGTCCAAAACACGAAAATGTAAACATATGAATTTTGACATTTAGGCTAAACCATGTTTTGAAACTTTGCATAATGATTATGTAGACTTAATAAAATATGTATATGATTATTGTTAAGTCCAAAAACTAAGAAAACAATATTTTTTACAAATACAATAGAAAATAAAACATATGAGTATGTATATGAAAATATATTTGTTTCATATCTAAGTAGTTAAACCAAATCACAATAATAAATATGAAATATGTAATTTCATATTTATAAACATAAAAACCAAAACTTGTGTTGTATATATATATGACTACATATATATATAAGGAAACCAATAAAATGTGTGTGTATGTGATATTGAGCTTAAAGTACTAACACACATAATATAAACCTAAACTAACTATTACCCAAGCTTGATCTTGATCTTCATTGTAGCTCAACTTGGTAAACTTGGATGAAGCTTGTAATTGGATCTTTAATTTGATAGCAAGGCTTCACTCCACTATTCCGCCATCCTCCATTGGATATGATCATTATGGCGCAATCCATCCATCCTCCAACATATTGTTTGCCTAGAATAAATATAAACACAAACACTAGACAAACAATATTAGATATAAATTATTTGTAAATCATCATCAAAACAAGAAGGCCAACAAATTTTTTATTTTCCAAATTTAATAAGTCGTTGTTTTCTTTAAGCATAGTATTTTCTTTTGCAATGACATCAAATTTGGACACTAGCTTCTCATGATCGGATTTTAAATTAACATGCTTGTTTTTCAAATCAATAAAGTCTTTATGCAATTTGTTATAGGCATACAATAATTTTTTACTAGCACAAGTAAGTTTATCACTAGATAAATCATTATCAGGCTCGAACTCGCACACCTCACTAGGGCTATCGCCTAGTGCTCGTGTGCATGATGCTCCTTTTGAACTTGAAGCGGGATCCTCCAAAGCTTGTCGGATCGCCTCCAAATCCCCTTGATGTGCTTCAATAAGTTTCTATAAGGTGTAAGCACTATCAAAATGAACAAACTTGTTAGACATAGATGAATCAAAAGCATTTAGCAAATATTCTAAAAAAATCTTGTTCATTGTAAACATTTGATGATCATTTTTATTCCACTTGGATTTCTCCGATGTGGGCACAATATAAGTATCATCTATAATTTCCCATAAATCAAAGTGTCTAGATCTAACAAAAAATTTAAATCTAATACACCATTGGGCATAGGGAAAATTATCCAAACGAGGAGCAACATTAATGGCATAACCTAAACAAGGTACACCGTGCATATCCATTATATATATATGTTAGACCATAATGCCACTAGGAAAGAACCCTAAAGGGGGGGGGGTGAATAGGGTTTATGCTAATCTAATCCGATTTAAATGTCAATTAAAACTTATTTAATAATTATTCTTGCAAGATAGATATACAATATGATATGAGTAAGAATATGCAATATGAACAAAGGGATATATCCTAGTAATGAGATATATGGTAAAAAATGTGCAAGGATATATAAATAACACAAGGGTAAACAATCTATAAACAAGATAAATAAGATAGTGGGCAATATAAACAATGAGTAATTGACAAAGGTGATATAATGATAAACACAAAAGAAAGTGCGCCAATGCAATCACAAACAAACGATATGTTCACGAGGTTCGGTCCCCACGACTTACGTCCCCGCTCCTCACCTCGAGGAGATCTCCACTATCACACCGGGTTTTCTACGCTTACCCGAAAAATGTTTACACCTTACAATACGGTTTTCTAGCTAACCGAAAACTTTACAATTGTGACGCCCCTGGTTTCAACAAGGCTGCAGTCTGAGGTGAAACCAAGAATGTCAAACCTGCCATGCACTACACCACGCAATAACATGTTTCACCATCACAAAAAATATCTATCAAGTGGAATCAACAACAGGTGTAGGTACAAACATGCAAAAGAGAAAGTGCTGAAGAGAGTAATAACCAACGGATACTCTAAAAGAGATAATCACCACTGATATAAATAAAACAAATCTCTAAATAAAGGAACAATATCTGAACTGAAATACAAATGTCTCGACATCAATCGAAAGAAATGATACTAAGGCACCCTGCCTTTACAAAACTAGAAATAATATCTCAATGTCTCATAAACAAAGTCATCGTGGAGTTCTAACAAAAATACTATTAATAAAATATCCATAAATAGAACTAGTCAACTTCATCAAGCTACGGCTCTCCGTGCACCTGGCTTGTTACCTGAAAGTAGGGAAACAACGAGCGTCAAAGCGCTATAGCGAGTAACATCTCAACCAACCCCAAGGGGGAGGGCTAGTTGGATAGAAAAATAACTGATAATACATATAGATAGACAATCATCTACTCTGAATTAAATGGAGATTTGATATTTAGAAATTTACAACACAATCATGGTACGTCGAGCGAAATAATCCAAATAAGGAAACCCTCATGTATATACCATATGTCTCAAATTGTAAATCCCTAAATGCCAAATCCAAAAGCTACATTGTGGAGAAATAATGAAAGACGGCTCCTCTAAATACCAAATCCAAACTACAACATGGAGCAATACCTCCATTTCAAACTATATCAAAAATGTCCTGTCAGACATCGGAATACTTGTTCAACTCATGAACTGCATCTACTATATGTTAGATAAGGAAAAATCCCACTGAATGTCCAACACATGGACTAAAAATAGGAAATAGCCCAACACATGGACTATATATAATGCATGTCCAACACATGGACTATATATGATGTAGGTCCAACGCAAGGACTATAAATACTACAGGTCCAACATATGGGCCGCAAGCTACATGTCCAATGCATGGACTAAAATAACTAATGTCCCACACATGGACTATATGATCAAGGTCCAACACATGGGCCACAATAGCTAAACGTCCAACACGTGGACTGCGATGAATTATCTCTATAGCATACATGTATACACTATTCACTCTCATGTCTCGGTGAATAAACTAGTCTCTAGTCTGTAGTCAACTCATGTACACAAATCTCAGTGTTTAACAATCCCAAATAATCCAGAAAATCTTGCCAGCAACACTACGTATGCACAACAGAACGATGTAGGAAAACTGACTCACAGTCGACCGCCGCACCCAGCGCGGTCGACCGCACAGAGAACAGAAACTCACTGTGCCTCGGTGCTCTCCAGCGGTCGACCGCCGTGCCACGCACGGTCGACCGCGATCGACGGTCTGGGCACGGTCGACCGCGATCACAACAGAAACTTAGCGATGACTGTGCATGACAAGCGGTCGACCGCCACGTCCATCGAGGTCGACCGCGCAGCAGCAAAACCCTAATTCTCAGTTTGTTCGCGGTCGACCGCCACGTCCATCGAGGTCGACCGCGCAGCAGCAAAACCCTAATTCTCAGTTTGTTCTATATAATTTGATCTCGATATTCGTGTGTGATATTTATGCATACTAGCAACCCTAAACATATGATATTGCATATCTGAAATGTGATATAAATAGTCTAATCACTATAGACAAGATGAAACAAATGAAAACATGCATCTATATGTCGAAAACCTTCGAAAACAATTATTCTTCTTTCAAATCTCTTGTTAGAATAAACACCAGATCTAGATCTGCACTTAGGAAAATGTGGGTGATCTTTATTAACTGAAAACATGTTCTTTTGTAACATACAATATAAAGATCAACTTTTTATACTCAAACTAGTATGTTAGGCTCATAAAAACATATGAAAACATCATGTAAAAGCATTTTAAAACTGGGTGAGAGATTGGGCGAGATGAAACTCGCCTGAGAGGTGATGAACTACTGTGGTAAGGCCGTGAGAAGGTTCTCCTCTACTGAACACCACTGGATCTCGCTCGAACTCCTCAAAATCCTCCAAAAACGCCCCAAAGAACAAGCTAGGGTTTGCAAGAGGGTAAGGGGAGGCTACTAGGGTTTTCTCTGACAAAAAGGAGGCTCTCACGAATTAAATAATATATATATGAGCCCCCAAACCCGACCCAAAACCCGAAACCAACTCAGACTAGGAAAACAGTTTGGCCGCTGTGCGGTCGACCGCCGCACCCAGCGCGGTCGACCGCACAACAGGAGAAAAGTCCCCTGAGTGCCCGACTGCTGTGCGGTCGACCGCCGCGCCATACTGTTGTGCATGATATGTTCGTGTGCTGGTCTTTTCCACTTAATTTCTCTCTCGAAAATACACTAGTTTGATCCCCAAACACTTGTTTTTCATACTCTTCCATGACATAAACATATATTTCACAATAAAACTCATTTAAATAAATTTTTACGGGGCTTTACAACAATCCACACTCACAATGTAACTACACTAACTATCATCTCAAGTGTTGGTCTCTAGCTCGTGTCTCCCTCAAGTGTTAGGAATTACAACCTCTCTCTAGGCATTACCACCTACCCACTCCTCTTGGGACGACCCTGTCTCTCACCACACACTCCTCTTGGTGTACTAGTGTATTACAAGGTGAACCTCACAATTTAAGCACAAATACAAAATGTTTGTTCTCTACAATGGATGAGAACGAATTGTGAGCTCACTCTCTAAGTCACACAAACCCACAACCCAAATACACAATGTATGCAAATACAATAAGCTCAATGGTTGTGTGTGTACAAAGAGATAAAATAAATCAAAACTAAACTCAATATAATTCTAGCTTAATAACAATGATAATCAAATATATAAAAGAGCTAGAAATAGAGTTTAGAAAACTTCTCAATGGATCAAGAGATAGAGGGAGAATAGTTGGATGCTCAAACTCCAATAGATGATCTCCTCAAGCTCTTGTAGAATTGATTTCACAAACTCAAACTCTCAAATGCTTAAAAGCTTTTTAAACAAACACTAACAAACTTTAAACCCTTGTTAAAAACTTTCTTAAACCTCTTTAAAACATTCTCTTAGTTGGTTATGAAAGATGAGAGCAAGGGGTATTTATACCCATTCAAAACTTCAGCAAAAACCCCAAGAAAAAGACCAAAAACTCATAAACAAACAAAATAGAAAACTAGCCGTTACTATGCAACGGCTCTCTTATAAGTCGACTTATATGAGTCGACTCAGCAGAAAAAAAATCATAACTCCGCTGCACTTCATGAGTCGACTTATGAGTCAACTCATGAGTCGACTAATGAGTCGACTAAACATGCACAGATCTGAAATGCACAGAAAAACTCAACTTTAAACCAAGTTTAAAAATATCAAATAAATTCCAAAAATTATAAAACTTTGGGAGATGATTGTAGACATGATAATAAACATGCTACAAAAACTAGTTTTCAAAAAGGACCTTACAAATGAGAAATATTATCATTTTATAAAATAGTCCAAAACATGAAAATGTGAACACGTGAGTTTTGTTATTTTAGCTTAACCATGTTTTGAAAGATTACAAAATAATTTTGTAGACTTAATAAAAGATGTATATGATTATTGTTAAGTCCATAAACCAAGAAAATAATATTTTCTCAAAATTGCATATTCTATGCAATATATTCTTAAACAAAATAGAGTATGAAACATATGATTATATATATATGAATGTAAATTTGTTTCATATCTATATAGTTAAACCAAAACACAATAATAAATATGTAATCTTATATTTATAAGCATGAAAACATAAAATTATGTATGTGTATATATATAACTATATATATACATAGAAACATATATGTATATGTATGACTACATATACATAGAAACCAAAAACTAAAATATGTATATATATAACTATGTATATAATGTATACAATAATTGTTAAGTCCATAAACCAAAACTTGTTTATATATATAACTTTATATATAAAAACCAAATATGTGTGTGTATATATGATTGAGCTTAAAGTACCAACACACATAATATAAACCTAAACTAATGTTAGCCAAGCTTGATTGATCTTCGATGTAGCTCAACTTGGTACACTTGCGGATGAAGCTAGAACTTGGATCTTCAATTTGAATTACATAGGCTTCACTCCATAATTTTGCTAACCTCCATTGGATATGATCGTTGAAGCGCAATTCCATCCATCCTCCAACTACGTTGTTTGTCTATAATAAATAAATAAACACAAATACTAGACAAACAATATTAGTGGTAAATTGTTTGTTAAACATCATCAAAATAAATAGACCAACAGATATTGGGGATGACATTGAAGATGATATTGAAGATGATGCTCACGAGGTCGGCGATGTTGAAGGTGCGGAAAATTTTGAAGACATGCATGCTTCTGCAGACATTATAAAGTGAATGTCGAAGCTACTAGACGATAGTGAAAATGACCTATATAAGGGTTGTACCGAGTACTTTAGATTTTAATTTGTGCTGAAACTCCTACATATTAAAGCACTCAGCAGAATGACTGATAATTATTTTGAAATACTTCTTAATTTGCTTTAGACGGTAATTATTGAAGGGGTGGCCAGCATACCCCAAATAACTTCTCAGGCTGAGAAGATTATTTTCGCTCTGGGTCTTGATTATAATAGGAGCAATACATATCTGAATGATTGTATCCTCTACCACAAAACTAATAAAGACCTTGAAGAGTGTTCGACATGTGGAGTTTTTCGGTCAAAACAACACACAAACTCTTCTACATGGAGGACAAAGGAGATAGAGGGCAGGCAGAAGAAGATTCCAACAAAGGTGTTTTCATCATGTTTCATTAGTCCCTAGATTACAACAATTGTATATGAACAAAGGCACAACTAAGAACATGAAATTGCATAAGAAAGATCGAGTAGATGATGGTAAATTAAGACATCATGCTGATGTTGTAGCTTGGAAGCATATTGATAAAATTTATTCCCATTTTACCAATGATTGTATAAATATCAGACTTGGCCTATCTAGTGACAGATTCAATCCATTTGGGGTTATGAGTTTGGGCTGGTCTACGTGGCTAGTTGTATTAATGTTATATAATTTACGTCCATTATTTTGTATGAAACAGCAGTATATGATACTCTTATTATTGATACCTGGTAAGCACACACCGTGTAATGATATTGATGTCTATTAAGAGCCGCTAGATAATAATCTAAAATAGTTATGGTCAGAGGGTATACTAACATATGATGCCCATCTTAAAGAGTCATTTAGATTATGTGCTAATCTAATATGGATGATTAATAATTTTTTAGCTTATTCTAATCTATCTGATTGGTCTACAAGGGCAAGTATGCTTGTCCTATACGTGGTCCGAAATTTGAAGCCCATCATTATCACATAGCGAAAAGAGCTATTATTGGTTTAATCAAAGGTGGTTTGTTTTGGGTCATAAGTATAGAAAATTGTCTACTATGTTTGATAGCACAATTGAGATGAGAAAGAAGCCACATTAGTTGATTGGAGTTTAGATTGTAAAGTTTCTTGAGGGGTATTCAAAACTAGGTTTGGAAAAAAATCAATATTTTAAGTATGACCTAATTGGAGTAAGAGATTCCTTAAGGAATAAAATGTCATTCAAACATAAGAGAACGGTCTAAAGAGTGCATGTTGAGAATGAAGCTAAAACATTTCCTATAGGATGGACTAAATTTACTATCTTCTTTCAGCTACCTTATTGACAAAAGCTTGAAATCCCGCACAACTTAGATGTTATGCATATTAAGAAAAATATTTACAACAATATAGTGTCAACCCTCCTACATGATGCTAGCAGGTCGAAGGACGACCTACGAGCTCGCCAAGACTTGACCACATTGAATATTCAGAATTACTTGCAAGAATAGGATGATGGTCTTAAAAAAATTAAAGTTATCTCCGTCTCTTGTTAATGTTAAATGACTAGATGTAGAATTTTTATGAGATCCTCAAATCAATATAGTCGCAGGATGATTACTCTGCTAACATATTAAATAATATCCAGGTACAAGAGCAAAAACTCTTAGGTCTAAAGACTCATAATTACCATGTTCTTCTTTATCAACTGCTTCCACTTGTACTCCGTAATAATATAGTGAGAGAATCATCAAAGATTATTATTGAGTATTGTGGATTCTTTAAAAAATTATGCTCGAAAGTTATAGACAAGGATGAATCTAAAAATTTTCAAGCCAAGATCCGAGTAACTCTATACAACATGGAAGTAATATTCCCTCCTTTGTTTTTTTATAATCATGGTCCATCTTACCTAACATCTAGCAAGAGAGCCTAGAATCGCAAGTCTTGTTATTTATCATTGGATGTATCCGATTGAAAGATCAGGAGTTTCGTCACCTTCATTAATTATATGTGCATTTCTTATATGTACTTCTTAATAATTAATGCTTTTCAAAATTTTAAGATATTTAGGTTCCATGAAACACAATGTTTGCAATCAAGCTCGTCCGGAGGGTTCGATACTAAAGGATATGTGCCAACGAATGCTTTTTATTTGCATTACATTACATGTGCAAGAAGAAAACCGCACATCAGGCGCCAACTAAGGATAAGAAGCGTGAAAGTATCCAAGATCTCGTTTAGATCAAATTCATGCATATATATTAGAAATCTTGACATTTTCTAGGACTACTGTAGCTAACAAATAAAGTTAGTAATATAGATAATATATGTTCATTTACTTTTAGTTTACAACTACAATCTTATATATTGTATTAATAGGCGACATTTGGAGAAGCTTCTGAATGAAATAACTAGTAAGAATGTAGTACATAATATTCAGAAAAAATATAAAAAAAGAATTTTAGAATTGGTTCAGAAATAATGTAAGTGTTGTATAATTCGGCTTTGAACTTTTATAATATAATTTTAAATTAAACTTGTCCCAAATATTCTTTGATGTTATTTGGCTTAGGTTAAAAAATCACTTCTTGATGACACAACATAATCAGATGAAATTATTGTTCATGCACAATGTCCTTACTATGAAGTAAGACGTTATAGTGAACATCTCATCAATGGGTATAAGTTCCAAATATTAGAGACCGGTGATAGGAGGGTAACTCAAAGCAGTTTGGTCATGGGTTGTTTTGCACGAGAATTTTTTTCCAAGGATAAGAGATCATAACCCAGTTCCAACTAATATACTATATTATGACCAATCAGAAGACATTGTAGAGATGATCTATGGTTTTGGTAAAAAAAACAATGTAGTTATATGTTGTTTAAGGTTCGGTGGTGTCCAACAAAAATGCAAAAGGATCATTATGGGTTTATATTATTAATCTCAACAACGAAATGTATTTAGATGAGAAATCATTTTCGCAGAATAAGCGAATCAGTGCTTCTTTGTGAAAGATCCAAATGTCATGACTGATTGGGTGGTTCTGTACAAGGAGCCAAGATCTATTGTTCTTCCTAATAATAGTAAAAAAATAATGAGGAAAAAAATAATTGCAATGAACCAATTGGGTCATCTAATGATGTATGACAAGACTTCTTCTACATGTAAAAATATGGCACTTGATATGACTGATCCTGATACTCAAATCGACATTCCGAATATTATTACAAGTGGAGCCTCCAGCTCAAATGAGCAAACAAGTAGAAGACAAACAATAGCAAATATATTCAGACGATCTCATGGAAAATAATTGTAATAGGTATGAACTATGTACAATGCTTATTGTTTAAAAAAATTCTGATAAAATAAATTGCAAGTAAATATTTTTTTTGTGCATGAATATTTTTCTAGTTAAGTATCTTAATAATTTAGTTTGTATATGAGGAATGTGAGGCTCTTTGGTGAGGACTGTGATCAATCACGGAGTACTGCCTAAGGCACAAGTTATAGTAAGGAGACTCGCTACCATCGTCTCCTCATGTAGGTATGAACTATTTAATATTTTATTAGTTTTTTATAATTTATTATTCATCTAGCTCATATTGTTCCTTGGTTGCAGACTTGGGTTATTGATGCGGCATAAACATGTACCAAAAAGGTTACAAGTACACAACCGTGTCAAGTTATAGTATTTAAGATATCGATCCCACGAGGAAAGTGTTTTGTAGGAGAAAATATAAAATTGGTTCTTATTTTGTGTGCGTGACAAATAGGAGTGATGAGTAAATGTGATTGTGGAGAGATAATGAGAGAGTGAAAATGGTGTGTAAATAGGTGCAAGTGTGAGTGAGAGTGGATTTAAAAAAAGAATGAGTATGATCAATAAGGTGAGAAGGAAAAAAATGAATAAAATCAAGAAACAAATGAAAAATCAAGAATGAAGAACAAAATTCAAAAATAAAAGAAAATGCAAGAAATTAAAGATGGTGGATTCAATTATAGATATGGGTAATCTAAAATTGAACCCACTTCTTAGAAAAGGGTGATTCCCTAGAGGGTTCTAGCCTAAAGGCGAATCAAACAAAATAAAAATAAACAAAAAGAAAAACTAAACCCAAGAGGGTTAGCCTCAAGGTGAATAGTGTAAGAAATTAAAATCTAACTACAAAATAAATTTCAAAATCTAAACTACAAAATAAAATTGTAAGAATTAAATACAAGAAAATAAATCTATTCTATAAGCATGAAATAAATCTAAGGCAAGAGGGTTCTAGCCTCTTGGCTATTTAACAAGAAAATAAAATCTAAACTACAAGCATAGAAATAAATCTACACTAATAAGCAATAATAAAGAAATTACTAAAAAGAAATAAAAGAGAGCAAACCTTCAAATAATTCTCCATCTTCATCTTCATCTTCATCATCCAACAAAGAGAAGAAGAGAAAAATTTAAAGTGGTGAAAAAATTATTATTATTAATTGCAACAAAAAGTTACAATTTTGGAAGGCCTTCTCAATTAAGAGTAGCCCTCCTCTCCAAAAGGAGTTTACAAAATTTTTCACACCCTTAACCCCTCACTCTCTACCCCTATTTATAGTAATCTTCAATGAATATGAGCCATTGGATTTGTCTTGAGCCCCAAGCAACAATCTCCACCATTGAATTTGCTTTTTGTTCTTCTCTAGCCCAACATAAGAGGCCCATATGATTTATTTGATTTTCAAAAGAAAATCAAAATCCAATACAATTTTCTGCAGCCCAAGTCCATGATTCATTTGATTTTGAAAATTAAAAGTCAAGTCCACATTTCAATTTCGGCCCATGTGATTTTCATGGTCATTGGTATTTGTTTTTGAAAATGAAGCTGCAACCGACTTTGGCCCATGGGGAAAAATCAAAGCTGCAGCACCTAACTGCATTTCTTGTGAAAATCCAAGCCAATCGGTCCATTAAATCAAGTCCAGTAGCTGAAAGTCCAAATCCGGCCCACATTTGCATTCTTGTGATTATCAAAACTGCAGCAACACTCCTTGCATCCATTTGAGAAAGAAATGCAATTCATTTGAGAGAAAAACAATCCGGCCCATGGAGAAAAATTGCAGCAAACAAGTATTGGAAGTCCGGCCCACAATACTTATGAAAATCCAAAGCCAAATTTCCAACCCATGGCAAGTCCAAGTCCGGTGTTAATGGAGTTTGGTCACTGTAGCAATTCGTAATCTTTTGCATAAAAGCCCAACTCATTTCACTCTTTGCATCCAAGTCCATTCCAATTCTTTTGGCTTAAATAATTTTCAAGTTGCTTGATTTAAAATATTTTCCAAGACCATATATACAACTATAAAACATTTATTAGTTTTTTTTTATTTTTATTTATTTATTTATTTTAACTCTTTCATCCTTGGTGATTTTTTTCTACTTTAACGGGCTTTCTAAGTGACATTTTAACGAGTTTTGGGCCAATGGATCCCAACCCAAATGGGCTTAGGTTATTAAGTATGGAAATACTCCTTGGGCTTAATTACTCGGTCAGCTTAGGCTTTATAAGATAGAATCACCTTGAATTCAAGAGTTTTTTTTTCGTTTTTGGTGCCCATTTTTCGCACTCTTCTTTTGTTTTTTTTTTGTATATGTATATATATTTTGAAAATATGTAAATCAAGACACTTTGAAAAAATTATTTTCAACTCTAAGTTAAGCATGCAAAAATTTCATTATTTTAAATAAAAGTCCAAGTTAAGGCTTAAGTAAAGTATACTACTTTGAAAATCATTTCTTAAGAAATTTATTTAGAGTTATCATAAAAGATGAACTTAAGTAAATAACCAACTAGGGATTAGAAAATTTCAAATTTATCAAATAAATCAATTATTATATAACTCTATCAATTTGGCAAGTAACGATATTTTTATAATTTTTTTTAAGGAAAAGAAAAAAAATGACAAAAATGCACTAAAATTGTAAAATAAAGAGAAAAAAATAACTAATTCCCACCCCCACACCTAAATTTTGCATTGTCCTCAATGCATAAAGTAAAGCAGATAAGAAGTGAAGCACTTACATTTGGTTCGCTGATAAAATCTGCAATTACCTTTGGTCTGAGGAGAAGGAAATCAAACATTTATTCTTTTCTTGTTTTTTTTCTCTTTTTTTTCTTTTTTTCTTTTTTTTTTCTTTTTTTTTCTTCTTTTTTTTTAATAACTGAACAAGAAACTCTTAAATGAGAGAAGAATAAATTCTTTTTATTATTCTAAAGTAAACAAAATAATCAATGTAGAATGAAATATTCAACATGAAGAGTTCATGTTCTACATTGAATCCTACCTTATTGCTGAAAATTCTCCCACGGATTTTAAATAAATTCAACATGATATAATCAACAATGTGCTGAAATTCTAAGCATTCTGGGGTGTTCAATGATTTTTGTGGCAATGAAAGGTAGGTATTATTGGTGTCATGCATATTGGACTCAGATTCTTGATTTGTGAATGTGTGTTCTCTAACAACCAATTTTTCTTTAATAATTTTCTCAACCCCAGGATTCATGGTTGATGTGTAAAAATTTGGTTGTTGTTTATTTTCCAAAAATCTTAGTTCATCAAGAAAGAGTTTTTCAAAATTCAGTTCAAAACAGCAATTGTCCAACACAGTTTCTTTATTTTGACAAACCCGATCTGCTTCTCCTAATATTTTTAGCTCCTCACCGAAAATCTCCTCAAAACTTAGATCTGACTCTTCTTCTTCTTCCCTCGGTCTTTCCTGAATTGAATTATCTGGGGAAGAATGAATTGGAACAAGAATTTGGCTTAAAGGTGTTCTTTCTTGATTATCGACCTGTTTTCCTGACTGTAGTGCATTCATTTGAGTGTCCTTAGGATTGACCACGGGTTGACTCAAAATTTCTCCTTCCTCTTCTTCACTTATGGCACTAGCTAGTTGATCAATATGGGTTTCTAATCTAGCTAGGGCTTGAGTGTTAGAGTTAAGTATGAGTTCGGTTGATTGCATAAAGGAGTTCATCGTGTAGGATGTTTGAGTTAACATATCCATGGCTAGTGTGGAGGCCTTAATTATGATTTCAAAACCTTTTTCCAAAATATTGAGACGTTCATCATGATCTGTATCAAGAGGAGTGTGAGTTACAACTTGATGATGAGGAGACTGATTTTGATGTGACAGACTGGGTTGTTGAAATTGTGGATGAGAATTAAAAGGAACTGTATTTTCCCTAGGAAAATGTTGGGTCGAAGAGGGAGTGAAGTTTTGAGTTTCGGAGTGGTTTCCCTGATTCCATGCAATGTTTGTGTAACTTGCCCAACCTGGGTTGTAGGTTGGAAAAAATGGATCATTTACCGAATACTGATATGGACTCTCTTCAAACTCCCGAACTTCATTGAAAATTTCAATCCTATTGGGATAACATAAATTTTGAAAAACTTGTGGATTAGCCATTTGTTCAAAATGAATTTGTTGATGTGTATTGTCCCTAATCCACGTTTTGCATGCACCAAAAACAATTACTTTTTATATAATTTTTTTTTGTTTTGGAAAAATAAAAGTTAGTTTTTTTTGAAGAAAAAGGAAAAACAAATAAAAAACAATCACTTTTCAATCATGCTAACTCTAGGGTTAAGCCTAACTCAGCTAGACCATTGATCAATGTGGGTTTCTAATCTAGCTATAGCTTGAGTGTTAGAGTTAAGTATGAGTTCGGTTGATTGCATAAAGGAGTTCATCGTGTAGGATGTTTGAGTTAACATATCCATGGCTAGTGTGGAGGCCTTAATTATGATTTCAAAACCTTTTTTCAAAATATTGAGACGTTCATCATGATCTGTATCAAGAGGAGTGTGAGTTACAACTTGATGATGAGGAGACTGATTTTGATGTGACAGACTGGGTTGTTGAAATTGTGGATGAGAATTAAAAGGAACTGTATTTTCCCTAGGAAAATGTTGGGTCGAAGAGGGAGTGAAGTTTTGAGTTTCGGAGTGGTTTCCCTGATTCCATGCAATGTTTGTGTAACTTGCCCAACCTAGGTTGTAGGTTGTAAAAAATGGATCATTCACCGAATACTGAGATGGACTTTCTACAAACTCCCGAGTTTCATTGGAGATTTCAATCCTATTGGGATAACATAAATTTTGAAAAACTTGTGGATTAGCCATTTGTTCAAAATGAATTTGTTGATGTGTATTGTCCCTAATCCACGTTTTGCATGCACCAAAAACAATTTCTTTTTATTTATTTTTTTTTTGGAAAAATAAAAGTTAGTTTTTTTTTAAGAAGAAAATGGAAAATCCTAACTAAAACAAATCAAAATCAATCACTTTTCAATCACTCTAACTCTAGGGTTAAGCCTAACTCAACTAGACTAGCTCCTAACCAAAAATTCCTTAAGTGAAAAGATAAAAGTTTTACCCGGGTAGTTAGCCAGGTAAGGATAGTACTAGAGGGTGATCAAAGATCAATTAAGTACCTCTTTCCTTGCGGAGCGCTTTACGCAACCCCTAAACCTTGCCTTAGACACCAACTAATCCAAGAAAACTTAAACCGGTTCACTTAAGGATTCTTTGTTCCTTATTGAGCTCGAATCCTTAGGGCCAACGTCTAATGAGTTTTATTAGGCTTGGGTGGTGTAGTGAGGAATTAGTGATTTTTGGGCTAAGGAAAGGGTGATGAAATCCCTCACCTTATCTTGATTATGGGGTTTTGCCCTTAAAAATATTTTTAAGTGTGTGTCAAATCAAGATGCTCAAATCACTTGGTGAATTCCTACTAACTATATGAAATGCAACCCTATGAATTAAAAGCAACTAAAAAGGATGGAAAAGAAAAATCTTTTTTTTTAATTAGGGTTAACAATCAAACAAATGAGAAGGGGGGATTTGTTTGAATTTATTATCTTGTTAGTAAATGTCAAAGTGAAGGGTGAATTTTATTATGGTCAACGGAAATAAAATCTTTTTTTTTTAAGATCCTAATTGTCACTAATTGTGAGAAACTAACTAAAGGTGTGGAATTGAAAATATAAGGAAGAAGACTTACCACAAGCGAATATCCAATTCCTCAATCTCCAATTCTTGATCTTTAATCTCCAAGTAGTTCTTTCACAATAAACACACAAGTTAAAGAACCAAAATAATTAAAACCTACTTAAGCACCTTCCCCGGCAACGGCGCCAAAAACTTGATGCGGCATAAACATGTACCAAAAAGGTTGCAAGTGCACAACCGTGTCAAGTTATAGTATTTAAGATATCGATCCCACGAGGAAGGTGTTTTGTAGGAGAAAATATGAAATCGGTTCTTATGTTGTGTGCGTGACAAGTAGGAGTGATAAGTGAATGTGATTGTGAAGAGATTGAGAGAGTGAAAATGGTGTGTGAATAGGTGCAAAGTGTAAGTGAGAGTGGATTTGAGTATGATCAATAAGGTGAGAAGGAAAAAATGAATAAAATCAAGAAACAAATAAAAATTCAAGAATGAAGAACAAAATTCTAGAATAAAAGAAAATGCAAGAAATTAAAGATGGTGGATTCAATTATAGATATGGATAATCTAAAATTGAACCCACTTCTTAGAAAAGGGTGATTCCCTAGAGGGTTCTAGCCTAAAGGCGAATCAAACAAAATAAAAATAAACAAAAAGAAAAACTAAACCCAAGAGGGTTCTAGCCTCAAGGTGAATAGTGTAAGAAATTAAAATCTAACTACAAAATAAATTGTAAAATCTAAACTACAAAATAAATTGTAAGAATTAAATGCAAGAAAATAAATCTACTCTATAAGCATGAAATAAATCTAAGGCAAGAGGGTTCTAGCCTCTTGGCTATTTAACAAGAAAATAAAATCTAAACTACAAGCATAGAAATAAATCTACACTAATAAGCAATAAAAGAGAAAAAGAAAGAAATGCAAACCTTCAAATAATTCTCCATCTTCATCTTCATCTTCATCATCCAACAAAGAGAAGAAGAGAAACAAATTTAAAGAGGAAAAAATTATTTTTATTAATTGCAACTAAAGTTACAATTTTTGGAAGGCCTTCTCAATTAAGAGTAGCCCTCCTCTCCAAAAGGAGTTTACAAAATTTTCACACCTCTAACCCCTCACTCTCTACACCTATTTATAGTAAACATCAGTGAATGAGAGCCATTGGATCAAACTTGAGCCCCAAGACAAGCAAAATCAGCCATTGACGCGCGCTACAGTAATCTGGTATCGATGCAGGCATCGATGCAGGTATCGATGCCAGCATCGATGCCCACATCGATGCCGATATCGATGCCCACTATTTCCAAATTCTGATTTCACGGATAGCTTCGTCTCGTCAAGATAGGCGATTTTCATATATTATATGTTAAATTCCGCCTTCCGGATTAGGAGATATCATCGTTTCTTTGTGGCCAACCATTTTGAATATGATTTCTTTTCATATTGGATTTTTGATTTTCTCCGGCTTCTACAGGCTACACGACTTGATTCTGGGCTTTTGGATAATTTGAAAATTGATTTTCCAATGTGCTTCTTTGCTTCATTTCTTCATTTAATCATTGGGTTTTTGTTGAGAGATGAGAGTTTGAGATTTATTCTTCATTAACCTGCAATTAAAAGATAAAAACAATTATTAGTGGTATATTTATTCATATAAAATAGATAATGAGGGTATAAAATTGTAATAAAATATGATTATCAGTTATTCAACACCTGACCCCTCTGGTGCACCACTAGCACCATCCCTAGGGACAGGTATTAAGTAGTTAGTATTTCATAGTGATCAATTATATTTTAATATTTATTATCTTCTTTAATTGTGTAGATGACTCATGGATACCCTCGTTCTCATCTTCTACATTTTAGACCAAGTTGCATCCCAAGGCACCTGATTTTCACTGTCTACCCTTCCCTCTTAACTCGATTAAGTCCAAAGTTGAAGCAATGAAGAACTACGCACGTGCGGCAAGAATTTTACAGTAATTGACACCTATGATAGAGGCTTGAAAATTCACTACAGTCACAACCAAAAATACGAGATTACGAATGGTAAATTTAATAATCTACTTTATCTGATCACATTTATAGATTATGTGTTATATTATCATATTGTTATCATTGTAGGTGCTAAGCTGGATAGCATAGAGGGATGGTGTGGCGGGAGCAAGCCTGAGTCCAAACAACCACCGAGAGGCATCAGAGTCATTATTTGGTGGACCAAGGATGCATTGCTTGTTTGGTCTTGGTCGTCATGATTCAATAATTATATCGAGATTCTCATATGGATAGCAAGCATTATTAATCCTTATTTCAAATTTTGAGAACTACCATGGACGACCTACGAGATATGGATAGAACTTATAGTAACTTTGTATTATTTTGTCCTTCATTAATTTTTGATATTGTAATTAAATATTTATGCAACTTTACAGAAAAGCTTCTGCCTTGTGGACTTTGATAGGGCTTGGCACTATATTTTTAATATCAAAGTTGAAGCCGTGCACAAATAGTGAAGGCATGAGTTGAAACAAGAAGCCTATAATAAATATTTAGAGGACTAAAAGAGCTTTTTGAACCTTAATGATAGGGTTGACGAGGTTCATTTCATAGCTCTCCTCATACATTGGGACACCAATGAAACACATATTAATTTTATTTAAACTACACTATTTACATGATATATTCATTCATTGCATCTTTACTAAAATAATTTTTTTGAAGAACAAATCTAAGAAGGGATCGGCAAATCGAAAGAAAAAGGCACATGACCACCACGTGGGCATTCCTTTGCTAACCTAGAGGATGGTTATTATCGAGAAACAGTATGGATTATTTAAAGTTTTCAATTCTCTTAATGCTTAGTATGACCATGAAGTCTCATAAATTTATGAACTAATAGAAAAAACTAATAATGTCACTGAACTTAAAGGCTAAGTTGGCATATGGTACCTTCCGCTCAACTTATAAAGATGAGGGGCCGCACGATGAACGAAGTCATGACCCACTTTTTAAATTGCTTGGCCAATATGATTCATGCTTCTCTATTTGGTGATATTATATCTCTTTTGAACTTGGGTGCCGGTAATACTAGCTTTGGGCAGAGCAACGCATTGGTATGTTATTTTCATGTTAATGGTATGTACTTATGCATATGCGTCCATTAAATCTTCTATAATTATATATTACTCCCATAAATCTAAAAAATTGCATATTGGTCCCCAAAAATCTTCAGTAGTTGCATATTATTCTCATGAAAGTGAAAATCCTAAGGTACTAATGATATTGCATATTGGTCCAAAAAATATTCAATAATTACATGTTATTCCAATGAAAGTGAAATCCTAAGGAACTAATGCTAAATTGAAGATTTAAGAGACTAATATGTAAAAAATCCTTCATGTTTGATATATTATTAAATTTCACATGATTCTAAAATATAATCAATTTAATCTCCAGGATGGAAATATTGGAGGTAGCAACAGTGGTGTTCGTACGAGGGATAGAGTCGTCGCCACCAACAATGAGATGTGAGGTTTATTTGTATCTTATGGACTAAATAGTTTTTTTAATTTGTAAGAGTACTCTATTATTTTCATCTAGTGTTCTATGGACTTGGTATTGGCAGTGCATCTATTATAAATATTATGGTAAAATAGATTTTCGATAATGTTGTATATTGGATTGGATTATTGAATGCGTATATTGGATTGAAATATTAATTATGTGTATGTATATTTGATTAGATGTTGGATGTATTGTGATAAAATATGTGCTAATGTGTATATTTCAGGTTAATGTAAAATGTACATGGAATCAAAAAATCTTTAAAAAAATCAGCAAAAGTAGCAACCTAGATGGAATTTTCATCTAGGATAGCTTCCTAGACGGAAAATTCTGTCTAGGTTGCTATTAAAGCAACCTAGATGGACTTTCCATCTAGGTCATCTAGGTCTATTCCTAGACGGATTGTCTAGGTTGTAACCGAAATTCTATTTAGGTTAATTTCCATCTAGTTAGATCAACCTAGCTGGAATTCTATCTAGGTTGGTTCAACCTAGACAAAAAATATCCTAAACGGATCTTTCCAAATGGATCTCCATTTGGGTTGATACATCTAGATGGAATACTAGAAAATCTAGAGAAAATTTTCTGTCTATGTTTGTCATTTTTCTACTAGTGTATAAACTACTAAAGATTAACAAAAAACCAATTTGATTTGAGAAAAACCCTCTCAAGTTTAGGATATTATAGATAATCTCACTCAACTTTGAAAATTAGTGAAAATTCCCATCGACTATGGGGTGCCTCGTCAAACCTCCTAATCTTTCACACTTTTCTCACCATACCTCCCTGATGTCATTTCAAAATTTCAAATAGGTAAAACATACTTATGAAAATCAACCCATTAAATTTGCAAAAAAAAAAACTTCAATTTGGTTAAAAAAAGATCTTGATCAATTTACAATGGTTTTCCCCCTCTTTATCCTCTCTTTTTCTTGTCCTAAAAAAATTAGGGTAACTTTTTTATAATTGAGGGTATTCTGGTGTTTTCTCAGTCACCTACTTGCCACGTAACATGCTAGAACTAATGTTGTTTGGTTTCAAGGCATAAAGTGAGAAGAGTTCACGAGAGTTTCTAGAATTTTCAAATTTGAGGAGGATAATCTACAATATGCTCAAACTTGATAGGGGTTACTCAAATTAAAATAGTTGAGGGGGTTTTCTGAAACACACAACATATTTGAGGAAAGTTAAGTGATAAAAGTTCGGGGGACTATCTCAATTTATTATAGTTGAGGAGGTTATCTTCAATATACTCAAACTTGAGGGAGTTTTCTCAAACTAAAATAGTTGAATGGTGTTTTCTAAAATTAACACGTGAATTTGTATAGAAAGGCTTTCTACATGAGGTTTTTTATTTCTATACTTAAATATATGACTATAAGATCTTATAATTATCGATAGTTATAATCTAATAAAGATTATAAAATATTTGATTATTGTACTTTCTAATTATGGATAGCTTAATTTGACGAGAATTCTTAGGTAAATATAAAATTATATGACCACATGTCATCTTCTAATAGGATAGAGGGCCACATGTGTCTTTAGGATGTGACACATGTTATATTTTATGCCATTATGATATAACACATGTTAATTTTCTATACATTTAGGAGTTCCGCCAATTTCTCTTTAGATATAAAGGATGTTTCTCTTGATATGTAAAGGAGAGAAAAGGAGGAATGAGGGATACACTAGAGGGATGAAGTAGATAACAAATATCAAATTTACCCTTTTTGTTAAAATAAAAAAAAAAGTGTCAATGCCCTAAAAATTAAAACTTCATATGGCTCAATCCTATATATTATTTTCATGGTGTATTAGTCCCAAACATAATGGGCTCTTGTGATTCAGCCCCTATTTACATTGCCCAAGAAAAACCCAAAAATATTCCAAAAATACTCTTCTTCTTCTTCTCCTCCTCCTCCTCCTCATCCTCTCTCTCTCTCTCTCTCTCTCTCTCTCTCTCTCTCTCTCTCTATCTATCTATCTATCTCTCTCTCTCTCATGGAGACCACAACTATGGTGAGATTTCTCATCTCTCTTCCCCCTCCTGCTTCCGCCACCGACGCAGTTGTAACACTACTACTCCCTCTTCTCATCCTCCTCTCTCCTCTCTCCTCTCTCCTCTCTCCTAACCATAACTTTAACCTTAACATTCATGGCTACTCCTCCTTTCTCTCTCCTAGCCCTAACCCTAATCCAAATCTTTCTCCTCTTTTCCTCTTCCTCTTCTTCCTCTTTGACCTGTCATCTCCCTCTCTCACCTCCACCTCTACCACCACTAAACTCGTGTAAAACCCTAAGGGTTTGAATAAATTGTGACAAATAGTATTAAGTATATTATATGGTTATAAATAACATATTTTGATATTTGAGTATGCTAGGGATTGATTTGAGATCAATCCAATATATATATATATATATATATAACTAAAGATGAATTTCTCATTTATCGAGAGTGAATTGTGGTTTTGGTCCTAACTGTAGGAAGGTTTGACCGAATGGAAGTTTGAGATGACCCTAACTGTAGGAATGTTTGATCACTCGATTTGAAAATGGACCTCTCGTTCATTGGATCATGCATAAACCTAAATCTGAGTTGTTAGTAGTCAACTACTTCTCAGAGTAGTCGACTAGTAAGGTCGTTAGTCGACGAATGAAGGCGTTAGTCGACGAATCGGGCTATTTCTAGTTTTCTTTCAGATTTTGTTAGGTCCTTTATTTTGATGATGATTTACAAACACCATTATTGGTGTTAATCATGTATTGAGCTATATTATAGAATTACAATTCATTAGCACTATGTCATGGAAGATTGGATGGAATATGAGCTACAACGTCAATATCTATATAGGAGGTGGAGGCAATATGATGAAGCACATGTTAATCAGGGGATTTTGACTGTGGTCCTAACTGTAAGAAGGTTTGACCAATTGGGAACTTTACGTCCGGACTCTAATAGAGAGAGTGTTGAGTGCACAGACACGGTGAGAATTTGAATGGGAACTCCTTATTCATTATATTGCTGTGGTTTTGGGAACTTCCCGTTACATAAATCGTCCACCCCCAGTTTCCTTTGCGGAACTGGTTCGGACATTATTATCAGTTACCTAACCGGGTTATCCTTAAGAATATTAGCTTAATATTCTCCAGGAACTTCCCGTCAAAAGTGGGAAACAGTTTAGACTCATATACCTATTGGAGTATCAGGGAACAGTTTAACCTCTTGTACCGGTCGGAGGATTGAGAAACAGTTTATACTCGTATACTCTTTGGAGTCTTAAGAAGCAGTTTATACTCTTATACTTGTCGGAGTGTTGCTGTTCTCAATTGGCTTACCTTAGCGATATGACACCGGCTTCAACCAAGGTTTGAATGCTATTCTTGAGAGCAAAGCAATCCTTGGTGGGATGAACGACCCCAAACTCATTTTGTGGTACTTGTGTCAAAATAATATTTCTCACAAATACGAGGACCTTTTTGCAAAATTTCTTTTCAAACAAGTATGTCAAAATGTTTATAAACCATTCGCTAAGTTTTACATTTTTCTGAGTTTATTTTTAACAAGGCTCAAAGTTATTTTTTTCTGTGTGCATGTTTATGAGTCGACTCATGAACAGTATTGAGTCGACTCATAAACTGCTGCGTAGTTCTCTATTTGCTTCTGATGAGTCGACTCACAATTTCATGAGTCGACCCGTCAGGTTGAGTCGACTTATGCCTGTCATAAGTCGACTCATGAACTGCACTGGAATATGTGTTTTGCTTCTGCTGAGTCGACCCATGACTTAATGAGTCGACCCATGAATGATGAGTCAACTCATAAATTTTATGAGTCGACCCATAAGCTGATTTTCAGCGCTGGAACGTCTTCGTCCTTGAAGGAATACTCTCTTTGGAGTCTCGGACCCGAAGTCTTTTGCTGCCTGTGGGATTGCTATTGTGACGCTTGATTAGCACCACCAGTAGCTGCAGGTGCCTTGCCCTTACCACGAGAAGCGAAGTTTGAGCTGAGAGGATTATCCGTCGGTCGGTTCCTCTCGATCTTCTTCCTTCTGAGGAAGCGTTCGGCTTGTTCACCGCGCACCTTCAAGTCTTTCTAAGTGTCAGACGGTGCTGTTCCCATTGCCTCTAATACGTCCAAGGACAGATTATTATGGCAGGTCTGGAGAATGAATTCCTCGGTGATCGGGTCCTTGATCTCGTGGAGATCTATTGTGTAGTTGTGAGATCTCAAAGGAGATCGTTGTGTAGAAGAAGTTTTGGCTTCCAAACCGGGTGTGTAGTGGATTTCTCCTCGAGAGTAGGGAGCGGGGACGTAGGTCAGCGGACCAAATCTCATGAACACATCGTGCGTCATCAATTGGCTAACTATTTCTATCCCTACTCTCTTATTATTGTTATTACACTTCTTTTTGTGTGTGGCTTGTTGGAATTAGTTTTAATTGCATTTTTATTCATCCATAAACCCTATTCACACCCCCCCCCCCCTCTAGGGCCTTTCAATTGGTATCAGAGCAAGGTCTCTACTTGTGTTAGGATTAAAACCCTTAGAGAAAAGATCATTATGGAGGGTTCAATGAACATGCATATGCTAGAAGGACAATCCACCACTAGACCACCCCTCTTCACTGGTAGCAACTTTGCATATTGGAAAGCTAGGATGAGAATTTATTTACAATGCATTGATCTTGACATTCTAGATATTGTTGAAAAGAAGTATGTTAAGTAGCCAAGTAGTAAAATGACCGAGGATGAAAGAGAGAAAGCCAACCTAAATATCAAGGCCATGAATGCACTAATTTGTGGTCTTACCCCCAATGAGTACAAGAGAGTTTCTACGTGTGCAACCGCACACGAGATTTGGGTGAAACTATGCGTTACCCATGAGGGAACCCCTCAAGTGAAAGAATCTAAGATTAGTGGACTCATGCATGATTATGAACTATTTAAAATGCTTCCAAGTGAATCCATTGATTCTATGTTTTCTCGGTTCACTAACATTATAAATGAATTGCATGGTCTTGACAAGGTCTTGGAAAATCAAGAGATGTGTTACAAAATTCTTCGCTCTTTGACGCCGACTTGGGAACCTAAAGCTACGGCCATCGAAGAAGCTCATGATCTCTCAACTCTCACTCTTGATGACCTTATTGGCAAACTCAAGGTCCATGAGAAGAAGGTCAAAGAGAAGGAAGAAGCACCCACAAAGGCAACCGAGGAGCCACCCCAAAAATCAAAGTCCATTGCACTCAAGGGAGCAATTGATGATTCATCCTCCTCGGATAGTGAAGTTGATGTTTCTAGAGAAGTGGCACACCTCTCTAGAAGAATATCAAAATTAATTAAAATAAACAAAAACTTCAATAATCGATCTAACAATAAATTTTCTCCTCGTATAGGTAATTGCTTTGAATGCAATGAACCGAGTCACCTAGCCAAGGATTGTCCCAAGCTCAAGGAGAAATATTTGAAATACAAGAAGAAGAAGGCAATGTATGCCGGATGGGATGAATCCGAACCTAGCGATTCGGATAGCGATGATGAGGGTGCCAAGATTGCTCTTCATGACCCAAACATTTGTTTCATGGCTCATGAAGATGAGGTACAATCTAAAACCGAAAGTGAATCAATTTATATGCAATGTGAGCTAGAAGCGGCTTTAGAAGAATTAAATTTTGAGTTCAAAATATTAGCAAAAGAATATTCTTCTTTCAAAAAATTGCATATTTCTTGTAACTCTAAGTTTGAGCAACTACAATCATCTCTTGCTTTAAAAGATGAAATGATAGGAGATCTAGATTTTGAAAATAAGCAACTAAGATCTAAGGTTGAAAGATTGGAAATTGAAAACAATAAAATGAAATCTAATCATGGTTATTCAAGTCATCATTATGTGAATAGAAAATGGTATCATAGATCTCATGCTCCTACATACAAGAAAAAGTTTGTGTGTACATATTGTATGAGACATGGTCATATCTCTACTCATTGTAGGATTAAAAATAACATTAATAATTATGAACTAATGTGGGTGCCCAAGGGTACCAAAAATACTAACATTCAAGGACCCAAAGCTTGGGTACCTAAAGGTTCTACAACTTATTCACATGTAGGGAACGTCTCGCACAAGACGTAAGGAGTTATGGTACCTTGATAGTGGTTACTCTCATCACATGATGGGCAACAAGGATTTATTTGTAACCCTATCAAGGATTGAAGGAGGCAATGTCTCCTTTGGTGGCGGCGAGAAAGGTAAAATCATAGGAATCGGTTCTATTGGTAAGAAACCTTCTCCCATAATTGAAAATGTTTATTTTGTTAAAGGGTTAAACCATAATCTTCTTAGCATTAGTCAACTAAGTGACAATGGCTTTGACATCATTTTTAAATCGGACAAATGTATTGTTAGTAAAAATAACAAAACCATTTTTGTTGCTTTTAGAAGATCTAATGTTTATATCTTTGAGATGAATGAGCTTTTAGATCAAGATGTAAAATGCCTTGCCGCGGTAGATGGGGATCCTTGGATTTGGCACAAGAGACTTGGACATGCTAACATGAAGCTCATATCTAAGCTATCCAAGAAGAATTTAGTGAGAGGCCTACCAAATCTATCATATGTTAAGAATTCTACTTGTGAGGAATGTGCTAAAGGTAAACAAACTAAATCTTCCTTCAAATCCATAAATGAGGTATCCACTTCTAAACCTTTACAATTATTGCATCTTGATTTCTTTGGACCCATGCGTGTTGCCTCTCTAGGAGGAAAACACTATGCTTTTGTTATTGTTGATGATTTTTCTCGTTTTACATGGGTAATCTTTCTTGCTAGTAAAGATGAATGCTTTGAAGAGTTTTCTCATTTTGTAAAAAGAATTGAAAATGAAAAGGATTCAAAAGTCGTTAAAATTAGAAGTGATCATGGTGGAGAATTTCAAAACAAATTCTTTAATGATTTTTGTGCACATCGTGGTATAACTCATGTATTTTCCGCTCTAAGGATACCCCAACAAAATGGTGTTGTTGAACGGAAAAATAGAACCATGTTGGACCCTAGAGGGGGGTGATTAGGGTCACAAGGCTATAATTGTGCAATAAAAATTAAGACAAGCAAAACACAATATCCAAAAGCAATCAATATAGAGGAGATAGAGTTAGGAATCGTTATCCTGTGATGCGCGATGTGTTAACGAGGTTCGGTCCGCTGACCTACGTCGCCGCTCCCCACTCTCGAGGAGAAATCCACTACACAACCCGGTGGAAACCGGAACTTCTTCTACACAGCGATCCCCTCACGATCTCACACTACACAGTTGATCTCACTAGATCACACTCCCACACAATTGATCTCTACAAGATCAAGCTCTCAAAATAGTAGAAATTGGTGTAAAAACCCTCTCTTTACAATGTCCCTATGGCAAAGAGAAGATCACACTGAAGCTGGGATGTGAAACACAAAAACTCAGAAAGAAACAGGTTTGAAAATTAAGCTCTGTAAAAACGTTCTCTGAAATATTTTGAAAGAGCTGGGACAATGAGGAAGAAGAAGAGTATAGGTTTAAATAGAAAACCACAGCTGTTTGAACCCATACCCAATCCCCCAAAACCTGGAAACAAAACTGCGCTGCGATCGTGTGAAATCGGCGTTGAAAATCTGTACCAGATGACCGTTTAAATTAAGTGGCAGTCGACCGTGACTTTTTCGCGGTCGACCGCGAGACAGCCCAGAAATGCAGAAAAGTCCAGAGACTTCTGCGGTCGACCGTGGCGGTCGACCGAGGGAAATTCTCGAGCTCACGGTTGACCGCGGCGGTCGACCGTGAAAGTCTCTGCTGCCCACTGACGAATGAACTCAGGCGCGGTCGATCGTGGCGGTCGACCGTAAACTGATACACTCAAAAAACAGGTTTTTGACTCACTTAAAATATTTGTAAAATATTCATTTGACTTCTAAAAATTGTGAAACTTTGTAAAATGTTTTTAATACTAAAAACAAATTGTTTGGAAAATGAATTTTGCAAATAGGTCCTCATACTTGTGAAAAATAGTATTTTATGAAAAACGCTCAAAACTATATGTATGAAAATGTGTGTGTGATATCTCAATAGCTTCAGATAAAATCTAAACTATTTGCCTACATTTTAGCACTAGACAGAAAAATAAAAACTAGCTAATATCCTCACGTAGAATACAATTCTTTGAGTCTTGATATAGCTTGAGTTGGATGAAGCTTCTTATTGTATTTGGTGTTCTTGAATGAACGTTGCTTCATCACTATATCTCCTCCTCCTTTGGATATCATCGTTGTAGCGCATATTCTATCCAATCCTCCATTTGTGGTACTAACATGCTTGATATGTATATTAACTGCATTATCACTCAATAAGCAATTAGTACCGATAATGGTGGTTGTAAAACATCATCAAAACATAAGGGTTAATAATCTCTCCCTTTTTGATGATAACAACCAACCATTATATAAGAGCAAAAATAAATATAGCTTATAGATAGGTGCTCCCCCTATCTATGAGCTCCCCCTAAATATATGCAACAAATGAGGAGATTTCTCTCCCCCTTTGTCACCATCAAAAATGGGGTAAAGAGAAATGCATGCAAAATGCAACTAAAGACAAAAATCATTCTCTCCAAGAGGCTTAGTAAATATATCCGCTAGTTGAGATTTTGTGTCAACAAACACTAGGGATACATCTTGTCTCTCTACATGATCGCGTAAGAAATGATGGCGCACATCAATATGCTTAGTTCTAGAATGCAAAACCGAATTTTTGGAAATATTAATAGCACTAGTGTTATCACAAAAGATTTTTATATTTTGAAAAATCAAATCATAGTCAACTAAGCTTTGTTTTATCCACAAAACTTGGGCACAACATAAGCCGGCGGTAATGTATTCCGCTTCTGTAGTGGACAATACAACGCAATTTTGTTTCTTGGAAGCCCAAGAAACAAGAGAATTTCCTAAGAATTGGCATGTTCCACTCGTACTCTTGCGATCTACCTTACATCCGGCAAAGTCGGCATAACAAAAACCATATAAATCAAAAGAGGTGCTCTTTGGATAAAATAAACCAAGATTAAAAGTTCCATTAACATACTTAATGATCCTTTTAATCGCAATTAAATGAGATGCTTTAGGAGAAGCTTGAAAACGTGCACATGCACACACACTAAACATGATATCGGGTCTACTAGTGGTGAGATAAAGAAGACTACCTATCATACCTCGGTATAGTTTTTGGTCCACATCTTCACCACTCTCATCCGCATCAAGCTTGACACTTGTACTCATGGGAGTAGGCGCATGCTTAGAATTCTCCAAATTGAATTTCTTCACCAATTCCTTCGCATACTTGCTTTGAGAAATAAAGATCCCATCCTCAGTTTGCTTGACTTGGAGCCCGAGAAAGAATGTAAGCTCTCCCATCATACTCATCTCAAAGTGATCCTGCATAACTTTAGAAAATTCCTTGCACAAGGATTCATTAGTAGCACCAAAAATAATGTCATCCACATATATTTGAACCAAAATGAAATCATTTTTCCTTTTTCTCACAAAAAGTGTGTACAAAAAGAGTGTTATCAATTATTCCTTTTGAAAAACTATTTTTAATAAGAAAACTAGAGAGGCGAGCATACCAAGCTCTAGGAGCTTGTTTCAACCCATATAAAGCTTTTTGAACCCGGTAAACATGATTAGGAAAAGCATGATCTATGAAACCGGGGGGTTGCTCAACATATACTTCCTCTTCTATAAAACCATTTAAAAAGGCATTTTTAACATCCATTTGAAACAATTTGAAATTTTTAAAGCTAGCAAATGCCAAAACATCCTAATAGATTCCAACCTTGCAACCGGTGTAAAGGTTTCGTCATAGTCTATGCCCTCCTCTTGATTGTATCCTTGGGTAACCAAACGAGGTTTATTTCTAGTTACAATGCCATGTTCATCAAGTTTGTTTCTAAAAACCCATTTAGTACCAATAACACTAGCATTGTTAGGTCTAGGAACTAGTTTCCAAATATTATTTCTTTGAAAATTATTTAGTTCCTCATGCATAGCTAAAACCCAAAATTCATCATTTAAAGCATCATTAATCTTTTTAGGCTCTAGTGGAGATAAGAAAGCAACATTACCACACTCACTCAAAGCTTTTGAGCGAGTAACAACTCCTTGTGAAGGGCTCCCAATTATTTGTTCCTTTGGATGGTTTGATGCGAATTTCTAAGCTTTAGAAAGTTCAACTTGTTCATGAGCATTAGAGCTATCCACATCCTTTTGTGCTTCTATAGAGGGTGTATCATTGATTTGTAAAAAGTTCAATCCTCCCTCAACATCATCATCATCATCTTTCCTAGGTAAAACAACTTGAGAACCAACATTAGTCTCATCAAAAGTAACATTTATAGATTCTTCAACAACGAGAGTTCGTTTGTTGAAGACCCTATAAGCCTTACTTCGAGGTGCATATCCTAAGAAAATACCAACATCAATTTTGGAATCAAATTTGTCATGATGATCTTTTGTATTTAAAATAAAACATTTACAACCAAAGATACAAAAATAACCAATAAAAGGAGTTTTTCCATAAAATAGTTCATAAGGAGTTTTCTTAAGGTTTGGTCTAATTAAAACACGATTTAAAACATGGCAAGCCTTATTGACGACTTCCGCCCAAAAATATTTTGGCAAAACAAAGGAATTTATCATAGTGCGTGCCATCTCTTGTATGGTACGATTTTTCTGTTCAACAACACCATTTTGTTGTGGTGTTCTAGGAGCGGAAAACATATGAGTTATACCATGATGAGCACAAAATTCATAGAAAAAATCATTTTGAAATTCACCACCATGATCACTTCTTATTTTAACAACTTTCAAATCTTTTTCATTTTCAATTCTTTTGACATGATTAGAAAATTCTTCAAAATAATTATTTTTATTTGCAAGAAATATTGTCCGTGTAAAACGAGAAAAATCATTAATAATCACAAATACATAGTGTTTGCCTCCAAGAGAGGTAACACGCATAGGACCAAATAAATCAAGATGAAGTAATTGCAAAGATTTAGAAGTCGATACCTCATTGACGGATTTGAAGGAAGATTTTGTTTGTTTACCTTTGGCACAATCCTCACAAATTGTATCTTTTATGAAGTGCAAGCTAGGTAGCCCTTTCACAAGATTCTTCTTAGACAATTTTGATATTAACTCCATATTTGCATGTCCTCCAAATCCAAGGGTTTTCATCAATTGCCGCAAGGCACTTCACATCTTGATTCACTAATTCATTCATCTCAAAAATGTACACATTAGATTTGCGATTAGCAACAAAAATAATTTTTCCATTCATACTAATAATGCATTTGTCCGGTTTAAAGGAAATATCAAAACCTTTATCACTCAATTGGCTAATGCTAAGAAGATTATGATTCAAACCATTTACCAAATAAACATCTTCTATAACAGGTGAAGGTTTCTTACCAATAGAACCTATACCAATGATTTTACCTTTCTTACCACCAACAAAGGAGACGCTACCTCCTTCAATCCTTGATAGGGTTGCAAATAGCTCTTTGTTGCCTGTCATATGATGTGAGCAACCACTATCAAGGTACCACATCTCTCTACGTCATGGCAGTGATGTTCCCTATAAAAGATGAATGTGTAGTAACTTTAGGTACCCAAATCTTGGGTCCTTGGTGGTTAGTAAACTTGGTACCTTTGGGTACCCATGTCATGCCATAGAAATCATGATTATCTTTAATCCTACAATGAGTAGAAAAATGACCATGTTTCATACAATATGTGCACACAAAATTTCTCTTGTGTGTTTGAGCATGATATCTATGAAATCTATTTCTACCATGGTGATGATGATTAACATAAGCATGAGTGGGTCTAATCCTACCACTCTCAATTTCTAGTCTTTTAATCTTGGATCTCAATTGTTTGTTTTCAAAATCAAGATCCCCTAGTAATTTATCTTTTAATGCAAGAGAAGTTTGTAATTATTCTAGTTGGGCATCACAAGAAGTATGTAACTTTTTAAAGAAAGAAAATTCTTTTGACATCTTTTTAAATTCAACATTCAATTCTTCTAAAGCCGTAGCTAGATCACATTACATGTAGAAGGATTCACTTTCGATGTCGGATATTACCTCTTGTTCAAGGGCCATGAAACAAATATTGGGATCATGAAGAGCAAGTTTAGCTCCTTCTTCATTACTATCCGAATCACTTGGTTCGGATTCCTCTCATTCGGCATACATAGCCTTCTTCTTCTTATACTTCATGTACTTCTCCTTGAGCCTTGGGCAATCCTTAGCGATATGGCCCGGTTCATTGCATTCAAAATATTTTTCTACACGTGAAGAAAATTTGTTGTTAGAACGGGGATTAAACTTCTTATTCATTTTTATAAGTCTAGAAATTCTTCTAGAGAGATGAGCCACTTCTCTAGAAAAATCAACTTCACTATCCGATGACGAAGAGGAGTTATCACTAGCTCCTTTGAGGGCTATGGTCTTCGATTTTGGTGAGGGCTCCTCAACTTCCCGTGAGGGCACTTCCTCCTACTCCTTTCCTTTGAGCTTCTTCTCATGAACCTTGAGCTTGCCGATGAGGCCATCGAGAGGTAGAGTGGTAAGGTCATGAGCTTCTTCTATCGCCGTCCCCTTGGGTTCCCACATCGGAGATAATGAACGGAGAATCTTATAGTTTGTCTCTTGAATAGTCAATTTCTTGTCAAGACCATGCAATTCATTGATAATATTAGTGAAGTGAGAAAACATAGCATCAATTGATTCATTTGGAAGCATTTGAAATAACTCATATTCATGCATAAGTCCACTAATCTTGGATTCCTTAACTTGGGGGGTTCCTTCGTGTGTAATACACAATTTCACCCATATTTCGTATGCGGTTGCACACGTTGAGACTCTATTAAGGCGTTCATAGCCTTAGCATTAAGATTGGCTTGGTGCCTTTCTCCGTCGGTCATGTTCCCGACTTTGGACTTCTTTACATACTTCTTTTCTATGAGTTCTAAGATGTCAAGATCAATGCAACGAAGATAAATTCTCATTCTTGCCTTCCAATAGGCAAAATTACTACCGGTAAATAGGGGTGGTCTAGTGGTCGATTGTCCTTCCAACATATGCACATTAATTGAAGCCTCCGTAAGATCTTTTCTCTAAGGTGATTAAACCAAAAACTAATATAGAGACCAAGCTCTGATACCAATTGTTAGACCCTAGAGGGGGGTGATTAGGGTCACAAGGCTATAATTGTGCAATAAAAATTAAGACAAGCAAAACACAATATCCAAAAGCAATCAATATAGAGGAGATAGAGTTAGGAATCGTTATCCTGTGACGCGCGATGTGTTAACGAGGTTCGGTCCGCTGACCTACGTCCCCGCTCCCCACTCTCGAGGAGAAATCCACTACATAACCCGGTTTGGAAGCCGAAACTTCTTCTACACAGCGATCCCCTCATGATCTCACACTACACAGTTGATCTCACTAGATCACACCCCCTCACAGTTGATCTACACAAGATCACACTCACAAGATAGTAGAAATGGTGTAAGACTCTCTCTTTACAACGTCCCTATAGCAAAGAGAAAGAGCACACTGAAGCTGGGAAGTGAAACACACAAGAACTCAGAAAGAACAGGTTTGAAAATTTTGCTCAGTAAAAACAACGTCTCTGGTTTTTGCAAAAGCTAGGACACTGAGGAAGAAGAAGAGGTTGAGTTTAAATAGGAGAAAAACAGCTGTTTAAACCCATCCCTTAATCCCCCAAAATCTGGAACCAAAACGTCGCTGAGATCTGTACTGAGCGGCGCAAAATCTACATGCCATTTTAAAATTAAGCTCGGTCGAGTCATTTTCCGAGTCGACAGCGAACCGCCCAGAAACGCCAGAAAAGTCCAGAGACTTTCTGGCCCGCTCGCCATGGGCGATCCGACGAGGGGAATTCTCAGTCACGGCGACCGCGCGGGGTGACGTGAAGTCTCGCGCCCACTGAGAAAACTCAGCCCGTCGCCGTGGCGGTCGACCGCAAACTGATACACTCAAAAAACAGGTTTTTGACTCACTTAAAATATTTGTAAAATATTCATTTGACTTCTGAAAATTGTGAAACTTTGTAAAATGTTTTTAATACTAAAAACAAATTGTTTGGAAAAGGAATTTTGCAAATAGGTCATCATACTTGTGAAAAATAGTATTTTATGAAAAACGCTCAAAACTATATGTATGAAAATGTGTGTGTGATATCCCAATAGCTTCAGATGAAATCTAAACTATTTGCCTACATTTTAGCACTATAGAGAAAAATAAAAACTAGCTAATATCCTCACGTAGAATACAATTCTTTGAGTCTTGATATAGCTTGAGTTGGATGAAGCTTCTAATTGAATTTGGTGTTCTTGATTAAACGTTGCTTCATCACTATGCCTCCTCCTCCTTTGGATATCATCGTTGTAGCGCATATTCCATCCAATCCTCCATTTGTGGTACTAACATGCTTGATATGTATATTAACTATATTATCACTCAATAAGCAATTAGTACCGATAATGGTGGTTGTAAAACATCATCAAAACATAAGGGCTAACAAACCATACAAGAGATGGCTCGTACAATGTTGAATTCTTATGTTTTGCCAAAATATTTTTGGGCGGAAGCCGTTAACACGGCTTGCCACGTTTTAAATCGTGTTTTAATTAGACCATCTCTCAAGAAAACTCCGTATGAACTTCTTTATGGCAAAACTCCACAAATTGGATACTTTCGCATTTTTGGTTGTAAATGTTTTGTCTTAAATACTAAAGACCACAATGATAAGTTTGATTCTAAAATTGATATTGGTATATTTTTGGGATATGCTCCTAGAAGTAAGGCTTATAGGATTTTCAACAAACGAACTCTCGTTGTTGAAGAGTCTATAAACGTTACTTTTGATGAATCTAATATTGGTTTTCAAGATGGTTTGCCTAGGGATGATGATGCGATTGAGGAACAAATGGATCTTTTGCAACTTAAGAAAAAAACCTCAACGGTAGAACCAAATGATGGGGAGAGCAATAACGAACAAAATCAAGAAGAACTCCCTAAAGATTGGAAATTTGCACCAGATCATCCTAAAGACCAAATTATAGGGAGCCCATCCAAAGGCGTCTTGACTCGCTCAAAAGCTATGAGCGAATGTGGTAATGTAGCTTTTCTATCCCAAATAGAACCCAAACGTATTGATGATGCTTTGAAAGATGAGTTTTGGGTTTTAGCCATGCATGAAGAATTAAACAATTTTCAAAGAAACAATGTGTGGAAATTAGTTCCTAGACCAAATAACACTTCTATTATTGGAACTAAATGGGTTTTTCGAAATAAGCTTGATGAATTTGGCATAGTTACTAGAAATAAAGCTCGTTTGGTTGCCCAGGGATACAATCAAGAGGAGGGCATAGACTATGATGAAACTTTTATACTGGTTGCAAGATTGGAATCTATTAGGATGTTTTTAGCCTTTGCAAGTTTCAAAAATTTTAAATTATTTCAAATGGATGTCAAAAGTGCTTTCTTAAATGGTTTTATTGAAGAAGAGGTTTATGTTGAGCAACCTCCCGGATTCGTTGATTCATCTTTTCCAAATCATGTATACCGGGTTCAAAAAGCTTTATATGGGTTAAAACAAGCTCCTAGAGCTTGGTATGCTCGCCTCTCAAGTTTTCTCATTGAAAATGGTTTTTCAAAAGGAACTATTGATAATACTCTTTTTGTAAGAAAAATGAAAAATGTTTTTATTTTAGTTCAAGTTTATGTGGATGATATTATTTTTGGCGCTACTAATGAATCTTTGTGCAAGGAATTCTCTAAAGTTATGCAAGATCAATTTGAAATGAGCATGATGGGAGAGCTCACCTTCTTTCTCGGCCTTCAAATTAAACAATCCAATGATGGCATCTTCGTATCTCAAAGCAAATACGCTAAGGAGTTGGTAAAGAAATTTGGGATGGATAGCTCCAAACATGCCTCAACTCCTATGAGCACTACCATCAAGTTGGATGCGGATGACAATGGTGAAAAGATAGACCAAAAGCTATATCGAGGTATGATAGGTAGTCTCCTTTATCTCACCGCTAGTAGGCCGGATATTATGTTTAGTGTTTGTGCATGTGCACGTTTTCAAGCTTCTCCTAAAAAATCTCATTTGATTGTGGTTAAAAGGATTATCAAATACATTAATGGCACTTTAGAACTTGGTTTATTTTATCCAAAAAATACTTCTTTTGATCTTTGTGGTTATTATGATGCCGACTTTACCGGTAGTAGGGTGGACCACAAAAGTACGAGTAGTACTTGTTAATTTTTGGGCAACTCACTTGTATCTTGGGCATTCAAGAAACAAACTTGTGTTGCCTTGTCCACTACGAAAACGGAATACATTACCGTCGGCTTATGTTGTGCACAACTTTTGTGGATGAAACAATATTTGATTGATTTTGACTTACGCTTTCATGATACAAAGATTTTTTGTGACAATACAAGTGCTATAAATATTTCCAAAAATTCGGTTTTGCATTCTAGAACCAAACATATAGATGTGCGGCATCACTTCTTGCGTGACCATGTTGAACGAAAAGATGTTTCTCTTGCTTATATTGACACCAAATCTTAATTAGCATACATCTTTACCAAACCCCTCTGTGAAGTTGATTTTTGCCGCATTAGAAATGAATTGGGCAGGTGCATTCTTTAAAAAAAAATTCTTCTTTTGTTGGTTTTCTTGCTCTTCCATTGTCATAACCATATTTTCTTTTCTATTCCTTCAACGTCATATCATGCTTTAGCTCACATATGTACCAAGAGGAGTGTAAAGGTGAGAAACCGGGGTTGTCCCAAGAGGAGTGGGGTAGGTAGTAATGACTTGTGGAAGGTTATAATTCCTAACACTTGAGGGAAACACGGGTAGGCCAACACTTGAGGTGTATTGTGTGATCTCTTTAGCATGTGTCTTTCATTACCCCATTTTTGATGGTAACAAAGGAGAGAGAAATCTCCTCATTTGTGCACCTAGTAAGGGGGAGCCTTATAGATAGGGGGAGAAACTATCTATAAGCTACACAATCTATTTTATTCGCTCTTGTATAATGGTTGTTTGTCATCATCAAAAAGGGGGGGGATTGTTAGGTCCTTTATTTTGATGATGATTTACAAACACCATTATTGGTGCTAATCATGTATTGAGCTATATTGTAGAATTATAATTCATTAGCACTATATCATGGAGGATTGGGTGGAATATGAGCTACAACGTCAATATCTATATAGGAGGTGGAGGCAATATGATGAAGCACATGTTAATCAAGAACAACATATACAAGTGAAAGCTTCATCAAATCAAAGCAATATCAAGACTCAAAGAGATGTTATTCTATGTGAGGATATTTGCTAGTTTTTCTTTTCTCTCTAGTGCTAGATTGTGGGCAAGTAGTTATAGATTTCATTTGAAGCTTTTTGGGATATCACACACACACTTATACTCTTTCAAACTCATTTTGTGGTACTTGTGTCAAAATAATATTCCTCACAAATACGAGGACCTTTTTGCAAAATTTCTTTTCAAACAAGTATGTCAAAATGTTTATAAACCATTAGCTAAGTTTTACATTTTTCTGAGTTTATTTTTAACAAGGCTCAAAGTTATTTTTTTTTTTTTTGTGCATGTTTATGAGTCGACTCATGAACATTATTGAGTCAACTCACAAACTGCTGCGTAGTTCTCTATTTGCTTCTGATGAGTCGACTCACAATTTTTATGAGTCGACCTGTCAGGTTGAGTCGACTCATGCCTGTCATAAGTCGACTCATGAAGTGCGCTGGAATATATGTTTTGCTTCTGCTGAGTCGACCCATGACTTAATGAGTCGACCCATGAATGATGAGTCGACTCATAAATTTTATGAGTCGACCCATAAGCTGATTTTCAGCCTGTAACGGCTACTTATGAGTCGACTCATGAAAAGTACGAGTTGACTCATAACACTGTAATGGCTATATTTGTACTGTTTTAGAAATCCGTTTTTCTCAGGATTGTGTCTGGTTTCTTGGGATTTTATCTGTAGTATTCTCTCCTTATAAATTCCCAACAACCCCACCTACCTTAGTTACCAAGCTTTCATTGCAAATTACTTGAGTTTAAGTTTATTGTTTTCAAAGAGCCTTAACTTTCATTTGCTCTCACTGGTTCTGAGTTCACATCCCAAGCTTCAACTCCAATCTCTCTTCTTGCCATAGGCCTACTGTAAAGAGAGAGCTTTTCTTCTAATTGTGACTGTTGTGAGCTTGATCTCGTGGAGACACTTCTTTTTGTGTGTGGCTTGTTGGAATTAGTTTTAATTGCATTTTTATTCATCCATAAACCCTATTCACCCCCCCCCCTCTAGGGCCTTTCAGATTTCGGGTCGGATTCAATTTATTTCGAACCCAGCTATATATGTGCGTATATATACTCGTTTTAAAGCTCTTTTTACCCTCTTTCATGTGAGTTTTACAGTAGCCACCTTCCTCCCCAAATCCTTGCCTTAGTTTGTGAATTTTGGGAGAGTTTTGAGGCGTTGTCAAGAGGAAGGTAGGGTTTGGTGATCGTGGTTGAAGAAGAATCTTACATACACGTGGTTGAGGAGTTCAACAACACTCTGAAATAAGATTATCTTCATCCAAACTTTCACCCTTATTAATTTAAAATTTTAATGAGTTTAATTCAATGTTTAGCATGTTTATGCTTATTTTCATGTGATAAAAGGTAGGTTTTTGATTTTAATGAGTTTAATTCAATGTTTAGCATGTTTATGCTTATTTTCATGTGATAAAAGGTAGGTTTTTGATAATAGATCTTTAACCCTTGATGGATTGTTTATGCTTATTTTCATGTGATAAAAGGTAGGTTTTTGATAATAGATCTTTAACCCTTGATGGATCTAATGTTTCTTTGCTGTTTATATTAGAAATATGATTTATGATCATTAGGGTTCATGTTAATTTCATTTTTACCTTGTTTAATTAAGTTTAACCCATGTAAAAACCCTAGGTTTTTTAATTAATTGAGTTTTTCTTGTAAGCTAATCATGCTAAAACCTAGGGTTATGATACCTAGACTTGTAATCAAACTTAAAACAAAATATATCTCTGTCATGTGTTGATTCTATCATGCTTTCATAATCATGTTGGTTATATATGAGTAATTGAAGAATTTGTTTAACAAAGAGGTTAACCCTAATTAGATTAAGCTAATTCTATGTTTCATGTTCAAGTTAGACTCTTTAAAAATATACATAATGTTTTTAATCTTATTTAGTATTGCATATGTGTATGTTCTTTGGTTAATTTTCTATTTGCGCATTGTCAGTTTTCATGTTGATACAGTTTAATTGACTACTAAGCATTGTAGTCAGCTACACTGTCTCAGTTTTGATTCACAGAGCCTATTTCATAGCATAGTCGACTAATGATCATAGTAGTCAACTACTCACACTTAGTTCGATTTTCCAGGCTCTGGATGAACTCAGAGTAGTCGACTAATCAGCATATTCGTTGACTACTAAGGCTTGATTTCCTGAGTTTTGTTGTGTATTTGTTTGAGATGTGCTTATGGGGTTCGAACCGCACTTCCTCACATGTAATTACACGAATACACAAGTACAATAGCAGTGCATACACAAGAGTATCCCAAAAGGGGTTTTGACAAGAATTGGGTTGTTTGTAATAGAGTTAGAGATTGTTCATACACTCGTTGGATATCGTTGATGAGCACAACTCAGTACTATATGGGATAGTGCGTCGATATACCAGATATACATAGTTTACACATGAGATGGATATCGTTGATGAGCTCAATTCAGTACTATATGAGGTAGTGTGTCGATATTCCACATGTACAGGCCATGAGTCGGATTTGGATGCTTTGTATAGTAGTCCGTCCGCATGAGTGTGCGATGAGGCTTATGAGCCGTATAATTATAAGGATTGTGAGGCCATCTATTTGGACGCCTATATGTAGGCCGTCCTGCACTCAGGCTACATGCTAAGATCGTGCTAAGACTAATGAGCCGTGTACACTATTTAGGACACTTACAGGATGGTCCGTTACTCTAAGATTATTGATTGATAGCCTAAGTCATTGGGTGGATGTCAGTTATGAATACAACATATTTTTTAGCTATAAGACCGTGATACTGGTCTCTTGATAGTATATGTAATTATATGTTGGTATTTATTCTATCTTCCCAGTGACAGTGGAAGATATTATAAATACGATGTATTAATATTTTTATTTCCTTTATTACTTTCTTTATGTCTTAATTGGGATCAATGATTAGTGATTCACAATTTGAGATATATGGTATATACATGAGGGTTTTTTGTTTGGATTATTTCGCTCGACGTACCAGTCTCGTGTTGTGGGTTTCTAATTGTTGATTTCATATAGGTTGCTTATTCTTAGTTCGGTATTAATATTTAGATATTGATAATTTGAGACAATAGTATATACATGAGGGTTTTCTTGTTTGGATTATTTCGCTCGATGTACTACATCTTGGATTGTAAGTTTCTAAATGTTAATTCCATTTATATACAGGAAAAATAATCTAGGTAGACTATATTTAATAGATAGAGCCTCCATTCCATCTAGTAGCCCTTCCTCTAGGGGCGGATGGATGTGATCTTGCTGTAACGCTCTGACACTCTTTATGTGGTTCTTTTTGTTGTTTTCTCCTCTTTCAGGCAATACAGAGGTTCAGAGAACCGTAGGATGACGGAGTTTTTGCATAGTCGTCATCTCATGAGTTATTAGTAGAAGCTCCATAATAGATTTTTTTATGATTTCATTCAGACTTTAGAGTTTTATTTTCATTTTGTGAAGGCAGTGTGCCTTAGTACGATTTCTAGTTGATTCATATTGAGACATTTTCTTTATTCTATATATCAGATGTATTTCAGTTGAGATATGATTTTTATTTATGAGATATCACTTTTCATATCATGTCTATTACATTCATTTCTTCTTTTTTTTTTTGCCTGTTTTTTTATCTACACTTCTTTTGATTCTACTAGAGGATATTACTGTGAATGGTGAAACATGTTATTACACAGTTTGGGTACATGGTAGGTTTGACATCTCTGGGTTCACCTTGGACTATAGCTATGTATGAAAACAATGGCGTCACAGTTGGTATCAGAGTCTAGTTCCAGCATCCTTAGGATCATCCTGTGTCGAGTCGTGGAGCTAGGATAGAGTTTCTTAGGATTCATGTATAGAGTCCACTAGGAATTCCTAGAATGAGTGAGGACATAATACGTATACCTCAAAAATTACAAATTTTTTTATGACTACCTTACTTTGATTGAAAAGTATTTGTGTGAATACTATGTGATACGTTATGTTATGTATATATGTTTTCGACCTCATTTACTATGTCTACTAAGCTCTCCTCTTGATATTAAAAATGTCAGGACGAGGATGCGGTTGAGTTAAAACTCGTACCAAGAGAGCTGGGCAAACAGAGCCCAAGCTAAAGTAGGTTCCACAGTATCTGATCGACTCGGTAATGCTAATTGCAGAAACAGATACTAGCAACACTCGAGGAGCAAGTAACGAGCCATATTACATTTTTTAGAGTTCCACCACCAGTTGTACCAGTCGTGCCTATTGAAGAGGCAATACTAATAATTTCACCATCATAACAACCAGCTGTTGATAGAGCCACAGAGTAGTAGGCTTAGCTCTGTAAGAATAATAAAGACATCAGACACTGAGAGCTTCATAGTTTTAGGGCACAGCAGATTCATATTAAGCCTATAAATGGAAGAAATATGTAAAAAAGAATTTAACTTCGACTCGGTACTAAAGCAGAGTTAGGTGTATTCAGCATAGAGGATATCACTAGAGAATAGCACCGGAGGATGGCACCAACTTTAGATTTTCATTAGAGTAGCGAATACCACTTATTTATGAGAATTTTGTTTGCTTCTTTGACAAGCAGTAGAGCTAGTCCGATTAAAGCAGGGAGATATGCATGTAGTTAATTATGAAATCATCTATTGCGGAATCTAGAGAACCCCAATAGAGGGGTAAGGATTTTTTACCGCCAGCAACAAGGACAGCATAAGAAGAGAGTACAACCTACAACATGATTCGAGAGCATTGCAGCAGCGTAGAATTCAGCGTACATGTTGCAATTATAACAAGATCGGACATAGAGTGAAGGATTATCATAGTACACCAGCAGGAGGCTAGCAGGGCAGAGGCCAGGGCCAGCAGCAAGGAAGAGGACACGTGCAACAACAGAATCATGGTCAGGGTCAGTAGCAGTAGGGCTACGGTTATGGCCAGCAGCAAAGGATAGAGGCGCCACATGCCATTCTGAGGATTAGGAGGCCAGCATGCCAGATTCATGCCATTCAGGAGATTTTTGAGGGATAGTCTCATATGTTCGCCATTCAGCAGTTTAGCAGTCGCCAGCCACCGGCAGAGTTTATACAGTCGTACCACGCGACCATGGTGCGAGTGGAGCTATAGTGGAAGGTACTTTCTTAGTGAATCTGTTTCCTGCTCAAATCTTGTTCGATTTAGGAGCTTCACATTCCTTTATCTCTCATACCTTCATGGGTATGCTTCAACTAGTTGCACATTCCTTAGACATTACGTTACCTGTCTCTACTCCTTTAAGAGAGGTATCCCTATTGGAGAGTATCTGTAGGAGATGTATCATCAGTGATGAGTCCGAGTTCATCATCAATTTGATTGTTTTGTGGATGTTGGAGTTCGACGTTATTCTCGGTATGGATGGGCTATATTCCTACCATGTGAGTATCGACTATTTTTGTGAAGACGGTTAGCTTGTGAGCATTTGATGGATATGAGTTAGTGGTAGAGACCTCACGGGGCAACCAGTTTGCGGAGTCATATCTGGCATACATCGAGGAGGTGATAATGCGGGATCAGGGTGTCGATTTGAGTGAGACACGAGTGGTCTCAGAGTATCAGGATGTCTTACAGGACATACCAAGTTTACCTCCAGTAAGAGAGGTCGAGTTTTGTATAGAGTTGCAGCCGGGCACAACACTGATATCTCGAGCACCTTATCATATGGCACCTGCTGAGATGAGAGAGCTCCAGATCCAGTTAGATGAGTTGTTATCTCAGGGTTTCATTCGCCGGAGTCAATCTCTGTAGGAGCGCTAGTCCTTTTTGTGAAGAAGGACGGCAATATGCACCTTTGTATAGATTATCATGACTTGAACAAGGTCACTATCCAGAATAGGTATCCACAACCAAGGATTGATGACTTGTTCGACTAGCTATAGGGAGTACAACATTTCTCGAAGATTGATCTTTATTCTGGCTATCATCTATTGTGAGTTCGAGAGATGAATATTCCCAAGACCGCTTTTCTGACTCGATATAGGTCCTTCAAGTTCCTTGTCATGCCATTTGGGCTGACTAATACACTCATAGTATTTATGGATTTGATGAACTAGGTTTTCCGTCAATACTTGGACCAGTTCGTGATTGTTTTTATTGACGATATCCTTATATATTTAAGATCGCAAGCAGAGCATGAGCAACATCTTCGGTTGGCTTTGCATACTATGCGAGAGCACCAGTTATATGTAAAGTTTAGCAAATATGAGTTTTGGCTATCTGAGGTTAGATTTTTGGGTCACATCATCAACAGAGAGGACATTGTAGTGGATCCCGCAAAAGTAGAGGCAGTAGTTGATTGGGAGCCGCCGAAGACGGTTTCAGAGATCCGTAGTTTCTTAGGTTTGGTCAGATATTACAGAAAGTTCATTCAGGACTTTTCAAAGATTACGACGTCACTTACACGCCTTACAAAGAAGGGTGCACAGCTTGTTTGGGGCACGAAATGCCAAGAGGCCTTTGAGACTTTGAAGGCGAAGTTGACTACATCGCCAGTGTTGATTATTCTGAGTAGTGATAAGACTTTTGTTGTTTACATGGATGCATCATTATCGGGTCTTAGAGATGTTTTGATGTAGACCCAGAGAGTGGTGGCCTACATTTCGAGGCAGTTAAGGACTCATGAGCAAAATTATCCCATACATGATTTGGAGTTGGCAGCAGTAGTCTTCGCACTGAAGACATAAAGACATTATTTGTATGGAGTGCAATTCGAAATGTTCACAGATCACCAGAGTCTGAAGTACCTCTTCCCTCAGAAAAAGTTAAATTAGAGACAACGACGATGGGTTAAGTTTATTAAAGATTATGAGTTCGCGCTTCAGTATCATTCGAGAAAGGCGAACGTAGTAGCAGACACGTTAAGCAGGAAGCGTCGGCATCGGATTGCGGGCTTTGAGGTGCTCATTGTATCAAGACCTTCACATCCTTAGTTAGTTTGACTATAGACCAGAGATTGATGGGAGTAGTGCATTTTTGGGAGCTTTGTCAGTGCAGCCATCTTGGAGTGATAGAGTGGTCAGAGCTCAGCTAGAGGACTCTTGGATTCAAACCCGAAAGGGAGAGATTTCCAAAGAACCAAAAGATGATTGGACCATTGGAGTAGATGGAGGACTTCGAATGAAGGGTTGATTGGTGATGTCGAATAGTCCATAATTGAAGAAAGACTTATTTGATGAGGCGCATCGCACCAGGTACATAGTGCATCCAGACACAACTAAAATGTACAAGGACCTGAAGAGACATTTTTGATGGAGCGGTATGCGTAGGGAGATTGCAGAATATGTAGCTAGGTGTTTTACCTGCCATCAAGTAAAGACAGAGTATCAGAGACCAACAAGAACCCTATAACCTTTAGCCATTCCGGAGTGGAAGCGGGCAGATATTTCTATAGACTTTATTGTAGGATTGCCAAGATCAAAGAAGGGGAACGATTTAGTTTGGGTGATAGTTGATCGGTTGACGAAGTCTGCACATTTTATACCAATAAAGACAACCTATACATCGGAGACTTATACGAGGATATTTATCTAGGAGATCGTGAGATTGCATGGAGTTCCATAGATGATTGTATCAGACCGAGTCTCAGTTTTTACCTTATATTTTTAGAGGAGCTTACAGAATTCTTTCGGTAGCCAGTTGTCATATTCTAATGTCTTCCACCTGCAGATAGATAGATAAATGAAGAGAGTCAACCAAGTGTTAGAGGACATGTTACGAGCTTGTGATATAGATTTCCTAGGCAGCTAGGAGGACCACATTCCACTGATTGAGTTTATTTATAACAACAGTTATCAAGCGACTATTGGTATGTCACCGTATGAGGCATTGTATGAGAGGCCTTGTAGATCGCCTATTTATTGGGCAGAGCTAGATAACAACCTATTGCTTGGACCGGAGCTAGTGAGACACGCCAAAGAGAAGGTAGCAAAAATTCGGGAGCGCATTCTTTTAGCGCAGAGTCATCAGAAGAGTTATGCAGATCAGAGATGACGACCGCTAGAGTTCTAGGTTGGGGACTATGTATTATTAAAAGTGGCACTAATGAAGGAGTTCAGCGATTTGGTAGATGGGGAAAGCTTGTCTCGAGGTACATTGGTCCGTTCAGGATAGTGGAGCGCATTGAAACTATTTCATATCGGCTAGATCTTCCAGTATCGATGTCGAGTATACACGACGTCTTTCATGTTTCGATGCTTAAAAAGCATCTATACAATGAGGAGCAGCAGCGAGTGTTAGACGCGTCAGAGATTAAAATTCATGATGATTTGACTACTATTAAAATTCCTATGTGTATTCTTGCCAAGGAGGACAAGAGACTTAGAAACAAAGTGATTCCTCTAGTCATAGTTCAATGGAACCAGAAAGGAGCTGAGGAGGCTTCCTGGGAGCGCGAAGAGGATATGCGTCACGACTACCCGCACCTGTTTGAGCAGGTAAATTGATTAACTGATTATGATTTGCTTTTGTTTACGATTTGGTTATATGGTCATATTTATATTTGACGCTAGAATGGGGTACTAACACCTAGCTCCTAATCATTCAGAATACATGGTATATATGTGAGGAGTTCCTTGTTTGGATTTTTCGCCTGACGTACTAGTTCCGCTTAGTTAGGAGTTAAGTGGGAGTATTCACATTCGAGATGGTTAAGTGTAGATATTATTGTATTTCATATCTGGGGATTAATGGTACGAGATGTGTACGGGAGGGTTTCCTTGTCTAAATTATCCCCTCTTGGTGCTTTTCTCATATTATTAATCCCTAAGATACGATTACGAAAGTTCGGGGACGAAATTCTTTTAAGGGGGAGAATGTAAAACCCTAAAAGTTTGAATAAATTATGAAAAATAGTATTAAGTATATTATATGGTTATAAATAACATATTTTGATGTTTAAGTATGCTAGGGATTGATTTGAGATTAATCCAATGTATATATATAAGTATAGATAAGAATCATGTACGAAATCATGCACAAACCTGAATCTGAGTTGTTAATAGTCAACTACTACTCAGAGTAGTCAACTAGTAAGGTCGTTAGTTGACTAATGAAGGCATTAGTCGACTAATCGGACTGTTTTAAGTTTTCTGTCAGATTTCGGGTCGGATTCGTTTTGTTTTGAACCCCAGCTGTATATGTGCGTATATATACTCGTTTTACAGCACTTTTTACCCTCTTCACGTAAGTTTTACAGCAGTCACCTTCCTCCTTAAACCCTAGCCTTAGTTTGTGAATTCTAAGATAGCTTTGAGGCGTTATCGAAAGGAAGGTGGGGTTTGGTGATCATGGTTGAAGAAGAATCTTGCATACACGTGGTTGAGGAGTTCAATAGCACTCTGAGGCAAGATCATCTTTATCCAAACCTGCACCCTTAATAATTTAAAGATTTAATGAGTTTAATTGAATGTTTCGCTTGTTTATGCTTATTTTCATGTGATAAAAGGTAGGTTTTTGATAATAGATCTTTAACCCTTGATGGATCTGATGTTTCTTTGCTGTTTATAGAAATATGATCATAATTATTAGGGTTAATGTTAGTTTTGTTTTTACCTTGTTTAATTAAGTTTAACCCATGTGAAAACCCTAGATTTGTTAATTATGTGAGTTTTTCTTATAATCTAATCATGTTAAAACCTAGGGTTGTGATACCTAGACTTGTAATCAGACTTAAAACGAAATATATCTCTGTCATGTGTAGATTCTATCATCTTTCGTAATCATATTGTTTATATATGAGTAATTGAAGAATTTGTTTAACAAAGAGGTTAACCCTAATTAGATTAAGCTAATACTATATTTCATATTCAAGTTAGACTCTTTAAAAGTATACATAATGTTTTTAATCTCGTTTAACATTGCATATGTGTATGTTCTTTGGTTAATTTTCTATTTGCGCATTGTCAGTTTTCATGTTGATGCAGTTTAGTCGACTACTAAGCATAGTAGTCAGCTACACTGTCTCAGTTTTGATTCATAGAGACTGTTTCATAGCATAGTAGTCGACTAATGATCATAGTAGTCAACTACTCACACTTAGTTCGATTTTCCAGGTTTGGGATGAACTTAGAGTACTCGACTAATCAACATATTAGTCGACTACTAAGGCTTGATTTCCTGAGTTTTGTTTTGTATTTGTTTGAGATGTGTTTATAGGGTTCGAGCCGCACTTCCTCACATGTAATTACATGAATACACAAGTACAATGGCATTGCACACACATGAGTATCCTAAAGGGGTTTTTGATAAGAATTGGGTTGTTTATAATAGAGTTAGAGAATGTTCATACACTCGTTGGATATCGTTGATGAGCACAACTCAGTACTATATGGGATAGTGCCTCGATATACCAGATATACACAGTTTATATATGAGATGGATATCGTCGATGAGCTCAGATTAGTACTACATGAGGTAGTGTGTCGATATTCCACATGTACAGGCCATTGAGTCGAGTTTGGATGCTTTGTATAGCAGTCCGTCCGCATGAGTGTGCGATGAGGCTTGTGAGCCGTATAATTATGAGGCTTTTGAGGCCATCTATTTGGATACCTATATGGTAGGCCGTCCCGCACGCAAGCTACGTATTGAGATCACGTTGAGACTAATGATTCATGTACACTATTTAGGACACTTACAGGATGGTCTGTTGCTCTGAGATTATTGATTGATAGCCTAAGTCATTGGGCGGATGTCAGTTATGAATATGACATATTTTTGAGCTATAGGACCAAGATACTGGTCTCTTAAAAGTATATGAGATTATATGTTTGTATTTATTCTATCTTTCTAATGACAATGGAAGATATTATAAATATGATGTATTGATGTTTTTATTTCCTTTATTGCTTTCTTTATGTCTTAGTTGGGATCAATGATTAGCGATTCACAATTTAAGACATATGGTATATACATGAGGGTTTTTTTATTTGGATTATTTCGCTCGATGTACCAGTCTTGTGTTGTGGGTTTCTAATTGTTGATATATAGGTTGTTTATTCTTAGTTCGGTATTAATGTTTAGATATCTATAATTTAAGACAATGGTATATACATGAAGATTTTCTTGTTTAGATTATTTCGCTCGACGTACTACGTCTCATATTGTAGGTTTCTAAATGTTAATTCTACTTAGATACAGGAAAAATGATCTAGATAGACTATGCTTAATAGATAGAACCTCCACTCCATCTAGTAGCCCTTCTCCTGTGGGCGGATGTAGGTGATCTTGCTATAGTACTCTAACACTCTTTATGCGGTTCTCTTTTTATTTTCTCTTCTTTCAGGCAATATAGAGGTTCGGAGAGCCACAGGATGACGGGGTTCTTACATAGTCGTCGTCTCATGAGTTATTAGTAGAAGCTCCACAATAGATTTTTCTATAATTTCATTCAAACTTTAGAGTTTTATTTTCATTTTGTGTGGGTAGTGTGCCTTAGTACGATTTCTAGTTGATTCATGTTGAGATATTTTTTTATTCCATATATCAGATATATTTTATTTGAGACATGATTTTTATTTATGAGATATCACTTTCCATATCATGTCTATTACATTCATTTCTTTATTTTGTATGTTTTTGTACCTACACTTCTTTTGATTCCACTAGAGGATATTACTGTGAATAGTGAAACGTGTTATTGCACAGTGTGGGTGCATGGCAGGTTTAACATCTCTGGGTTCACCTTGGACTACAGTCATGTGTGAAAACAAGGACGTCACAACTCGAGCGCACCCTCCAACGCCATTGTCTCCCTCTCCCACTATCCCCTCCACTATCACTGACCTCGAGCACATCCTTAACAATTTTAACTCCAATGACAACGACAAAATCTCCTCCTCTAAGCTTGTCGTCATCTTCTCTTCCCTCAACCATACCCTCTCCTCCTCTAAACTCTCCTGCATGATGGTCGGGGCTATCATCTCCTTTGTCGAACACCCTGCCCCTCTCATTATTGTCGCTTATGCCATTATCAATCTTTGCGCCAAAACCACCTCCTCAAAACCACCTACGACCTCCCCTCCTCTCTCCCCCACTGTTTTTTCAAACAAATCCCGTGATTGGATTATTTGTGAGTTTACCTCTTAGTGGTTGATTGGAGCTTTCCTAGTTTATTTTTAATTGAAATACATGAGTAAGATTTGGTTTCTTGGAGTAGTAACTTAAATGTATATATAATATATCGCGGTTTTGGAGATTGCTTGTAAATTATTTGATGAAATGACAAAGAGAAATGTGGTCTCTTGGACTATTATAGTATCAGGTCATGTACAAAGTAAATATCATGGAGATCTCGTAGTGTAGTTGTGTGTATGCAAACATTAAAACTAGACAAGCATATAATTGTATGGGTTGATTGTGAACAATGAAGGATTAGTAGTGAATCTTACTAGACGATGATAACTTTACTCATTCGATGTTAAGGTTATAGCATAACTATTAAGTTTATACAATGAATATTAATTCTGAACATTTAGTGTTAAGTCTATCCATTAGTTGCCATTAGTTATTAAGTTTATCCATTTGATGTTAACTATATAGATTACTAGTTAACTTTAACAAATGGTTGTTAGATTTATGAGTTAGTTAAATATACTCTAAAAATTATTTACTTTTAACAGTTATCGTACATCTTTAACAAGTACATCATAACCTTAACATGTACACTATAACCTTAACAAGTATGACATAACATTAATAGGTACTTGATAAGATTAACATATATGTCATAGCCTTCACATATATATTATAATCTTAATAGGTACATTATAATATTAACATGTATGACCCAACCTTAACATATATGTCATAACCTTCATAGATATATTTCTATCAATATTCCCTTTCATTTGTGAGTAACAGCTCTATTCATCTACAATAACCATTAGCCTTTTTGCCGACTTGATTTGAATGGATAACAGTGCAGAGATGACATTACTATTTAACATTTGTAGAATCTTTCACTACATGAAGGTTGTCACTTTTATTAACAAATTTAGATTCTATAAATTAACATTAGTATTGGTGTAAACCAGTAAAACATTCAACAACAATGTAACTATCAACTCCCTGTTAGGTCTCATGTTATGAGCCTACATTTTCTAATCTTGTTTTGATGATTACAAACAATTCCTAATGTTGTTTGTCTAGTGTTTGTGTTTTTTATTAGGTATTCTAGACAAACAACGAAGTTGGAGAATGGATGGAATCGAGCATTCACGATCATATCCAATGGAGGTTGGCGGAATAGTGGTTGAAGTCTATACAATTCAAGTTGAAGATCCAAGTTCAAACTTCATCCGCAAGTTTACCAAGTCGAGCTTATTGAAGACCTTCATCAAGCTTGGGTAATTTAGTTTAGGTTTTATATTATGTGTGTTAGTACTTTAAGCTCAATTATATACACACATACATATTTTGGTTTTTGTATATATATCAATGTTACATTAAATGCTGGGCGCTCCTAGGCGTCGGACCTGGCGCCCAGCGCTTAGACGCCTAGGCGGATGCCTAAGCGGTTTCTAGATGGTTTTTTTTCTTTTTTTAATTAGGATACTTTGAAGATTATATATATATATATATATATATATATATATACTCAATCAACAATGCATAAATACAAAGATACCAACACATATGCTATCCAAACTGTAATAGTCAATCAAAGATGCATACATACTAAATAGCAAGGCATATAATATCCAGTAACTAGAAGTTTAGGTCCCAAAATATCAGCAAAAAGATAGTCAAACAGGAATAGTCTAGATCTAATATAATGAATTAGCAATATGCATCTAATCTAATATCATCATCAAACATCATCATCATCATGAAGATCTTCCTCTACTCCATCATCGCTATCCTCTCCAGAATCCATCTCCACACAATCCTCCTCCTTATCTGAAACATTATCATCCGAGACAATAGGCTCTTCTTCATCATCTATCACTGAAGTAGAAGCATTTGAAGGTCCTGCTAGCCTAGAACTCCTCCTATTCTCCGCAGCCTCAGCCGCTCCCGATATACCCTCTACCATCCTCCAAGTAAGACCTGAGCCAGGATAAACTTCTTCCTCATCATCAGAGCCTGCTCCTTCTAGGATCCATGCTTGTGTCTTACTACGATCAGTAGAGAGTAGTAGGTTCTTGTTTTCTCCTCTCCTCTTCTTCTGGTTGAGCTTTGAGTTAAACTTCACATAGACCAGTTCCTCTAACCTCTTCGATTCCAATCTATTCCTCTTCTTCGTATGAATCTTCAAAAGTAAAGGACACAAATTAAAAAACATAACTAAGAAGAATTTCATATTTATCATAAGTTTAGAAATTAGTTTACCCTCTCAAATGTGCTCCAATTCCTTTCACAACCAGAAGAGCTGCTTGTCAAGTTGAGAAGTTTCATAGCCATATTTTGCATGAAGGGACAATCACCACCATGCAAATACCACCAATTAGCTACAAAAAATAATATATTATTAGTTGATTCACTACCACAATGGCACAATAGATAACTTATAAGTCATATATGATTCAATTTCTAAAATTATTTTACCTGGGTTCAAGTCTGATTTCTCTCTAGCCTTCACCACTCCAATCCTAGCAAATGAACCCTTTCCTTCTCTGTATCTCTTCAACTCTTGAGTATGAATTTTAACTTATTGCTCTACATCAGGATAAAACAACTCCACCACATCTAGAAATCCATCTTTCGCCCTTTTGTAATTCTTCACTACATCATCCCTATAGAAATAGTAAGGGTTGAGGTAGTAAGAAGCCATATGCAAGGGAGAAAAGAGCCGATCCTTGGACTTCCCATCTATAATATCAATCACGGGCTTGAAATCCTTCTCCTTATTCTTGAAAACTTGAATAATCTCCTTCTTCATATCTTCAAGCATCCCCACCACAAATCCCATTGATGGTTTGTAGTCACTATCGACTACCCTCAACAATCGAAAAATAGGAGCATACACCTTCAAGATCTTGGCCACCGCCGTCCACCAACTATCACTCATAGCAATCGCCTCCACCTTAGCGCCTTTAGTGGTCTTTGCAAGCTTGCATCTCACCCATGCTTCATCAGAAAGAATAAATCTCAACTTCCCTTTCTTCTCAAGAAGGCTCCGCAGAGTCAAAAATGTAGTGGCGAAACGAGTAACTCCAGGTCTCACAATGTCCCTTTTGTCACAAATGCGACGCATTATTGACAAAGTCTTGTGACGACTATAGATAAAGATGGTAAGGGTCCTCGCCTTCTCAATTGCTCCTTTGAATAAACTCAACTTCCCGATGCTTTCAAGCATCAGGTCAACAGTGTGTGCTGCACAACTAGTCCAAAAAATCCTCGGCCTCGCCCTATATAAAAGCTCATTCGCAGCCATATTTGCAGCTGCATTATCCGTGACAACCTGAATGATTTTATCAGCTCCAATCTGCTCAATAGCCGTATTAACCCACTCAAATATTTATTATCCTGTATGTGCTTCCTCTTTGATTTCAATCGACTTATGAAAAGTTGTCCCCAATCTGCAGTGGATGCAAAGATTCATTACCGACTGCATCTTTCTATCCGACCAAGCATCAATCATAATGGAACATCCAGTCTTGCCCCACTCCTCCTCATGCGTCTTTAAGGAGACTTTTGTTCTCTCAACAGCTCTTCGCAATAAGGGCTCCCTCAACATGTACATGCTGGGAGGCCTATGGCTCGGTCCATAGTCTCCAATAGTCGTGCATGCCTTCATAAAAGAATACGTGGAGATGGCATGAAAAAGGATGGCATTTTCATATGCCCAAGTAGCCAACTGATCATGCACCCAATCTCTCTTCTCCTTCAGGAAAGAATTCTTCACTCCTGTCTGCTTCATTTTCCCTTTCAACCTTTTCGCTAGCTCTGGATCACTAGTGGTGAAAGCGTCCATCGGCCCAACAGTAGGCTCTCTAGACCTCTTTGAAGATTCATCGCATGTGGAAGGAGAGATGATTTCATCTTCATCTCTTTCTTCATCACACGGCCTCGTCGTATGAAGTTCTTCTTCTAAGTCTATAGTGTGCCTCTTCTTAGCTTGCTTCTTCTTCGAATTAGCATCAATAACTTCTTTCACCCTATGCTTATCTTTTTCACTAATCTTAAAACATGATTTGGTGTCCCACCTCAACCCTGCGAGATGCTTCTTAAATCGATGGATCCCCGCATTCACCTTGTGCCCACATAGTCGACATTGCACAATATTCAAATTTTTTGGGTCTTGACAAAATCCAAACTCCCAACCAATATCTCCTGAGTTCCTTCTATCTTTCACAGGGGCTACGGGGATAGTGGTGGAACCCGTAGACTCCTTCGCTGGAACACCCGACATTCTGAAATAAATGAACAAACAAATCATTCAAACCCGTAGACTCCTTCGCTGGAACACCCGACATTCTGAAATAAATGAACAAACAAATCATTCATATACATAAGATCAAATCATGATAAAGGGATAAACTAAAGTATTATTACATTGTATAATAAAAAAGAGAGACTGATTTCAGTATCATTTAATTCTACAGTGAAATACACTAGGACACATAAATAAATAATTTCCTAAATAAAACAAGTAGCCAGTGTCACTTGCTTATATATCCAGCATCATTCCTCAATAAATAAATTCCTAAAACTGAGATAAAAACTATCCATCACAAAAACTGACCTAAAAAAAAGGTTTTAACAGACTTAGTTATTTACATTATGCATTTCCATCAAACACATCATAAGTTTCAAGTTATTAATCTTTCTTGATTTGCCCATTTACACCGTTGTTTAATGTCTGTTCTAATTTTAAAAACACCAAAACCATATTAATGTTAAGTTGTTAACCTTTAAACCAAAAAACTTGAAATCAAAGGTCATCACTGAAGTCTGAAATAGTAAAATGATAAATAAAATAAGCAAATAACATTAAATCCTTTACCTTGTTACAGGGATGAAGCAGACTCACAACAGCTTCGAGAATCGAGAGGCTTCGACGAGGAACAGATCGTAGGTTGAAGACGAGCTCGGAGGTTGAAGACGAAGCTCGAAGGTTGAAGACGAAGCTCCGACGAGTTCAAAGACGAGGTTAAAGCTCGGAAGTTGAAGACGAAGCTCCGACGAGTTCGAAGATGAGGTTGAAGCTCGGAGGTTGAAGACGAAGCTTCGAACTCCTGTCTGCGACGAGGTTGAAGCTCGGATGTTGAAGATCGAAGACGAGGTTGAAAACGAGTTCGAGCTTCGACGAAGACAGTTCGACAAGGTTGAAGACGAGTTCGGTGTTTGGAAATTTCTTGCGGCGTCGGGTAAGTGAGAAATGGGAATTAGGGTTACGTAGGTTTTGGGTTTGGGTTTTTGGTTTTTGGGTTTGGGTTTTTGGGTTTGGGTATTGGGTATTGGGTTTTTTTTCCCTATATATATATATATATATATGTTTTGGTTTAGCTAGATAGATATGAAACAATATATATCTTCATATATACTTTTATATGTTTCATATTGTATTATATTTGGAAAAATATTGTGTTCTTGTTTTATTAGTTTATAGACTTTAATATCAGTTTATATCAATTCATTAAGTCTATAAAATTATTTTACAAAAGTTTCAATATTGTGTTTATGTCAAATGACAAAAACATGTATGTTTAGTTTTCATGTTTTTGGACATATTTGAAAAATAATGAGTTTTCACTATTGAGAAGTGTAATTCCAAAAATTCTTTTTGTAACATGTTCATTTACATGTTTACAATGATTTTCCAAAGTTTTATATTTTTTGGAATTTATTTACTATTTTTTAAGGCACTTTAAAAATTAGTTTTACTATTCAAATCTGACTGATACAGTGTTATCAGTCGACTGATGAATATGTTCAGTCGACTGAAGAAAACACCTAGAATAACAAAAAGTTTATGTTTTGTTTTGGTCGACTAACCAGTCGACTGATGAGATCATCAGTCGACTGATAAGGTCGTCAGTCGACTGATAAGGTCGTCAGTCGACTGATGAGCTGAAAAATGCCTCTAAAGGTCAGCTCATCAGTCTACTGATGGAAGCCGTCAGTCGACTGATGGCATAACGACTAGTTTTTTCAGCCTTTGTCATGTTTTGGTTTTTTGATCTTTTTGCTGGGGTTTCTTGATCTTTGGGGTTTCCTATAAATACCCCCTTATACCCAGCTCTATTTTAAGAACCAAGAATGTTTTAAACAAGTTTAACAAGGGTTTAAAGTTTGTTTTAGTTTGTTTAAAAGAGTGTTTAAGAGTTTTGTTTGTGAAGAGAATTTCACAAGAGCAAGTGGAGATCATCTATTGTGTTTGAGCATCCAACTCTTCTCCCTCTTTCTCTTGATCTATAGAGAAGTTTTTCTAAACTCTATTTCTAGCTATTTATATGTTTGAACTTAATTTCCATAAGCTAGATTTACATTGAGTTTAGTTTTGATTTATTTATCTCTTTGTTCACACACAACCTATTGAGCTTATTGTATTTACATTCATAGTATAATTTAGGTTGTGGGTTTGTGACTTAGAGTGTGGGCTTATATTGTGTTCTCACCTTGTTTAGAGAACAAATCATTTGTTGATTTGAGTGCCTAATTGTGAGACTCACTTTGTATTACACTAGTACACCAAGAGGAGTGTGTGGTGAGAGACGGGGTCGTCCCAAGAGGAGTGGGGTATGTGGTAATGCCTAGAGGTAGGTTGTAATTCCTAACACTTGAGGGAGACACGGGCCAGAGACCAACACTTGAGGTGGTAGTTAGTATAGTTACATTGTGAGTGATTATGAACGTTGATCGGTGAGCGTTGAAAACCGACATTATAAGGTGTAAATGTTTTTCGGGTAAGCGTAGAAAACCCGGTGTGATAGTGGAGATCTCCTCGAGGTGAGGAGCGGAGACGTGGGTCGTGAGGACCGAATTCCGTGAACATATCCTTTGTTTGTGATTGCATTAGCGCACTTATTTTTATGTTCATATCTTATATCGCCTTTGTATATTGCTTATTATTTATATTACCCACTATCTAGTTTAGATTATTTACCCTTGTGTGACTTGTATATCCTTGCACATATATTTGTAATATATCATTCTTGGTAGGATATATTTGTTAATAAGTTTTAATTTGGTATAAATTAGATTAGATTAGTATAAACCCTATTCACCCACCCTCTAGGGTTCTTTCCTAGTGGCATCAGGGTGCTTTCAATTGGTATCAGAGCTTGGTGCTCTTTGATTTAAGGTTTAATCACCTTGAGTTAAAGATCCAAGTTATCTTTTGTGCTAACCTAATTTTGATTGTATTTGTCTTGCTTGCACATTTTTTAATTATGGATATGAGATTAGGCTATGATATAAATGTTGCTCCTAAATTCAATGCTTTCCCCTATTTTTTAATTATGGATATGAGATTAGGCTATGATATAAATGTTGCTCCTAAATTCAATGCTTTCCCCTATGACCAATGGTGTTCTAGATTTAATATATTTGTTAGATCTAAACATTTTGATTTATGGAAAGTTATTGAAAATGCTTATATTGTAACCACTATGGAGAAATCCAAGTGGTGTAAAAATGATAAAAGAATGTTTACAATGAACAAGCTTTTATTAGAATTCTTGCTTAATACTTTTGACTCATCCATTTCTAATAAATTTGTTCATTTTGATAGTGCTTACAAATTATGGAAATTCATAGAAGCGCATCAAGGGGATTTGGAGGCAATCCGACAAGATTTGGAGGATTCGGCTTCAAGTTCAAAAGGAGCTTCATTTTCATGTACACGGCCACTAGGCGATAGCCCCAGTGTGGTAAGCGATTCAGAATCCGATAGTGATATATCCATTAATGAACTCGCATGTGCATATGAAAAATTAATGCATGCCTATAAGAAATTGCTCCATAATTTTGTTGATTTAAAAAGCAAGCATATTAGTTTGAAATCTGATCATGAGTTGTTAGCTTCTAAGTTTCATAATATTTCAAATGAGAATGTGATCCTCAAAGAAAAGAATGATAAATTAAAATTGGATCATAATTCTTTAATTTCAAACTTTGCTAGGTTAACTCATGAAAGAAACAATGCCATGCTAGAAGTAGAGGCTATAAGAAATGAATTCACATCATTTAAAAATGACCATGTTTGCTCTACTTTTATTGTCAATGCTTCTATGCCTAATGATGAGTTGAATATTGTTAAAAATCATATTTCATCTTTAGATTCAACTCTAACCACATGCATTGATAACCATAAGAAACTTATGGACAAGTGTGCTAAATCATCTACACACTATGCACTAACCACATGCATTGATAACCATAAGAAACTTATGGACAAGTGTGCTAAATCATCTACACACTATGCATACTTGTATAGCAAAATTTACAAGTGCTCTATTTGTGGTCATAAAGGCTATTTGGCTAAGTTTTGCTATGATGCACATAAACCTAAAAATGCTAATGCTCCTTGTGCATCTCATCAAGTTTCTTCATCACATTCACATGTACATGCACACACTCATCATGTTCATCATAAGCATGCCCATGTGTATAGATGTGATCATTGTGGTAGATTAAGTCATTTGGCCAAACTTTATTTTGATTTAAAGAGAGTTTCCCGTTTGCAAAATAATTTTAAAGAACAACCTATTTTTGTAAATGGTTCCCGTGCACTTGTTTATGGTCAACAAAATCATATGGGCCTCTTTCATTGCACTTATTGCAATCGGAAAGGTCATTTATATAATTTTTGCTTTGACCGTGTTCGTGCACCAAATGCGCCCAAGAGGGTTCATAACCCTAGGGCTTTGAGCTTTATGGATAGGGGTCATGTCCCTAAGTTTTTCGGCACCAATAGTGGTTGGGTGCCAAAACCTTTTTGATTTGTAAACCAAGATCTTTAAAATGTTTTTATTTTTTATTTCTTGGTTTATTAAAAATTTTAAGTCAAAACTTTTATTTTTTATTTTATTGGTTTTGATTTTTGATGAGAGGTTTGTGTTTATATAACCCTCCGGATTTATTGGGTGTTTATTTCTCAAATTATGTTTACCGGATGCTAAAATGTTTTTATGGGTTGTTACTAGCTCAAGAGCTAGATATAGTTGCCTCTCTTGATTTTTGAAAATCAATGATGATTTGGTTTTATGTGATTTACTTGTGATTTATGATTTTATTGGTTGATTTGTTTTCATTTGAAAACTTTTTGCATGATTCTCATGTTCTTCCTTTTGATTTCATAAATCTATTTTATACATTGGTTTTTTGTTTGTGTAATGAGACACTATTTCATAATGACATATCATCATGTGTTCTCATTGTCTTCTTGTATGTGAGTGGTGTTTAGCATACTTTTATCTATGCTTGCTCACATATGTTTTTTCCCCCATTTTGATGTTGCCAAAGGGGGAGAAACAAGTGGATTGTGAGTATATTTTAAGAGTATTGTGCTTTATTGCTTATCTTATATACTCTTTGTGTAGATTGTTTGTCATCATCAAAAAAGGGAGGATTGTTAGATCTCATGTTATGAGCCTACATCTTCTAATCTTGTTTTGATGATTACAAACAATTCCTAATGTTGTTTGTCCTACATCTTCTAATCTTGTTTTGATGATTACAAACAATTCCTAATGTTGTTTGTCTAGTATTTGTGTTTCTTATTAGGTATTCTAGACAACAATTCCTAATGTTGTTTGTCTAGTATTTGTGTTTCTTATTAGGTATTCTAGACAAACAACGAAGTTGGAGGATGGATGAAATCGAGCATTCACGATCATATCCAATGGAGGTTGGCGGAATAGCGGTTGAAGCCTATGCAATTCAAGTTTAAGATCCAAGTTCAAGCTTCATCCGCAAGTTTACCAAGTCGAGCTTATTAAAGACCTTCATCAAGCTTGGGTAATTTAGTTTAGGTTTTATATTATGTGTGTTAGTACTTTAAGCTCAATTATATACACACATACACATTTTGGTTTTTGTATATATATAGTTATATATATATATATACACATATATGTTTTGGTTTAGCTAGATAGATATGAAACAATATATATCTTCATATATACTTTTATATGTTTCATATTCTATTGTATTTAGAAAAATATTATGTTCTTGTTTTATTAGTTTATAGACTTTAATATCAGTTTATATCAATTCATTAAGTCTATAAAATTATTTTACAAAAGTTTCAATATTGTATTTATGTCAAATGATAAAAACATGTATGTTTAGTTTTCATGTTTTTGGACATATTTGAAAAATAATGAGTTTTCACTATTGAGAAGTGCAATTCCAAAAATTCTTTTTGTAACATGTTCATTTACATGTTTACTATGATTTTCCAAAGTTTTATATTTTTTGGAATTTATTTACAATTTTTAAGGTACTTTAAAAATCAGTTTTACTATTCAAATCAGGCTGATACAGTGTTATCAGTCGACTGATGAATATGTTCAGTCGTCTGAAGAAAACGCCTAGAATAACAAAAAGTTTATGTTTTGTTTTGGTCGACTAACCAATCGACTGATGAGATCATTAGTCGACTGATAAGGTCGCCAGTCGACTGATGAGCTGGAAAATACCTCTAAAAGTCAGTTCATCAGTCTACTGATGGAAGCCGTCAGTCGACTGATGGCATAACTGCTAGTTTTTTCAGCCTTTGTCATGTTTTGGTTTTTTGGTCTTTTTGCTGGGGTTTCTTGATCTTTGGGGTTTCCTATAAATACCCCCTTATACCCAGCTCTATTTTAAGAACCAAGAATGTTTTAAACAAGTTTAACAAGGGTTTAAAGTTTGTTTTAGTTTGTTTAAAAGAATGTTTAAGAGTTTTGTTTGTGAAGAGAATTTTACAAGAGCAAGTGGAGATCATCTATTGTGTTTGAGCATCCAACTCTTCTCCCTCTTTCTCTTGATCTATAGAGAAGTTTTTCTAAACTCTATTTCTAGCTATTTATATGTTTGAACTTAATTTCCATAAGCTAGATTTACATTGAGTTTAGTTTTGATTTATTTATCTCTTTGTTCACACACAACCTATTGAGCTTATTGTATTTACATTCATAGTATAATTTGGATTGTGGGTTTGTGACTTAGAGTGTGGGCTTATATTGTGTTCTCACCTTGTTTAGAGAACAAATCATTTGTTGATTTGAGTGCCTAATTGTGAGACTCACTTTGTATTACACTAGTATACCAAGAGGAGTGTATGGTGAGAGACGGGGTCGTCCCAAGAGGAGTGGGATAAGTGGTAATGCCTAGAGGTAGGTTGTAATTCCTAACACTTGAGGGAGACACGGGCTAGAGACCAACACTTGAGGTGGTAGTTAGTGTAGTTACATTGTGAGTGATTGTGAACGTTGATCGGTGAGCGTTAAAAACCGACATTATGAGGTGTAAACGTTTTTCGGGTAAGCGTAGAAAACCCGGTGTGATAGTGGAGATCTCCTCGAGGTAAGGAGCGGAGACGTAGGTTGTGGGGACCGAACTCCGTGAACATATCCTTTGTTTGTGATTGCATTTGCGTACTTATTTTTATGTTCATATCTTATATCGCCTTTGTATATTGCTTGTTGTTTATATTACCCACTATCTAGTTTAGATTATTTACCCTTGTGTCACTTGTATATCCTTGCGCATATATTTGTAATATATCATTCTTGCTAGGATATATTTGTTAATAAGTTTTAATTTGGCATAAATCGGATTAGATTAGTATAAACACCCACCCTCTAGGGTTCTTTCCTAGTGGCATCAGGGTGCTTTCACTCCCACCATATCTTTCACTAGCGTCGCGCTAACTAGACCTTGATCCATTTGAGTTTGACTAAAATCATGAAACAACAACATGACATGTCATGGCTCTGATGTCAGTTGTCAAGAAGATACCAAACCAAGCTAACATCCAGTGAATAATGTTTAAAAAATCAAAAATCTTAAATTTACTCAAGTTTTTATTTTAGTCCACTTGTCTTTCTCAACCTTAACATGTATAACATAACCTTAATATGTATGTCAAAACCTTCACATATAGATTATAATGTACCTACTAAGGTAATAATATATATGCGAAGGTTATGACATACATCTTAATCTTGCCATGTACATGTTAAGGTTAAGTCATACTTGTTAAGGTTACGGTGTACATGTTAAGGTTATGTTATACTTGTCAAGGTTGTACTATAACTATCAAAAGTGATAATTTTTAGAGTATCTTTAGCTAATTCATATATCTAACATCCATTTGTTAAAGTTAACTGATAATCTATGTAGTTGACATCCAATGGGTGACCTTAATAACCAATGGATAAACTTATCAATCAATAGGTAGACTTAACGCTCAAGGTTTAGAACTAATATTCATTGTATAAACTTAACAATTATGCTATAAGCTTAACATCCAACGAGTAAAAGTTAACATCATCAAGGTAAAAATCGTAGCTAATCCTTCATAGTTCACAATCAACCGATACAATTATATGTTTGTCTAGTTTTAATGTTACATACACACAACTGCACAATGAGATCTCTGTGACACTTTCTTTGTACATGACCTGTTACTATCACAATCCAAGAAATCACATCTCCCTTTGGCATTTCATCAAACACTTTACAAGCAAGCTACAAATAGCCACATACTAAGAAACCAAATCTCACTCATCCATTCCAATTAAACTAAATGGGCAAGCTCCAATTTACCACTAAGAAGTAAAATCACAAATAATCCAATCATGAGATTTATTTAAGAGAAATAGTTAAGGGGAGAGAAGAGGATGTTGTAGGTGGTTTTGAGGAGGCAGATTTGCTCGGTGCAGAGATTGGCAATGGGGATTGGCGATAGTGAGGAGAGAGAAAGGGAGTTTGATAATAGATATGATTGTCCCAACCATCATGCAAGAGAGTTTAGAGAAGGAAAGCGGGTGGTCAACAGAGGAGAAGATGACAGCTAGCTTGGAGGAGGAGATTTGATTTCATCGTTGGAGCTGAACTTGTCGAGGATGCGCTTCAAGTCAGTAGTGGCGGAGGGGGAGGCAAGAGAGGGACGTGGCGGGGTCAGAGGATGCACTTAAGGTCGATGGTGGAGAAGGAGGCGGGAGTGGGAGACGGCGGGGTAGAAGGTGCCTTTGAGGTTGATGGTAGCGGAGGAGGTGAGAGAGGGAGACAACATGGTCGAATGATATGCTTGAGATTGGTGGTGGCGGAGGGGGAGGCGAGAGAGGGAGATGCCAGCCGTCGGAGGGTGCACTTGAGGTCGATGATAGTGAAGGGGAAGATTGGAGAGGGAGACGACGGGGTTAGAGGGGAAGAGGAGGAAGAGGGAGAGAGGCGGAAAGTTAGGGTTAGGAGAGAGGAGAAGAGGGGAGTAGCTATGAAGGTTAGGGTTAATGTTAGGGTTAGAAGAAAGGAAAGAGGCCGAGAGAAGGGAGGAGCATCAACATTAGCAACAACACCGATATTGGAGGTAATGGAGGTGGATTTAAAAAGAGGGTTGAGTTGGGAGTGGGAAAAGAGAGGAGAAATCTCACCATAGTTGCGGTCTCCATTAGAGAGAGATGAAGAAGAAAAAGAAGAATATAGGTATTTTCAGAACATTTTTTGGTTTTTTTTTTTGGGAAGTGTAAATGGAGGCTGAATCACAAAAGCCTATCGTATTTGAGGCCATATAAGATGGAAATAACAGGGGTTGGACTACTTGTAATTTTTAGGGTCTTAATACAATTATTTCTTAAAAAATATTATTTATTATTTATTATTTATTATTTATATATATATTTTTTTTGAGTACGGAAGGAAAGCTCTATAAAAAGTCCTCTGCCTCTTTTATAATAAAAATCCTCAAAAATCCTTATTTTAACCTCTTCAACGTCGATCCCCAAATACGAAAAAAATCTAGGGTTTTCTAACTCGATCCGATCTCGATGAGGAAGAGAGAGAGGGAGAACCCCTGCGGAGTCTGCGGCCACTATCACAAGGAAGCCGAGGTCTGCGGTTTAATCGTAAAATAAATTCTACAAAAATCATAGAAATAACTCCAAAAACTATTCGCAATATACGAACAAATCAACAACTGCCCTACTTACAATTGAGTAATCCTCGTAAATCCAATGGTTAGTCTTCAGACAGCTCGACCTAGACGCTGTTGTCGTAGCTCCCGAGCGTACAGAAAGTTGCGTCAGGATCTCGTCGCGAAAGCGCTGTCCTGATGAAGCTGGATCGCGCTCTCCGCCGCCGTCGCCGCTGCGGGCTTTGCTAAGAGCTCTCTGTAAAATTCTCCCTCTTTATGGCAGAAAATAAAATCGCGCACAAACCGACTTGGCTGCTAGGCTCCTCTCTGGCAATTCATAGGTCTGCTCTCACAAGTCAGCACCCCATCAGGACTCGGATTGCACAAGCTCTAAATTTAATCGATCCCCGTGTATAGGGGCCCCATGCAACTTTTTAAAGCGCACTCCTATTGCTAAGGGTCCTTGGCATGTATGAAAAAAGGTTTTTATTTAATAAAATGAGTGCTAGGGAAGTTTGGGTGACGATCAACTAAAATTAATAGGAGCCTTAACTCTCTCTCTCTCTTCTCTCTCCTCCTCTTCTCTCTCTCTCTCCTCTCTCTCTATATTATATACTATAATTATATATAATATATATATATATATAATATATATATCTATATTATATATGCAAACAGTAAAATACCTCAGAATATAACTACTGATTAGGAAACAAATCTCTGTACTAAAATTGATTGCATCGTAAAATTGCAAAGTCCTTGTCCCTTGGAGAGCAATTATCACGAAGAAATCTTATAAAGATTTTGCAAGCAGGAACAGTCTTGCATATCCAACATTAGCAGCAGGTGAAGCCCACAATAATGGAATCTTACTAAATATGCCTAAATTAATATTATACATTACTGAATGATACAAGCATAATTGATATGCAGGATTAGTGTATCAGATATATAGGAATAAGATCTAATTACAATTGATGGCAGTAAATAAATGGCTAGTCCACAATGATAGATGATTCGAAAGCTCTAAGCAAGTTTTCCTTTTTGCAAATATTAAAGATTAGCACTGTTAATTTCCTATTAAATGATCAGGAGAATCATTGGGCGATCAGGAGCTGAATTATAAGTGTAAAGTTTCATTAACGTATCCAGAACAGAATTTGCATGAAAAGTTGAAAAAGCAGACATAATCATGTGATAACTTGAATTTACAAGATCATTTTCGGATCAAGGAACACATAAAGTGTACTGAGATGCGCAGTGCCGAAGAATAGTCTTTCAGGCGTACCAAACGGAATTTGATAGCAACTTAAAGCTGGAAATCCTCAACAATCGGACCCAAGAAAAATGAAACATGAACTTAAGCAAATAACATCGCTTGAACAGGAGTTTAAGGTCTTCACACTTTTATGCACTTTAACATGTAGAAATAACTCCATAATAGTATCCATTATTTAATCCAATTATGCAATTTCTGATTAAATGATCAAGACAATGAACTAGTCTAATTTGTGTGCTCTCTATCCCTACTTCTCGAGCTACCATTAATATAATAATATAATAAATAATAATAATAATAATAATTAATTATTTATATTATTATATTATTATTATTATTATTATAAATCTTAATCTCTTCATATGAGTCGTAATTTCTCTCATACTTTAAAAAAATGAATAAGAAGGACAAGAATATCCTGGCCCCTTGCAGTGAGGAAAGTTATTGCTAAATTTATTGATTGTGCGACTTTGCAATAAGAAATGATATGTGTTCTATAATCTCAGCATGTCAATTCTAATAAGTGTTATCTCATCTTAACATTTAAGTAGCCCATGGGTGCATTCATGTGCTTCAAAAGGAAACCGCGTATATATATTTCATGAATTAATGGGAATAAATACGATTTCTATTGCGAATATATTTTAGAAGATGCCTTCATATGATTTATACAATTTTATTTCCTGATTTGCAGCTGACTTCTCAGGGATGATTAATCACATGAAATCTTACTCATTAATAATTCAAAAGTTGTTTCAGAGATACTTGCTGCTTAATCTTAATATCTTATATGAAATATAAGTTTGACGTCTTGCATCGCGTCATTGTTATTCATTAATGAGAGAACCCGCAAACAGTTTCGAGTCATACTCACCAATATTGTTACCATTAGGAAAAATTGCTTCTTAATGATTGTATAACTCTGTCCAGGCGATCTATTCGGATTATGCATCACTTAATAAATTTTTAAGTAACCGGATTAAAATTAGTAAGATAATTTTTTAAAGGTCTCGATTTTTTAAAGTCTACTGTACAATTATAAGCACAAAACTGATAGATAGTAAACGAGCTGAACAGGTGTGTCACTATAGAGCAGTCACATGTGCACGATGAAACGTAAGTCTGTTAAAGTTCCCAACTTCTACATCGCAACTTCCTCTTTCCAAAATCCATTCTTAACATTGGTTACAACCGGGTGGTGTACGGTCGAAGTTCCATTTCCATGGTTCATAGGTGCTCTCCGAAATTACGAAGTAGTAGGAATTGTGCTGTTAGAGGAAATCACTCAGGTAACTGGTATCTATCCTCTTAGACAAGGGTCAAGTAGTACTCTAAATTAGGATATCCACAATATCACTATTTAATGTACAACAAATTAATCACATTCAAATCAGATCTTCTTTTTCCCAAAATCCTTAGAAACTCGATTTCATCTTCCATCTCATGGTCCATTCTCACCGACTACTTTTAATCTAAAATAAAATTTCTTAGCAAAAATCATAGAAATAACTCCAAAAACATTCGCAATATACGAACAAATCAACAACTGCTACTTACATTGAGTAATCCTCGGTAATCCAATGAGGTCTTCAGCAGCTCGACCTAGACGCGTTGTCGTAGCTCCCGAGGTAAGAGAAGTGCGTCAGGATCTCGCTCGGAAAAGCGCTGTCCTGTGAGCTGGATCGCGTTCTTCCGCCGCCGTCGCCGCTGCGGCGGTTGACCGCAAACGGATAATAATAATAATAATAATAATAATAATAATAATAATAATAATAATAATAATAATAATAATAATAATAATAATAATAATAATAATAATAATAATAATAATAATTATTATTATTATTATTATTATTATTATTATTATTATTAACTGGTAGCTCGAGAAGTAAATGGGATAGAGAAGCACACAAATTAGACTAGTTCATTTGTTGATCTATTTAATCAGAAAATATGCATAATTTATTAAAATAATGATACTATTATGGAGCTTATTCTACATGTTAAAGTGCATAAAAGTTTGAAGACCTTAAAGCTCCTGTTCAAGCGATGTTATTTTGCTTAAGTCATGTTTCATTTTTCTTGAGTCCTATTGTTGAGGATTTTCCAGCTTTAAGTTGCTATCAAATTCGTTTGGTACCCTGAAAGACTATTCTTCGGGCCACTGGCATCTCAGTACACTTTATGTGCTTCCTGATCCGAACATGATCTTGTAAATTCAGTATCACATGAATTTATGTCTGTTTTCAACTTTTCATGAAATTCTGTTCTGGATAACGTAATGTAAACTTTAACACTTATAATTCAGCTCCTGATCGCTCAATGATTCTCCTGGATCATTTAATAGGAAAATTAACAGATGCTAATCTATTAATATTTGCAAAGGAGAAACTTGCTTAGAGCTATTCGAAATCATCTAGTCATTGTGGACTAGCATTATACTGCCATCAATTGTAATTAGATCCTTATTCCTATATATCTGATACACTAATCCTGCATATCCAATTATCTGCCTTGTATCATTCCAGTAATGTATAATATTATTAGCATATTTAGTAAGATTCCATTATTGTGGCTTCACCTGCTGCTAAATTGTTGATATGCAGACTGTTCCTGCTTGCCAAAATCTTTATAAGAATTCTTTCGTGTATCATTGTCTCCAAGATGACAAGACTTTGCAATTTGACGATGCAATCAAATTTTTAGGTACAGAGATTTGTTTTCCTAATCAGTATTATATTCTGTATTAAGCAAAAATAGTTTAAAAATAAACCATAAATAGCCAATTATAAGATATATATATATATATATATATATATATATATATATATATAAAATAAATCTTTTCATATTGGGAATGAATTTCAGAACTTGTCCGACATTTGTTCTTCTCACCCATTTTTCCTTTGTCAATGCCATTCAACAACCCTTTGCTGTGAAGCTATATTTACGGTTTTCCTTACATGCCTTTATTGCATGGGATAAAATGTTGACCCTAAATCAATCAATAACCATGTAATCTTTATATTTTAAATTTTCTGTGATGATACATCCAATTTCTTGGATTTATCATTATGGTAAAGATTCCTCACTCTTATCAAAAGAGATTTTGGCTTTCTTGCACGAGTTCTTCCATTTGAACAAGAGGGATATCTTCTTTGCTAAATTAAGAAATTAATATGTCAGCTTTATACCTTTGCATTTATCTTATACTTCTCAAATAGAAATGTTTTGTTTCTTGCTTTTTATATCTTCTTTCTCTGTATAGTACCAGTCTGGCTATTTTGAAATATAAAATGGCATCGTTCAAGCCCAACACAAGGTTGATATAGCTTGGGCAACAGGCTGGATTCAGTTTGTTCACTTCAAGATTCAGTTGAGGATCTGTTATAAGTTTGTGGGATTATCTATTGTTCCATTCCACTAAGACCGCTTGAGGATTCAATCTGAACGCTTTATCATGGCTGTCAAATTTGTATCCTGAGCTACATGGTTAGCAGATTCGGTTACCCTACATTAATTGAACAATAAAATATTTTCAGGATTCATATCTAAATCGAATAGATTAGTGGATCAATTTGTATGACCAATACTCCGCACGCTAAACTGCCAGATGTGATTTTAAGATCCAATTCCAAACTTGAAAATAGTGGTTGATACATTACCAGCCCTAATTTAGCTGTGGGTCTGAAAGAATGAGGATATAAAGCATGATTACCTCTACTAGTACCTGCAAACTATTACCTGTCCAGTTCTAAGAGAACAATTTAGGTTGAAGCTGAACTTTTTTCTGGATACATAATAATATGGAAATTTTCTCTTTTTACATGAGGATGTGGTAAGAGAATAATTAAAAATTTGGAAGTATCGTTTGGTTGTCGTCTTGAATTTTCTATTGTGTTTAGCTTTACCAGTGGTTCTTTGATCTTGACACCTTGTTATTTGAGTGTTAGGCTGTTAGCTTGTGTATTTTTCCATTAAATCTGAGGAATTTAGAAAATCTTGTTGGACTGAGAACCTATACCATGCGAATTCTGTTAAAAATATAGTTGAAGATTTATGGTGGCTTTCTTATGATATGTACTTGTGTTCTTATTGAGACGATCATAATAGATAAGTTATCCTTGATTGTGATTGGTTTTTGATGTTTCCAAGTGAAATTCTTCCAATGAATATTGTACCTGTCTGCCATTTGTTGAGAGCACAAGAATAAGGTTCTTTTGTATGAATCTGTTCCACTCGTGGAAGACATTGTTTTCTAGCACTGCATAACGGTTATGTTTTCACGCAATTTAGTCCAATAGACATCATAAGTTGGCAAAGCGTAAATAATTATTCATACCTGTAATTGACGGAGAAGCAATGAAATCAGAAGAGAGATTGTGGAAGTTGTTGAAGCAGAAGGCAGACATATCTTAAGGGAAACTACAAAGGAATTTTTCATCAAAATCTCAATGAAATAGTGCTTCAACCTTTTTATAGGTTCTATAGCATGTATATTAAAATTATTGCTGACATCTCACATCATTTATGTCCTCCTGGTCTTGGATCCTTATGTTTTTGAAATTTTTAATGTCCCGTCTGGGCTTTCCATTCAACAGAACTATGGTACCATTCTGAGCATGCTACAGTTGCTAGACAAGAAAATATTTCATCTGACTTGCAATCATTATTAAGCTCTTCCTACTTCTAAGGATAAATTTTCCAAAACAAATATCAAATATCCGGTTAATCTAAGAAGGCTTTCTACCAAGGATTAAAAATCGGCCTGTTGTCATGGATTTTGATTTGTGATGAAACATTCCCACTATTCTTGGGTCAAAGCAATTATAAGTTGCAGGCTCAGCATCGGCCAATATCAGCCGACACTTGTTGAAAGACCTGAGAAAATCTTTGGGGAAAATTGGTGGAAACACCTAATTTGAAATTGAAAAATTCTAATTTGATGCGGAAAAAAAAACCTAATTTATATCCCTTTGTAGAGTTAGAGGCTTCTATTAGGTAGGGCTGTGGAATCTTTGCAACTTACGTTCAGATTAGCGTTGAGGCTTGGTTTAGGGCAGTATGAAGGAGGCCGGAGATTTTGAGTTAAATAGGCATCATTTTGCATTTAGTAATCTGATGAAAATCCATTCAGTTTGGCATTTTGTTTCTGACAAAAATCCGTTCTCCTTTGCTGTCACATGTATAAATGTTTTTGCACGGAGAACTGTCAGTAGATAACTCCACATATTTAATATAAGGTACAAACACTTTCTGACAACTCCATATATATATAGTATAAGAGACAAACAATTGAAGACTAACTTACATTTGTTGTATGTGAAAAAAGTTATATACATATACTTTATTAGCTAAACCTCTATTTCATTATATAATTGAGATATACTTATATTCTACCAGGTTGTTTATAATCTAGATGTTACATGTATATTTATTTATTTGCGTTTTGTGCATACGTGCATTTTCTAATTCCAACTTGTATTCCAATTGTAATAAGCATAGATAATTTACGTATAAGTTCTTATAATATTTTTAATTAATAAGTTTAATTTTAGGCTTAAAAACCATTTATGAAACTTTCATTAATGTAAAAACTAAAAATTAACAAAAAGGTAGAAATAATTATGGAAAGCAACAGATTATTTTGTTTGAAAAAGATTCATTGCTTGTTAAAAATTATTGCATCATCAATAACTAATAATGTTTTTAGTCATCTGTTTGTAAGCTGACTTTTATATCAGCTAATATATTATACACTTAGCAACATAATTTATATTTTGCCAAAGAATCTATATATTAGCCTTTAGAATTAAAGAATTCCAATATCAAGATCTCTACTGCTCTGTGCTATATGATTATAGCATCAAGGAGACTGGATCGTTAAATAGTTTTTAATTGTCTGAAATCGCAGCTTACCTATATTTTCATCCTCATTTTTCTATATTTTTGATCAGATTTTTCTACATATGTAATTCAACTTTTACCCTTTTCAGCTTTTGTTTCATTAAGTATTGTACTTAACTATTTCCTTCCACCCTTTTCAGCTTTTGATTCATTAAATATTGTACTTAAATATTACATAGGAACATGTATTTTTTGGGACAATGGAAAAACATCATCATTGAAGTGAAATTTTGACTTTTTATATCATTGTAAACCGTGTATTGATATTTGTACTACCTCTTGGCCATCTTGTTTATTACCTATGTAGATAATTAATTATTAGTAATATTGTCTAAGGGTGTGTTAGTTAATTGGAACATTTTCATCAGAACTGAGACAATTGTTAAAGTTGAACAATTTTTTGAAGTGGGATGATTGGGATACATTTCTGAAGCAGGATATCTTAGTAAAATTATGTGGATAATTTATGATAATCAAGAAGTAATTTATGCATTTTGATTATACTGAGTACTGTTTGTATATATTTTTGAACTTATTATTACTAATAATTGTTTACTTTAGTGTTAAATATTGTTGAAATAACTTTGGTTAGAATACTGGATATTGTTAATAATTGTTATAATAATAATTTGAAATTTGTAACTTTTAAATTTTTTGATATTTTATATTATTATTATAGTACAAGAAACCATTTTCTTTCTTTTCTTGCGCCCCTACATCTCTTTTCTTCATCTCTTGATTTCAGTTGTTTTTTTAATAACTTGTAAATCTGCGATTGATTTACTTTCAATTAATTATAGAATTCTAATATTTGATAAAAAAGAAAATAATGTGTAAAGACAAAAATAAGATGGGAAGCGGTCCAATCTGATGACATAGTTTGATGATAGCAGTGACCATCAGACAAAGAGAAGATGGAGAAAGGAAAAGAATTATGAAAAATTATAAAAAAACACGAAAAGAAATGTGAGAGTTCCAGTGATGAGGAATGGACGGTGGAACGAACAATGGAGAGAGGAGACATATTTGGATAAAAAATAAAAAAACACAAATGTTAAAATTGCCTTCTCATTTAGTGAAAAGAAAGATACAAATTTTGGCTTCACACTTCGGCACTTCACATGTCGGCAACTCACATGCCTATTGCTACTGTAATTTACATGTAGGGTTCCTCACAAACATTTTTTTTCTCATCCTCCCTCAAATGAGAATCACAATCTTATCTATATGAAAACTAGGAAGATAAAAAAATCCTAACTAAAGAAGAGATAAAATCAAATAACATCTTAACTAAAAGAAGATAACATCGGATAGGATCCTAACCAAAGTAGAAAGATAAAATCAAATAAAACCATAACTAGTTTATCTTAATCTTGGTTAAACTAAATCAGCTCCAAATCTTCATCAAATCTTTTTTCAGATTCGGATCTTGATTTGTGTTGCATCATCCAGGCTCTTACTACATGTTCTAGGCTAAAAGATAGGATACGTTGATAGACTAGAACTCCCTATGTTGTATAGAGATATGAAATAAGTGAGATAATTTGTAATAGTTATTCCTATTCTGTTTTTGATACAGCTCCAATTGGCGCCTTAAATTTTATCCTACTTTTGGTTTTGGTTGACTAAAAATATAAATGCTTATCTTATAAATTATCCAAATTTTAGTTTTGGGTTCTACTTGACTAACCCATATGGATGGATATGAATCGAATCAGTTAGTATGATATTCAAATTCAAATTCGATTAAATTTATTCTATTTTTACTGTATTTGAGTTCGAATAGGATACCAAAATGGTATTAAACATATATGATTCAGTTACATGTTTAGATATTTGCTAACTTTTCGTGGATATTCGTTAAGCAGGTTTTTTTTGTATTTTGGAGCGAATTATTTGGTATTATTTGTTAGTTATTTCACAAATAGTCAGTAGTAAAAATCATTTAGTTTAGTAATTAGTAAGTGTTATACCAAAAAGTAAAATACGGTAGACAATTATCAACAATAGAACAACGTAAACATATTTCATACAATATAAAAGAACAAATGGGAAAAACATATTCCTATACAACAATGTAAAAGGCACATATTCATTAAAACTCAAATAGATTAAAATTCCTCTTTAACCACATATTCATTAAGATTGCTCTATAGTTCCTAGCTGTACATTCTAATTGGAGTTACTATACTTCCTAGCTATACATTCTAATTGGAGTTAGGTTTTCTCTGAATGTTCATCAACATCGTTGCTCTTGTTTTTGTTGATGCCTTAGAAGGACCTGTAATAGCTGATAATATGAATGATACAATAACAATGTAATATATAATATATAAACATATCTTCACTTAAGAATCCAACAACATATTTTTGTTTGCTTTGTCTCATCCGCATACTGCATCCATACAAAATTTATATAGAATTAATTATTAAGTCCAAAACTATTTGCTTGGAATTGAATTTTTAAATATAACTACCTTCTTTTCTCTATGCCATATATTGTTTGCATCTAATCTTCTTCACAAATCAATGTTTTAACAATTGTCTTGTCTAGAGATTCATGATACTGATCTAGTATCCTTCCCTAGCATTAAAAGTAGATTTGAATGCTACTGTGGAAATAGAAACTGCAAGGATATCATCTGTGCAAGTCTTGATGAGATCTGATACCCCAATTATTTCTCTAACAATCTAAAGAATTGAAACGTAAGTTTGCAGCTCCACACAAATAGATGCATGCTCTTTCAAGTACATTTGAGTTCTAGAATTCAATCTAGTTTATTTATGATGGAACTGCAGATTTATTTAGTGCTCTAGATTGATGAAAAGCGAATCAATTAAAGTATCACATCTTGTCAAAAATGGCAGCTGACATCATTGCGACTCTTATTTTTCATTGTGGCATCTAAATCTACTGTTTGTGTTTGGCTATGTTGCATGGAAACGGGTAACAGTATGGGTACGCAACACAATTAATTTGTAAAATGTAGGGTATAGGGACACAGCTGTATAATATTTATATACACATTTATCTACACATATACATTAATATTGATATTAATAGTTTACATGACATCAATATTGTTCTTCGTTCATGTGTTATGATAATTAAATTTTTAAAATTTTATGTTTCTTTTATTATGTGGATTATAAATTGGAAAATTGCATATTTTTGAACTAGACACCTAAATGACCTTTTAAAGTCATAGTTCAGATCCGAACATATGTCCAAACGAGTTTCTTGGAAGTGGATGTGAAGTATAGGATATACCAAGAAGTGCTTGACAAGTGTTTTAATTTAAAACATGCATTGTATAATTGAGTACATGCCCGAATAAATTTATGCATATATACTAGGAGTTTGTACGAAGTTTGTAAATGGATATGAGTACAAGTATGTGTCATATACGGGTACGGCTTCAGATAGAAGTACCCAGGTAACTTACGTGTTGGGTAGTGGTAATAGATACATGTTTATTTATTATAGATACTTTGCTATTGGAGATAGCCCATGTTCTTAACTGTTGTAGGTTCATTCAAGGCATCAATGATATAGTAACAACTTAAATAATGCCAATGAAGTTTCAAAGAAAGCCCAATCTTTGTTTGGAGTTGTATAGAGAAATCCTAATGGATATCTTGTTAATGAGGAATTTTAATGTATTAAGTTTTAAAGTTTCGCTCTCATGTGGTTGATATGTTAATCGATTGAGAATGGTGATACGTGTATATCTTCTCTTCGGAACTTAACGATCCTCATGGGAGCTTGATGATAGATGATTCTCATGATAGCATGAGAATAGAGGTGTCAATTAGTACAGGAGAACGCAGGTTGGAGCGAGGAACGAGGTAGAGAATCGAAGAGTCAAAAGTATCCAGATTTCAGCCTGTGAGTCGACTCATACATGTACATGAGTCGACTCATCAGGTTGAGTCGACTCATGCCTATCATGAGTCGACTCACGAAACCAAGCCTAGTTCGCAGTTCGGCTCTGACCGGTCATTTTATGAGTCGACTCAAGAAATCAAGCCATGTTAGCAAAAGTTTCTGACTAGTCGACTCATCAGTTATGAGTCGACTCATATGAGTCATGAGTCGACTTATAACTGTTCATGAGTCGACTCATCAGAGTTTTCTAGATTCGTTAAGGACTCTATTTACGCGTTTTCCTGTTTGGGTTGGGCTTGGTTATTTACCATTTTGCCACCCTCGTTTGTACACCTATATAAGGGATTGTTTTAGGGTTTAAAACAATCAGAGAGTTTAATCAAGAGATTAGATTGTAATTGAGATTTGGAGAGCTTGTTCTTCAATTCTAGAGTGAGATTGTGAGAGATTGTAAAGTGCATACTCATAATCTAGAGAAGATATTTTCCTTCGTCCAAAACCTGAGTTATTCTTGTGTTCTTATTGTTTTCTCCTCAACTCACCTTTGATAATTCCGCGATCAAAGGTGCTCGCACGACAACTCGTATCAAATGGAAAAGCTAGGCTAGTTCAAGTTAGATTCAAAAGGCTTCAACTAGTAGTTTTAAACATGAATTTTAATTTTTTGTTACTTTCTTGTTTGGTAGATTGGAACGTTTTGTTTCCTAAGTAAATGAGAGTATACCACTGGAGATGCAATATACTTACATCAATTTTATGGAAACATGTTTATGTGCCATTTATTAGCATTAGCTTTCAGACAATATGAAAACTTGTCTTTACTTTATTGTACGAGAATATATTTTCCCCATTTGTTTAACTTTCATATTCTGTGAAATATGTTTATGTTGTTCCATTGTGGATATTTTCTGTGATCTTTATTCTTTTGGTATAAATACTAGACTGGTTGTTTTTATTATTGAATAATTGTCAAATAACTTACAAATAGTTTCGAATAATTTGGTACAGAACCTGTGCAATGATTATTCGTGAATAGTTAGCGAATATGTAAGCAAATCAGATACGAATACCATTTTGTTATTTGAATCATATAGAATGTGGTTCATTTCCACCTCTATCCACAGAGGTGTCAATTAGCCAGGTTGGGCACGTTTTTACTAGTATCATCCCTAGCTAATATTGGGTGAGCTTTGCGAGGCTAAGGTCTATATATTAGATTTTGGTTGGGTCCATTTTCATGTTGGATCTTAAGTGACAGACTATTCAGATGGGTGATGTGAATTATGCTTACTTAACCACTTTTTACTTACAGAAATCAAAGCTTTACCACTCAAAAGGTATCAACCAAAGTAGGCTATAACGAATTTTTTATGGAAGCACTGTAATGGTTGAGAGGGTCTAGAGTTACATCCATTCCAAATTCTCTGAAAAGCATGTTTACAGTCATATAATACTCAGATACTTGTAGGCACTAATGTGTTACTATGTAATTGGGAAGCTGCATTGGAATGGTGTTTTTGGAGCACACTGCTGATTCATTGTCTAGTCTCAAGCTATTTTGCTGAATATCATAAGCACAGAAAGCATGCATGTATGTACATTTGTAGGGTATCGATGGGGTTTTAAGTTTGGACTCAGGTTCCTCCGTGTTTGGTTTGGACAGGGTTGAAAATTTGGCCTTCTAGCAGGCTCAGGAGAATTCCAAAGCTTACAGCCTTACGCAAATTTCTAATTTAGGGGTTGGGTTCTGGCATGTTTGGGTTCAACCTAGTTTATAATTTTATTGTATCAGGTTACAGTTTACATTGTTGACTTGATTTCATCAATTTTAACAAGTAGTTTTTATTTCTCTTGCATTTATTATTGGAGGAACAGAGATGTATATCTTACATTGAATGAGATTTTATGTTTTAGTAGTGTGTGGGTGTAATGATAAATTATTGTCTGGTGTTAAGCACAAGGTGAGCTTCACATAAATGTTACCGTCTAGGATGTTTATGACATGTGATGGAGTGGATAGTTAAGAATCAATGTTCCTTTTATCCATGCTATAATAGTAAAGATAGTGTTGAGGAGCATTGTCTTTGATTTTACATGGTGCGGTGTTGGAAGTGAGCATAAACTATATGTTTAGTAATGATATTAAGTGTGAAGTTTGCTTGATGCACATTGCTATGTGACCAATCTCTGTTATCCAATCTGCTATTGAAGCACAATGTTTCAGGAAGTCCTGAGTTCAGACTCATCATTGGCAATTTAAATATATACTATATAGCCTTATTTTTTTGTCTTTCTGAAGAATCATATTTATTTCAGAGACCTTTCAGCATGGTTCAAATGCCAAGGTCCATCTGAGGGGTAGTAATAAGTTTGTTTAGCCTATGTTGTTAGCCCATGAAGTCATGAACCATCAGCATAAGCTTCTTGAAAATTGGTTATCTGACAAATTGTTGTGTTGATATTGTATTAGTGATAGTGGTAAAAATTGGCAGCCAAGGATTTTGCTGACAGTATACTGGATGTCAAAAATTAGAATGTTTTGTTTTGACAATAAAGAGGTCAAACAAGCAAGACGAGTGCACTTCTATTACAGTTTTATTATTATATATTTATCTAATTCTTTACTTTTCGTGCTGGCATTTTGGGGAGACTAAAAGTTGTGAATTCATTTTTACAGCATTACAATGTAGTCTTTTTGGCATACATAAACTCAAATGAATGACAATGTTTGCCACCTTTTATGCAGAACAATGTGAGAAGGAGAAGGAACGTGTCCTTGTTCATTGTATGTCAGGAAAAAATAGGTTAGTTATACTTATTAAAACTGTTGGAAAACTTTTTGTGGTTTGTTATTAGTTTATCCTTTTAAAAATGGTAACATTTTCCTTTTTACAGGTCACCAGCTATTGTCATGGGCTACTTGATGAAGTGTAAAGGATGGCGACTGCCACAAAGTTTTCATTGGGTGAAAGATCGCAGGCCTCAAGTAGAGCTCTCGCCAGGTTTGTTCTTTCCCTGATTTTAATTGCATATGGAATTGATCAAAACAACACACTCACATGTGATGCAACTATCTGCTTTTTGTGTTGGGTGATTGGGAGGAGTTAAAAGAGAATATGCTAAAAGAAAATAAGACACTAGGCTTTTATCTATTTATTTATTGTTTTAACTCTTTGGTTCTTAATTCATTGCGTCTAGTATGGCTCCCTTTCTCTTTAAATGCCTTAAAGTGTTCATTGGAAATTCTTTTCCACAATCTCTTTTCCATGATTATTATCCATATGGCTGACAAGTGACAGTTGAGAAATGTTTCTCGTGTTATGTGAATTGAATGTTTCATCTCATATAAATCTTTATAACAATATCTTTTTTATTTTATGATCTGTCCATTTCCGTAGCTGGAACTGAAGCTCTACATTTTCTACCATAAGATTGAAACACTAACTTTATATAGTAGGTGAATTTCCATCTGAAACATAGTTATAGGTTAAAAATGAAATATCTACGGTACCTTTTTTTCTTTTTCTTTTTTCAAGGAATAGAGTCACAATTATATCTCATTGTTTGTTGGCAAGGAAGTAATAGTTGAGAAAAATAGAAGCAATGTGAAGAGACATCGTTATTTTTATATATCCAAGTACTAAATGAAATCATGTCTTTGAGGTGAGCTTCTTGGAAATTAGGAAGGTTTGGGTTAACTCTTTCCTGTAAATTACAGGAGAAGCCATGCAAATTAACATAATAAATCATGGTATACAGCGTCTATAATGCTTATAAAGTGCATTCATAATATTGGGAGTTCTATTACAAATTCGAGTGGTTAGTATTTGCTACTTCCTGAGGTGATTACATTTAATCATTGAATATCTCTAAGTTGCAGGATTTTGGCATATTTGGTTGGGCATTGATCAAGGTTTTTGATCAATGCGGTGTATTCTGTATTTATATAACCCAGTTGATGCTATACACCTACATTATACCTTAATTTAAGGTATGTAATCATTTTAAAGTCCTTTGCATCATGTGACTTTGTATAGTTTGCCTCACGAGTTGCCTAACTATACTGGTAAGATTCGGGATCAAATTATACTGTAAAAAGTGTGGACAACTGAATAATTTAATTAGATCATGGGAACTAAACATCATACACAATGTTCATTATTTTAATGGTTTAAACAATATCATGCTTGTTTAATTTGTGGGAAGAATAATTTTCCTATATTTATGATTTTTCAGTAACATGGCAGCATATGATTATTCTATATGATTAATGGTGAATATTTTCCTTGTGATAAAGCACTGCAAAAACCATATTGAAAATTTAACTACTGTCTAATTTCTAATTTATTCTATATTATATTGTGTAGCTGTTCATGAGCAGTTGGTGGCGTACGAGAAGAAGGTTTTTGGATCCCAGGAGGCTGTGCAGATCCAGGTCCAGCCTCAACCTGACCCGGTACCAACATTTGGATTGGGTCTAGGGTTTCCTAGACCAGCTGACCCTTCTCCAGTTCCAATCTTCAACCAAGGTACAACTTCTATCTTCGAGCGAACTACCCCTAATAACTTTACCTTCGGAGCCGGCAACGAAGCTCCCATGGACAGCAGCAGTGCTTAAAGATTAAAAAGAGTTCTTGGTGCGTTACATCCTCATACTTACCAAAAATACGAGAAAATGTGAAACGGAAATGCTTAGCTTGTGCATGTATTCTTGGAGAAAAAGAAGTGTTTTAGGGCTCTGGCCTGTGTTATTACTGTAACTTATGACGCGATTTCTTGTGTATACTGTGTTTTGTTCTTCTGCCCTTTTTTATTATTTATTTATGTAGTTCTATATGCCCTCTTTCTTTTGTATTATCTTGTTAATTTAGAACTCATGTACTTGATAACAATAAATTCTGCGTGCGTATTGCAGAAGGAAAATGCCGAATGATAAGAGTAAACAGAGTTTTGTAGTCTTGTTTCTGTTATCTTGCCGCTGTATTAAGTGTCTTTTCTTCTATGGATTGTAAAACTAGTCTACTGGGAATAGGATGTTTTAAAATCCTATATTTTGGTCCGCTGCCTTGTTGGATTTTGGGAGACTAAAATCAAAATATTAAAGTTTTGAGGAACTAAAATCGTAATAACCATACTCTTTATGTTTTTGTTCTTGTCACCTAATATCTTTGTTAATTTTATACTTATTCACACCGAGGTGTTACTTAAAATGGATTTGGGGTGTAACTAAAAAATGTGAGACCGTTATCTAAAACGAATATCTAAAACGAATAAATTTTCACTGTAGACCCAAACGGAATTTTAATTACCAAAATCGACCGATTTTTTCTTAATTACCAAAATCGACCCGTTTTATGCCATGTAGGCTTAATTCAGTTTCCTAATTAGTCGGGGTTGCCAATCCCGACTGTTTAGGAGTTGTTAAACCCCGATTAGAAGCCTTAAAACCCGGTTTAACAACTCCTAAACAGTCGGGGTTGGCAACCCCGACTAATTAGGAAACTGGATTACGCCTACGTGGCATAAAACGGGTCGATTTTGATAATTAAAAAAAATTAGTCGATTTTGATAATAAAAAATTGGTTTGGGTCTACAGTGAAAATTTGTTCTATCTAAAACAATTTAATGAATTTCTATAGAGCAGATGGTACCCAAGGGAGTCTACTTGAGTTGGTAAGCTATTATGAGTTGTACTGTAAAGACTAGATTTAACTCTTGGGGAGCACCAAGGAGGAGTGCGTTGGGGGTGCTCTTCAGCCACTTCCGGGGGTTTTCTGAAGGATCATGTGGAAGTTTCCAAAAAAAAAAAGAAAAAAACGGGGGTTTCAGAAGGATCATGTGGAAGTTCCGTCATCAAACAAAAAAATAAAGAAAAAAAAAGGTTGAGCAAGCGGTCATTCAATCCGTTTTTGTTAATCTTGGCTAAACTGCACAAAAAACTAGTCTATTTTCAAAACATATCCTGGACCGGCCAACATACATTTGCTCCGGCTCGATTCGGTTTGGTTCACTCAGTTTAGAATTGGACTAATCGCTAGTTTAATCTTATAACTAATATTAATTAATATATTATAAAAGTGTGTAGGATGTTAGAATATTTTAATCAGAAAATGCCCTTCAAAACCCATACAGACATCCATAGAATCACATATATACATAAAACACATTCACGCACATAAAAACCATCCCTTTTCCTCATAATCCCCAATTAAGTGGATGCAATAAATACCCTATTAAACCTACTAATCACATCTAATATAATTCTCTAAATCTGTTCAGTAGGTAACCTCTACATTTATAGTTTTTAATTTAATAGCCTACATTCCACTATCTCCAATATACGTCGGAGACGTTTTAATTCAAGTGATTGATTTATTTAGTATCCTCTTCCGTGATAACTCTACAACACACTTAATTTCTGTTGTGATGAAAGAATAAGGAAGAGAGTATAAATTTGAAGGTTTGACACCAAAATTTTATGTTTTTCTTAAAATTTTCTTCAATTTATGTGACGTGTTTTCTTCGCTTAATTAGCATTGTTTCTTTGTTGAGCTTATTTTCTTTTTTATTGTGGTTTTATTGGATATTATGCGCAACCCTATTGATGGGCTCTTGCCCTGCATCTACTACACTATAAAAAATTCATCTAGATTTTTTAACTTTACAAGAACATAGATTATTAGCAATGATTCATCTAGAAAATATTTCGTTTGAGTATCTAAATTTTAAATAATTTAGATGGCCTAGAACATATTTTGTTTGAGTATCTAAATTTTTGTTTGACTATGAAGCTGGTGAAGGATGGAATCAAGAAACCCTAGAAGATTCACTCTCACTCTCACTCTCATTCTTAGATGAAATATTAATTTTTGTGTTAATGTTACATATGAAATGTGTGAGATATTCGTTTTTTTTTCGGTTTTGAAAATAATAAATCACATTACATGAAATATCCAACAATGGATAGTTTCTTTGAGCCACGCATCCGGTATTCAACCAGCTAAAACACAAGCAGCTTCAATAAATATTAATTGCAATTCCATGAGAAAAATGGGTCCTCCATTTCTTATTTAGGTTAAGTTCTCGGGACTATTATTAATTACTAGAAGTTTTGCACCATAAATTACTTTTATAATGTCATAGTTTTGAGTTTGATTTTTCATTAGAAAGTTTAGTTGACATAAATATTATAATTTTAATGAAGATTGTATGATTTGAATTATAGACTTTTCTGTAAACTTAGGGGTTCACAGTTCAGGGCTCACTAGATTTTTGATTAGAAAGTTTGGTTAGACAAAAGAATATGAATATCAAGTGCTAAATATGAAAAATTACTAAATGGTGAAGTAAATATAGATAGAAAAAACGATAATAGTACACATACAAATTATTTTTGTTGTTATTGCTTAGATTTTGATGGTGCATGTTGCTAATTTTGCTAAATATTTACATTATCTAAGTGAACGGTATGTAAGTAACTAAATAACATACAATTATTTAGAACTAAGAGGTTCTAGCTAAGAGGTTCTAAGTGAACGGTATGTAAGTAACTAAATAACATACAATTATTTTGAACTCAGAGGTTCTAGCTAAGTTGGTAAGCCACCTATAAATAGTACTTTAAGATCTTAGGGTCGACTATCATAGAGAGCACCCACATGAATTTAATTTCGTGGAATAGCGTAGTTTGTGTGGTAGGGGATGCCTCTTTGCGAAACCTGGGAATTTGATACCTTGATCCGAAGGATCGCGGGGAAGTTCTAAGCCACGATCGACCGTCACGGTCGATCGCGATTTAATAACAGGCATATTATGAAATTTAACTGCTAGCGGTCGACCATGACGGTCGACCGCAAACTGATATATGTTAATTGACAGGTTTTGGGCTGATTTTGAAAATACGTTAAAAATATCAAATCAATTCCAAAAATAGTAAAACTTTGAGGAAAGTTTCTAAATGATAAAATAGACATGTTTGAAAAGGAATTTTTGGAAAAAGCAAATTTTGTTTGTGAAAACTCACTGTTTTTGAAAAGTGTTCATAAAACCTATTTTTCGCGAACATGAAAATTAAAATATGACTTGTAAACACGTGTATATATACCATGCATACATTATATATATATAATAAAGTATGAATGAGCTGTAAACATGGAATAAAAGCTATTGTAACAATGTTTGATAAAAAATTATTTGTATGACATAAAAAGTCAAACTTGTGTTGTGTTACATATTGAGCTTAAATATAATCATACGATATATGTAAGCAAACTAAACTTATACCTAGGTGAATGCACACACATAAACTTGAATATTTAACTCTTGATTGCCGTGTGTTGAATTACCTGTAAAGAGAAAAACAAACCACACAAACTAGAAGATATATTAGTTATAAATTGTTTGACAAATCATTATCAAAACCATAGGGCCAACACCTACTTGCCTTTAAAAAAAAGAATAAAGAGTTTGATACATGTACTTGTATAATACCAACTACAAAGAGTGTAATTTATATTCATACTCCCTTTAAAAGTACGAGTTCGAAAAAATCTTTTCATGGACAATATTACCCTTAATTTTTTTAAAATATTATATTGTTATCCTAATCTATTCTAATTATCCTATCTTTTTTAAATTGGTAATTAAATTTTTTATCATATTCATAATGAGATTTAACATGTTATTGGATAAAGGAGATACATTTGATATAATTCAAATCCTTTACTTATTTCAGTTCGTAGAGAACTTCAAATATCCCCTACATAACTTATAATTTATAGAAAAACCTCTAAACTTTCAAAAATTACAAATGAACACTCATAATTCAAAATTTATAAAAAAACACATTGAGAATTTCTAACTCATTAGTAAATTGAAAACATACGAATTATAAATAGTCTATAAACAATTTATAATCTATAGAAAATGCTTATAAGTTTAAAAAAGTTACAAAAACCCCTAAAATTCATAACTTACAAAAAAACACCATTAGAATTTCTAACTTATAGACACTAAAATGAATATACAGAATTATTAACGACCCCTACAAAATTAAAAATTTGTAAAAAATATCATGCACCCTTTAAAAGTATAGCTTTAGGAAAAACTTGTCATGATCAATATTACCTATAACTTTTTTAAAAAGAACATAACTAATTAAAATTTTATTAAATTTGTAATTTTAAAACCCTTAAAGTTTAGTACATTGCAAGTTACCCCTCCAAAGTTAAAAAATTTTTAATAATTTTTTTGTAATTCCTTGATTTCAATATAATGTTTAATAGTTTTGTTTATTTGTAAATGACAAAATTTTAGGGTGTTTTTTACACTTTTAAAAAATTTTGAGGGTATTTCTTTTTTAGTTTTCCAAATTTTCATTGTGTTTTTAATGTATAATGCATAGATACGTCAATTAATGATGGTATTAACGAGTAAGTTATTCTTAAGATGTATTATGTCATAGTTAAGTGTGCACATCACTATTTCTAGGCAGTATAGTTTATATGTAACCTTTTTCAAACAATCTATATAGTGGTTAAAAGGATTTTGATTTTAATGTACTATTTTTTTATAAATTATATTTAATGTGAATCTACCATATAATTTTAATATGTTTGATTGATTGACTATAATGGTATATAGACCATAGATTACTTACTTTCTCACATGAACTAATATTAGGAGCTTAATAATTTAAATTATTATTTCTAAATTTAATATAAAGATGAGCTCTAATAATATTTATTTATTTACCTGGAGGATAATACAATCTCAATTCCTAGTTTTTGCTTGAGATTTGTTCGATAGTTACATGTATCAAATTAGTAACTAAAATAATAATTATTTATACTTAAATTAGGATGATTGTAGTTGGTCACTCACTATAAAATTTTCATGAATATATATACCTTACTTTCTATAGCTATCCGTATTGCCCATGTATATTTTATAAATTAGCTGTTAATTTGACATATTAAATTAATTTTTCTTTGTATATTCTTCTTTGACTTTTGAATTATGTAATCATTATATCACTATTCTAGCGTAGAAATGACTTCACTATAAATGGCTTCAAACCAATGTTTGAGTTGAACTGAAGTATATACTATTGCTACTATGTGTATATATTTAAGAAAATCATGTCAACATTTTTTAAACAGAAGAGAACATTCTAACATCTGATATTATAAAAAAAACTAAATATAACAAATTGAGTGATTAGCAAAAGAGAACTTATATCAGAAAATCATGAATAATAAGATAAAGAGGAAAGGTAATTGTATTGCCAACAATAATACTAATAGCAAACTACAATGTAAAGTTAACCTATTTTGTAGAGCCCAACTATTGGCTATAAACATCAAGGTTTCCATATATATACTTTATAATTTATTAAAAAGGGTCATATAATCTTATATAATAAAAATTAATTTAATACTGAATAGTAATATCATTGTAATAATATCATTATTAAGAAAAATTCTTCGTGAACCAGTATGTTCTTTACGATATATAAGCTATGCACTCTAAATTCTTGTGTCTTTTATAGAGTCAAAAAGTTTGAATACGAGCCTCTAACATTTTTCTCTCACAAGAGCAAAATCCATTTAGTAAGATGTAGATATTTCAAATAAGTTATATGTCCTATATATAATACAAAGGCAAGTGAGTTATAATATTATTTTTATGGACTACAACTACCGGAAAGCAAAAAAGACTTTCTACGACGAGACCAAGAATATTGGCACCCGTAACTGAACTAGCGGCAAGATTCATTTCCCTAAGACACTTGAGCTAAACGTCTTTCCGACTTTCACTAGCTCTATAGACTGACTCGCCTACTCCCTACGTCCTACAACCTGAAAGACGGAACAAAGAGTTCTCTCTGCGGCTTAAGGCTCTCTGTCCTCTGCAGAAAGAGAGGGACGATCTTAAAGGAGAGTTGAAAGGGGTGAAAGAGAAAGCCAAGGAAGCAAGAAAGTCTTACCTTTCTTGGGAGAAAATAGGAGCGTATAATGTCAAACTTACGAATGAGAATTCCCGTTTGGTGGCTGAGGTGAAATCACTGAAGGAAGAGTCGGTCAAGCTTCAAAATAAGGTGGCAAAGTACAAACGTAAATTCGACTCTTCGGAGGCTAACGTCGAGATTGAAATAAAGAGGGCCATTGTTTGAGAGAAGATTTGATAGAGACCTTGCATCAAAGAAATTTTTTTTATATTCAGAGCACATAGAGAAATATATCATAATCTCCCTGCTCTAATTTCGTAATAAAATAGTTCTTTATACTTTTAATTTTACTTCTATGATAAGGAGAATGATCTATAAAATTGAATGAGAATATTAGATAATATAAATATGAGTAAAATCACAACTGAAAATTAACGTGAATATGAGCTATACTACAACAAAAAGTTTAATGGACATATCGCAAGTAAATTCATATGTAAAATTTCTTTGCGAATTGAATGATCACCCATCTTTTGAAAACTTTAAGATACTAATAAACGAAGATATTGTACTAGATCAATGTGTTTATAACTCACATATAGTAGATCACGTGACTACAGTCTGAGTTGAAGGAAACAATAATAATATTTCATTTGAGAGAGAGATTATTGAGTTGATGATCAATCTCACAAAAAAAATTTGCTTTCTTTTTTATTTTAATTTAATTTTTATCAATTTAAATAATCATCATATTCAACCACGTGCATCTCAACTAGTATATATATATATATGAGAAAAATGTGTATGCTTGGTACCAAGCACAAAAAGTTATGCTTGATAGTGAGGTGGCATAATCCCCTCCACTCATTCAAATGGTTGCATATCCCCATGCGCTCCTCAACTCATGTGACTATGGTTCCCCATTTGAATGAGTGGAGGGGATTGTGGCATCTTACTATCAAGCACAAATTTTGTGCTTGGTACCAAGCATACCCATATTTCTCTCTCTCTCTCTCTCTCTCTCTCTCTCTCTATATATATATATATATATATATATATATATATATATTATATATATATCATAATATATATATCAATATATACTTAGATATAGATAGAGAAGAGAGAGAGAGGTTTAGAGAGAGGAAGAGAGAATGAGAGAGAGAAATATGGTAGCTTGTACCAAGCACAATTTGGGTTCTTGGGTCGTGATGTGTACTCCACATGCCACTATTAATCATCGTGATGTGATCCCCATTTGATTGAGTGGATGGGAGTGTGACACCCTCTAACGCAATACATAACTTTTATGCTTGGTACAAGCTACACATATTTTCTCATATATATTATATTATATATATATATATGATATATATATATATATATCTATATATATATATTATATATACTAATATATATAAGTATATCTATAAATATATATTATTATATTTTGGTGTGTCGCGCGGGCGTATGTGAAATTTAACTAAGTATAGATTATGACATGCTTTGCTGAATATTATATTATTTAATAAATTATATATAAATATTAAAAGTTATTTTATTGCACTATGATTAAAATTTTTTAACTTATATTATTATTAGTACTTATACTATTATTAACATACATTAATAGTTATTTAAATTTGCTAATTATTGCATTATTAAACAATTTATTTAGGAGTATAATTAGTAAATAATAATGTAATCATTAGTTTAAGTAACACTGTTGAATATAATTAAACCATTTAAATTATTAAATATTTATCTTATTTAAATATTTATGTTATGTACATATTCTATTACAATATCTATTAAATAATGGAAATAATTTTTAATATTATATGACTTTATGTTGTAAAGAATATTACCTTGTTCGATAATTAATATCGTCTTATTAATAAAAAATTGGATGGTATAAATTGAAAAAACTATTATTTAGAAAAATTACTTTATATAAAAATATTGGATCCTTGAAATTTATGAGATAATTACTTTCCAACAAAAAGTGCATAGCTCATATATTCACAGATCTAATATTTTTATATAAAGTAATTTTCTTAAATAAAAGTATTTTTAATTCATAATGTCTAATTTTTATTACTAAGACGAGATTATAATATCAAAAATGGTAATAATCATTATAATATATTTATTAATTTTATTATCATTATAAATTATTAATATAATCTAGCTAAAATTACCCTAAAGTGGGGGTGAATATGATATTTGCTAATCTAATCCGATATTAATGCCGATTTAAAAACTTACTAACAATATCCTAGCAAGTATGATATTCAACAAGTTATGAACAAGGATATGCAATCAAAACAAGGGTAATATAAACACGAACAAATATGTAAAAGAGAGAGTGACAAATCACAAACACACAATGTGATTTTGGAGTTTGATCACTCCCGACCTACGTCTCCGCTCCTCACTCTCGAGGAGAATTTTCACTATCTTAAAAGATAACTACACAATCGGTTTTCAACGCTCACCGATAAACATTTACAACACTCACAATGTGATCACACAACACTCTCTAAGTGTTGGCCTCTCACGTATCGCCTTTCTCAAGTGCTCGGATTTATAACCTCTTCCTAGGCTTTATAACCGACGCCACTTCTCTTGGAATCAACCATGTTTCTCATCAACCACTCCTCTCAGTGTACTTGTGTATTACAATGTAATCTTAACAAATAGTCTCACAAATAAAAAGTTTTTGTTCTCTAACAAGATGAGAACTCAATTAAGCTCACACTCAATGTATCACTCACTACAACCCAATATATAAGTATGAAATGCTAAAAACTCAATAGGTGGTGTGTGTGATCAATGAGCAATAACAAAACAAAACTCAATATGAAATCTAGCTTAATGAAAAGATTAATCAACAAATATATATATATATATATATATATATATATATATATAAAGCTAGAAATTGAGTTTAGAGAAAACTTCTCTAAAAAATAAGAGTGAGAGAGATTGAGATTGAAGCCCAAACACGAAATAGATGATCTCTTCCTCTTGTGAAAACTTCTTCACATAAACTCTTGTAATAATACACTTTAAACACACTTCAACTCTTGTAAACTTGTTTTAAAGCTTTTTTTTAGATGGTTCAGAAGTTAGAGGGTAAGGGGTATATATAGGTTCATGAAACAAAGCCCAAAAGCCAAGAAAATCTAAGCAAAAAGATAAAAAAAACCCAAAAAATCAGGAAGCTGAAAACTAGTCGTTACAGTGTCATTAATCGACTGATGAGCTGACCGTTACAGGCCGCTCATCCGTCATTAGTCCACTGGTGAACTCATCAGCCGGCTGATAATCTGCATCGATCGACTGAGCAGAAACTTTCTGCTTTTCCAGCCACTTTCATCGGTCGACTGATGATTTCATCAGTCGACTGATAACGTGCACATGGTATGTCATGAAACAATAAATTTTAACTTTGAACCCTTTTAAAAAATAGCAAATAAATTCTAAAAATGTAAAATTTGGGGAAATGTTTATAAACATGAAAATTGACATGTTACAAAAGAAGTTTTTGAAACATCATTTCCCGTTTGTGAAATCTCTTCATTTTACAAAAACTCACAAATACGTGTTTATTTAAAACACTTGATTTTTGACACTTGACTTAAACCAAGTTATGAAATCTTTTTACATTGATTTATTGATTTAATAAAAGATGTATACAAGGATTATTTTGTCCATAAACCAATAACACAATGTTTTTTTTAAAAATACCTAAATTGTGATAGAACCAAAGAATGCGTGTGTGTAAAAGTATTGAGCTTGAAGAATCAACACACAATATATAAATTCTAAACTAATATACCCAAGTGTATGCATATGAAGCTTGTTCTTGAATCTTTGACTTGATTGAAATTTGCTTCATTTTAGATTTCGTCAACCTGGATATATAATAAACAAAACACAAATAAAAATAAACATAGTTATAAATTGTTTGTTAATCATCAAAACTAGATTAGATAGTAGGCTCATAAACATGAGTCTTAACACTAGCGAGTGACCAAATATTTTTAGAAAAAGAAGAAAAAGTATATGTCTCATAAATTTCAAGGATCCAAATTTTTTTATATAAATTAATTTTTCCAAAATAAAAATATTTTTAATTTATAACATTCAAATTTTTATTGATAATATGATATTAATTATCCAACAAGGTAATATTCTTTACAAAATAAAGAAATAACCCCTATTTATACTATTATTAATAATTATAATTATGTGTAATAATTTATTAAAGGAATGACTTTTACTATTTTATATAATTAATAATTCTTTATAATAAAGTATCATATATTAACGAATTTTGTCATCAATATAAACTATTAATATATTCTAGTGAATGACCAAATAATTTAAGAAAATGAAGAGGTGCATAGTTAATGACATGTTGATCATTAGTTTTATAAATAATGGTATAATTTTGTGTTATAAAAAATTGGGAGGGTAAAAAAAAATCAAAATTTTTGACATGTATATTCTCTTTTATAAATAGTATAGAGATAGATATAAATATAGATTATTTAAACATAAAACAAGCGAGTGACTACGTGCAACGCACGAACACTACACTAGCAAGCATGACTACGTGCAACGCACGTGCACTACACTAGTTAAGAAAAAGTCTATTTGACTCACAAGAACAACACATATCAAGAAAATGGCGAAAGAAAGATGGGAGATTAAGATATTAAATAAAATGAAACAACAAACAATTAAGAAAAGAAGAAGAAGAAAAATTCTGCAGTCTAATGAAAAGAAAGAAAGAACATGTTTTAGAAAATTTAGAAAGAGAGGCCGGTCTGGTTTGAACCGAACCATTAAAATTTGGTCGGTTCGATCGACTTGTTGGGTTTGGGGTTTGCCTTCGGGAAGAAAGAATCCCAAAGTCGCAACCGAGCGTTTAACCCGTTTAAAATCCCGGGG
>NC_033798.1:36044048-36105585 GCF_001876935.1 Asparagus officinalis | reverse complement strand
ATTCACGGGCCCAGTGCGAAAATGGAAGAAGAAGTGGGTCCCACTCTCAAACCCTAACCCCAACCCTAACAACAAGAACAACAACAGCAGCAATCAGGGCTCCAACAGCAACGGAAACAACAATAACAATCCCTCCCATCTCCTCGTCTACAAGTGGACCCCACTCTCCAGGGACTCCTCCCCCTCCTCCGAAGAGCAGCCCCCTCGCAAGAAGCTCCGATACGTCCCGGTAGGATCGCCGCCGCCGCCCTCCCTCCCCTTTCTTGATTCTAGCTCGCGGGGGGAATTGGGGTTTTGAAACTGATGTTTGTCTCAGTTCGCCGTGATGCAGAGATGCAGAAGCAAGAGGAGGCTGCCGCTGATGATGATGAGAGAAGATCAGGCGGATGATGCCGATGAGAAGCAACCGACGGATGTCGATGAGGTTAAGCAAGAAGAAGTGCGAAGAAGAAAGGTATTAAGGTTTTTGTCATTTCTATTGGATTGGGGGCCTATATATATATATATATATATATATATATATTATATATATATATAATATATAATATATCATAATTATATGAGATTAAATGGGTATCTTTGTCATAGAGTGGATTTCCTCCTAGACGCTTAAAAATCACATGATTGAGCGGACATTGTGTGAATGATCGCTCTGTTGAACTTGAGCTCTCATATTTCTAAAACCCCAACACACCAAGTTTGGGGTAAACACGTCGTCGTTTGACCCTTATCCACATCGTATAATTTTAACGTTTTGACATGGATAGTGAATTTTCACATAGCTGATGGACGGTCCAAACGACACGGATTCACCCAAACTTGGTGTGTTTTGGTGGTTTTAGAATAGTAGTTCAGTTCAATTGAGCGGATAATGCCATAATATGCTAATCACTGTGATTTAAGCGATCAAGGAGGAAATCCTCTCCCTATGACAAGATACTCATTAATTATATATATATAATATATATATATAGTATATATATATATATTATATATATACTATAATATATATATATATAATATATATATAAAGGTGTAGATGAGGGGGTTATCTGCATTTTTATCTTTATTGATGTTTGCAAGCAAAAAATTAAGGGTTCAGAGAGTCCTCAAGAACTTGTTTCCGTGGTCAGATTCATACATGAAGACCTCAAATCTGAAATTCAAGCTAAAGACAAGTTTTTAGAATGGAAAACTTTAGGGGTTGGGGGTTAGGGTGGTGTATGACATATGGAAGGGGTTGGGGGGTGTTTCGACATATGATTTTAAAGAAAAGTGCGGGGACATTATGATTTTTTCCCCTTAAATTATTGGACTTTGCATAGATGACTCGTGAAATTTGGAATGAATCGTTGTAAACTTTTTAACTTTCTAGATTCCATTAGCCGTGTTAGGTGGTACATAGGATAATTTACCCAAAAAACTGTCTCAAAGAGGAGGAGAGTTCGGAGAAGAAAGCTCGTATCATATCATTTAATTTTCTTTTTAAGCTTTCTCCCATTTTTGCTTAAATCAAAAAGAGAAAATGATAAAACGATGCCAAACGAAAAAAGTAGCATGGATATTGCATTATTTTTTCTAGTTTCATAATAGTTGGAAAGAGTAGACAACTCTACTTTCTTTCATTCTCTCCTAATTCCATATACCAAAAACACCATACGAGTGGTTTTTCCTTTCACAATCAGCCTTTTCCCTGACAATACAACGTTGAGCGTCATTTGTTGTTCCCATTCTTAATTAGTTTGAACTCATTTTTTTATCACTCTTTTTCTCTTCCAATGCAACTTTTTTCATGCCTCATACTCACCTCCTTATAGTTTACTCCTTCCTCGATTTGCCCCTAGTTTAATAATGGACATGGATGCCCAAAAGCTTGCTATAAGATATTGAACTTGTCTCAAAGTAAATAGCAGGCACACTTCAGGAAAATCTATATAGTGCAATATGCGTTGAAGTTTGCAGCTACGCTTGAGGGCCAAAGTATCTACTTCGGGTCATTTAGCCTCTATGACATTGCCCCCTCGTCCATATAATTTTCAATTACCAGGATGTCGAATTTTAGGTTCGTTGAGGTGTCAGACACTTGGACGCTTGAGGACACTCTTAAGAAGATCCTTTCACAACATCACAATCCCGGCATAGCCCTATATTTATTGTATGTGTGAATACTATAGATTGCATCAAGTACACTTACATTATTACTTTAATTTCTTTAGTTGATTACTTATTTTATACGTGATGATGTATACGTTTGCATGCATGTTCGAAAAATATGATGTTTCCCCATATCAGATTTTTGATGGTTATCATAGCGGAAGCCTTAGAACACCCTGAAACTTAAACACCAGGATTAGATGCCCATGTTAAGTTGATTATTTGTTAGCATTGTTGAAAAAACCCACATTATGTAACTCTTTAGGTGACCTTTTGAATAACCTAATCACATCATGAGTCATAACCCTTTGTTATTATAATGGAGTATACACTATTTCAATACAATGTACATTTTTCAATATAACATACGTTATGTTGTGTGCGCAGCGGAATCCGAAAGAGCACGAACACAAACGAGATAGAATCACAACCAATAGGTAAAACAAAAACCAAATAACACAAGACATAGATTTTACGTGGTTCGGCAAGTTGCCTACGTCCACGGGACAATGCGGGGATAGATTTTACTATTAGAGAGAGTATAAATAGAGATTACAAATTCACTCAAAACTCACAAAATATTCTCTCAAACAAAGCTCTCAAATTTCTCACCAAATCTCCCAAATACACAGCTCAAAAGTCTCATCTTTTTGCCTTAAGAAAACCCTAAAAACCGTGGTTGCTATTTATATCAAACAGCAATCCCAAACCAATCAGGAAACCAAGCCCAGATCTAATATCGAGTCGTGGTCGACTGCCAACAAGTTCGCGGTCGACCGACCAGAAGGCTGGATACTTAGCCTGCACCAAATCACATTGCGGTCGACTGCACAAGAAATGCTGGTCTATCAGCAGAGCGATGAAACAGACCCTGTACTCGTGCACGTTTTCGGTCGATCGGGCATGAACTCGCGATCGACTGGCCAGAGCTTTGCATGCAGACTTCGTTTTTCCTGAATTTTTTTTCTCTTCAATCTCCACCTCGGTGAAGTTTTCTCAAAAACTGAGCCGACCCAAATACCAACCAAACATCCCACTTGTTACGTCCAGTACGAAGTGGAATCAATCCACGACAACAGACTCAATTCACAAGTCGGGAACCAAATGAGAATGCGAACAATCTCCACCATGTCGGTATCAACTCATCAAACTGGCTGCATCAAAAACTGACTGTATACGTATCTTCTTGCCTAAGAAATCAAGCCTCACGTAGTTCATCCAAATGGCCTTTAAAGGCCCTCAACAACCAAGAATGTTCAACAACTCCAAACAATGATCAAATTTCACCCCAGTGATAACTTTGGTCAACATATCCGTCAGATTGTCCTTTGTGTGGATCTTCTCCAATATAACATCTCCATCATCCAAGACGTCTCGAACAAAGTGGAATCTAACATCAATGTGCTTTGTGCGTGCATGATATACCTGGTTCTTTACCAAATAGATAGTTGACATGTTATCATAATTCGCACTGATGGTCTCCTGTACAATTTCCAAGTCTTCTAATAATCACTGTAACTACAAAGCCTCATTCACAGCTTTAGTCAATGCCATATACTCAGCCTCCGTAGTGGAGAGAGCCACTGTAGACTGAAGTGTACACCTCCAGCACATCGGTGCTCCTGCTAATGTAAATACATATCCTGTAGTAGACGACGTTTTTCAAGATCCCCCGCATAGTCTGAATCCACATGTCCAACACAATCCTGCCTAATCTTCTTTATTTTTTTGAAAACCAAACCAACATCCATAGTACCTTTGATATACCGTAAAATCCACTTCACGATCTCCTAATAATCCTTTTCGGGGTTGTGCATGTATCTAGATACCATGCTCACGGCCTGTGACAAATCTGACTTTGTACACACCATCACATACATCAAGTTACCACCCGTACTGGTATATTGTAACTTTTGACATGTACTCACGATCCTCAATTAAAACAGATAACATCTTAGTTGAAAGCTTAAAGTGAGGAGCTAATGAAGTACTCACCACCTTGACATTGCTATCAAAACTGAATTTCTTCAGTATCTTCTGCAAGTAGCTCATCTGTGTCAACTTTAACCTCCCTTTCACCTCGTCTCTCTTAATCTCCATACCCAATATCTTCTTTGTTTTTCCAAGATCCTTCATCTTAAATTCGGATGATAGCTTCTTTTTTAACTTTTAATAGCTGAAGTATTCCTAGAAGCAATGAGCATATCGTCAACATACAACAATAAATAAATATACTCACCATTCTGTAGCTTGTGCATGTAAACACATGGGTCATATAGGCTATTCGTGTATATTTGGCCAATCATAAAATTATCGAATTTTTTGTACCATTATCGCGACGATTGCTTCAATCTATAAAGAGACTTTTTCAGTTTGCACACCAAATTTTTTTTGCCTGCAGCTCTAAAACCCATAGGTTGTGTCATATAGATCTCATCTTCTAAGTCTCCATATAGAAAAACTGTTTTCATATTCATCTGGACCAAATTCAAATCCTGCTGTGCCACTAATGCTAATAGTATCCTTATTGACGAATGCTTCATGACCGGTGAGAATACTTCGTTATAATCTATGCCCTCAAGCTGGACATACCCTTTGGCAACCAATCTGACTTTGTACCGTATGTCCCCATTAGAAGATTATCTTTTTTTTGTATATACCTACTTGCATCCAATAGCTTTCGTACCTTCGGTAGTTTTGTAAGTTCCTAAGTATCGTTCTTCTGAAGAGAGTGCATCTCCTCTTTCATAGCTTCCCTCCACCTGATTGAATCAAAGTGTGACTCTGCTTCATTATATGTAGAAGGAATCAAATCATCAACGACCTCAACTGATAAAGCATATGCAACTATCATTTCATCATTTCTAGCTGGCCGATGAATAATCCTTCTTGGTCTATTAGCTACAATGGACTTCTGAACATGACTTTGTCCCTGAGTCCTAATATCCATTGTATCCTCCATCTGCCAATCTGTCATCACGTCTCTTCTCAGTGTTACCTCTATAGGAGCCTCAATGTATACAATGCTATCTGGAGTTTGTGGAGTCACATCATCCTCCACCTCTTGCGATATCCCGCTAGTCTGGCCTTCCTCTACCTGCTGAGGGACTTAATGTCTCATCATATACGCCTCATCAAAAGTGACATCTTTGCTAATGATTATTTTCTTGTCTTGTGGATCCCACAACTTAAAGCCTTTAACTCCATCTCTAAAGGCCACAAAGATTTTTTTAAGCCCTCAGATTTATTTTTTTATCATTCACATGATAGTAAGCTGAATACGCAAATATCCGAATCAAATCATAATCAGTAGCCATTGAACCAGACCATACCTCCATAGGAGTCTTTTCATGTATCGCAGTGCACGACAACCTATTCACGAGATGGCTCGCATAAATCAATATCTCGACCCAAAAAGATCTAGTCAATCCACTCTGTGAGAGCATGCAACGCACCTTCTCCGGCAAGGTACGGTTTAATCTCTCGGTCACCCCGTTTTGTTACGATGTCTCCCTAACTATGAAGTATCGCCTAAAGCCGTGATCTCGACAAAATTGCAGAAATGGATCACTATTATACTCACCACCATTATCTAAACGGAGTACCTTCACCTTTCTACTTGTCTGCAGCTCTATTTTCTTCTTTCACTCCACAAATATATTCAGGACCTCGTATTTATGCTTCATAGGGTATACCCCATTCCTCCTGGAATAATCGTCAATGAAAGTGACAAAATAATTGGTCCCACCAAGTAATGTGTGCTTGGAAGGACCCCAAACATCTGTGTGAACATAATCCAATACATCTTGGGTGTTGTGAATTGCGGTGTCGAATTTCACTTTTTTTTTTCTAAGTACACAATGCTCACACAACTCCATATTGCAGGTTTTTGCACCTTTCAACAACCCCTGTTTTGCTAATACCTGCAGGGACTTATCACCAGTGTTTCCCAATCTCATATGTCATAGGTTGGTAGTATCATCTTCTGTGGTAATCAAAGCTGTCAGACCTCCTGTTATTGTCTTGCCCTTCAAGTAGTAAATGCTATTTTCCTTGATACCTCTTATCATCACCATGGCCCTTTTGTGACCTTCAGAGTTGTATTCTCTTCTCCAATATCACCCTATAGCCTGCTGCCTTTAAAGTTTCAAGTAAAATGATATTCTTCGTCAACTGCGGAACGAATCTCATTTCCTTCAGCTCCCTAGTCATCCCATCACATATCTTGATTCGGACTGTTCTAATACCACCAATAGGACATACACGATTATTACCCATGAGCACGATATCCCCTCTTTCCAACTCCTCAAAGCTAGAGAATCAATCCCTCCTAGAGCAAATATGATATATAATATCTGAATCTAACATCCACTCCGTAGAGTCAGCATAACAAACTGACGGTAGTGCTGGGCACGAGTAGCCCGAAGAATCTGAATCTGAATTGTCGTCACTAACTTTGGTAATATTCACTTCTGAAGCTTGTACGGCTTTTCTCTTATTCTTCTCGGTTCGATCTTTCAACTTTGGACATTCGTTCTTTCAATATCCATCTTCTTTGCAAAAAACACATTGATTTTTACCCACGCTTCTATGGCCACCTCTCTGTTTCGACTTTGAGCGATTAAATGAACGGTAGTTTAGACTACGGCCTCTCACTACCAATGCATCTCCTGATGCCTTCTCGGAAGGTTCACTATCACTCTTCCTCCTCTCTAATACTGAGGTCACCTTCTTGTAACTGATAGTGGTTCTACCATTGATCAATAATAGTAAGGACTAAAGTATCATAATCATCCTCTGGTAACGAACACAATAACATCATCGCATTGTCTTTATCCTCTATCATGATATCCACATTGGTCATATCCGATTGCAATTTCGTGAAGTTATTGACATGCTCTCTAATGAAAACTCCCCTCTTCATCTTGAATTAGTAAAACATCTTTTTCAAGTGAAGCTGATTCTCAATGCTCTTCGTCAAGTATTTGTCATTGAGTGTTTCCCACAACCGTTTCGCCAACTCGTTCATTACATCATAGATCAAATCTGGCGTCAAGCATGACCTAATAACCTCACATGCTCTGCTGTTAACCTTCTTCCAAACATTCTCCTCCATATTAGCGGGTTTTTCTTGTAATTCAAGAGTCTCCTCCAAATTCTGGGCATCCAACGCATCCATCACCTGACACCTCCACAAACTGAAGTTTATCTTACCATCAAACTTCTGAACATTGATTTTAGTGTTATTGATGCTCAAACTCTGTATCGCCTTCGAAAGAGAAGATCCTGATATACTTGCTTCACCTATGTTGATAACTTGATCTTTTCAAACGAGAATCCTGCAGAGAATCCTCCAAACGAGTTCCAAGCCAAACCTGAAGCTCTGATACCACTTGTTGTGTGCGCAGCAGAATCCGAAAGAGCACGAACACAAACGAGATAGAATCATTACCAATAGGTAAAATAAGAACCAAACAACACAAGACACAGATTTTACGTGGTTCGATAAGTTGTCTACGTTCACGGGGTAAGGAGGAGATGGATTTTACTATTAGAGAGAGTACAAATAGAAATTACAAATTCACTCAAAACTCACAAATTAATCTCTCAAACAAAGCTTTCAAATCTCTCACCAAATCTCCCAAATACACAGCTCAAAAGTCTCTTCTTTTTGCCTTAAGAAAACCCTAAAAACCGTGGTTGCTATTTATATCAAACAACAATCTCAAACCAATCAGAAAACCAAGCCCAGACCCAATATCGAGTCGCGGTCGACCGCCAACAAGTTCGCGGTCGACCGACCAGAAGGTTGGAAACTCAACCTGCACCAAATCACATTGCGGTCGACAGCACAAGAAGTGCCGGTCGACCGGCCAGAGCAATAAAACAGACCTTGTACTCGTGCACGTTTTCGGTCGACCGGACATGAACCCGCGGTTGACCGGCCAGAGCTTTGCATGCATACTTCGTTTTTCCTGAATTTTTCTGCTTTCTCTTCACGTTATGTCAATATAACATATGTCATCTCAATGTAATTTATCATGGAGACCTAAGGTTTTATTTTTGGCTTAAAATTTGAAACCAATGTTGTTGAGGCGGGAGGCGCAAGGTGGTGCGTAAAGTCAGCTTACGCGCACTGTGCGCGAGGCGCAGGATGATGCGTGCGCCTCTCTGAAGTGAGGCAACACACCTCAAACAGATCGTTTACGACATAAGACAAACAAGTATGGAAGCAACATACTTATGGATTTTCACATAAAAAATACTATGAAATAGAATTTCACCTACTAAATCACGAAAAAGATCTTAACTAACACACATAACATAGTGAAGTTCATAAGATTCTACAAATCAAAAGTCAAGACAAGAGTAATATCTAAATTCTAACAAAATTAAAAATCTACGAAACAAAGCAAACAAGTAGCAAAATAACAAAAATGTTTAGTCATCATCATCCAATTCAAGTGGAATATCCTCATTCTCAGTTTCCTCTCTTCTTCATTGAATTCTTCTTCATCCTCCGAATAGTACCTAGCACCCTCATTGTAGATGATGAAGCAATACAGCTTGAAGATCCTCGAACCCTAGCGGTAGACCTTAAACTTGGTCCAATTTCTTCTTTAGCTCCCGTTACCTGACCTACAACGCCTCATCTAAGGCCATCCTCCTCATCTACCAAGTCATTCTCCACATTGTTTCCTGTACCAAATTCCCGTAACAACCACTCGTTGCATTCATCTATGTTAGTCAGCTTGATTGGATCAACAATCCCCCTATAGTCAAATCTTTCCTTCAAAGCTTGGTTGTATTTGCAATATACTAGATCTTGCAACCTCTTATGATACAATCTATTTCTCTTCTTGGTGTGTATCTGCAACCATACAAAATCAAAATGATCAAATTATTGTTCTAAATCCTTAATAGATTTTTTTCAATTAAAAGAATCTAAACATACTTGGTCAAAAGAACTCCACTTTCTTTTACAACCAGAGCCGTTACAAGTGTGACTAATGATTCTTATAGCAAGTTTTTGTAGAGTTAGAGCTACTGCACCATAGAATCCTATCAATCAGCTGTTTAGATAAACAAAGTGATCAATACAAGTATATGTGTACATAGGTGATTGCTATGCTTTACCTTGGGACTTCTTTTTTGATTTTTAATAGCTATAGGCAGCCAAATAGATCTAGCTGCTGTGGCGATTGAGTCTTATTTATTGTAGTACTCGTCACTTTTGCCATCTTTCTAGGATTACTATTATCATACACGAATTTCCTAATTTTCCTGCGTAACATATTAGCAGCATTGTATATGGTCAACGACAATTTGTTACTGTTGGAACTTCATCAGCAAAGCGTATTTAGTCTCAATATGCATCGTTTAATTTATAAGCTACTTTAGGGGTTTATGATATGATTGACTTATTGCCTTGCGAGGGGCCTTCTGCCTTTCTGGATGCCAACCAGACAGCTAACATCTTTTTTTTTCATCGACTAAAATGCTCTCTATCTGAAGCTGATTTGTAAAAGAAATAGGATAGCACTAGACCGTTAGAACTTTAAAACCATCATATTCCAATTCGGACATCTTGGTGAAATTTGGTAGCCACAGTACTCTGTAGCCATAGCTTTCAAAGCTTTAGATGACTATGAGAGTTTTAGCGCACCTAGAATGTATTCTTCTTTGGTGAATGCTGTTAGTGTAGTCACTTCTGTGGTTATATTTTCTTACAAAATTCTTGAAATAAACAGTTAGTGCAATCAGTTTCTATGTGTTTTCATATTGGCCACTCCACTTGTTCAAATGCCTTATTAACTGTGTGTTACTCCGACATCTGCTGCAGAATGTCCTAAGTACACAATTTCCTGGCAAACAGTTTAAGCAGGTTTTATAAATTATAGCGATAAAAAGTTCAAGCCTTTGAAGTGGAGAAATGGGAAATTCAATAGGATATCAATGACTATCCAGTGAGAATACAGGAAAGATGACAAGAGATCTCTTAACACAAGCTATTCAATTCATATTCTCTATTTTCCTTATTCATAGATTTGAGCGCCTTTTAATAGGCATTTATTAGTCACTTCAACGACAATGTTATGGTGATATTTACATCTTATCTTTCCATTCCGCTATTTGACTTCAATCCTGGCTCCGAGAACGGTTAAATTTCTATTAATTTTACTGTGCCTACTAGGATTTGTAAAGATAATTCTTTAGATAAGGATAAATTCTTCACACTGATAGGTATTGTCTAAACAGACTTCTGGAAGATAGAATAGACCCTCTTATTTAAGATCTTTTTATAGATTAAATTCTTAATGTTACTCATATCATCAAAAGACCATCTTCTTTGCTGATCTTAACAATGATCTGGAGCTACTGTTTGCTTCTTCATACAGCAATACTGCTCTTCTTATTTTCTAAATTAGATGAACTCCTAAAATTTTTCATAAATGCTCTTCTTACAAATAGGAAATTAACCCTGTTTTGCATATAATATCACTCAACTGACTTCCTTTAGTATGTGAATTATCTGTTGTGAACATTTCTGGAACCTTTCTAAAATGTAACACTGTATCTTGCCATTTTAATTGGTGTCACTATATGATGGAAGAATGCTGGAACATGTCGGGAAGAATATCCCTGCAGATAAAGTGATTGAGATTAGAGAAGATATTCAAGATACAGTGGTTGGAAGGCTAGATTAGGCCTGATGCTTAAATGAAAATCCTGAAATTCAATGGGTTTGAGGTCAGTGGAGGTGAAATCCCATAGTAAATTGCAGTGGATATTACTGCACATAAAGAGTTTGGCAGAGTAACCGAAGAATTGTCTACAATGTACAGATTGATCATTGGGACCTCAGATTCAAAGATCATGCTGAAACACCAATATGCTTTATACTGAAGGCTTTCAAAGATTAGAGAAAACCCTCACATTGTGAAAGGAAAACTCAAATTGCTGCTCATTTCTTAAAATCCCTTCAATTTCAGGATATCCTTTCTGGACATACTGAGAACAGCTTTCCACAACTATTCCTCCTTAAATGCTTTCCCCTGACTGCCTCTTTGCTCTATCAATACAACTGAATGCATCAGATTCTCTATTTCCAAGTTTTGTGCAGACGGAGAATATCAGAAAAACATGACCCTGCAAGAAAATTCTCGTTCTTTTCTGTATCTTGTGCAATTATATGTCAGTACACCAATGTATTCGTATTCACCTTTAGTTATGCCTGCAAGATATCTACTGTGTGAGTCGGTGATTGTTTTCAATATTACTTGTAGCCTATGTTGCATGGGTACGGGTGTGGGTACGGGGAACGACAAATTTGTAGAAGGTAGGGTATGCAGACACGACTGAAACGCATGGGCTAAAAGCATAGTTCTTAACTAGATATGCTAACGAACCTTTGAAATTGTAGCTTAGAACGGAATATGTGCTGAATGAACCTGATCCTCGTCCAAGAAGTGTATGTTGAGTGTTTTAAATCTAAAATATATTGTATAATTGAGTACACATCTCAGTAAGTGTATGCTTATATTGAGGAGTGTCCAATAAGTGTCGGGTATGGGTACGGGACGTGTTGGGTATGGGTACGGTTTCATGGTAGAAGTACCCATGCAGTATAGCTTGTAGCTAATGATTGTGTAGCTAGGAGCCCTGGTAAAACTTGTGAGGTGTACAATAATGCTAGGATAGATGATCTCATCCGAAGTTGTTATACAAATAGTATACTAGCCCACACTAGCCAGAATTCTTGGAATTAAGTACAACTCGCAGCTGAATAGCATTCATAACCGAGTGCTGCAAGTTCCTGAATCGTAAATCTTCTGTTGGCTGGTGGTTGATGCTTACAGATGATTGATACTTGGTTTCATGGGAGGATGCTGGATATGGAACTTGGAGAAGTATGTCCTATTCATGACCACTAAGGTTTAAAGCTGAAAAGCCCAATATTCTTATGTGAAACTAGACACCAAAGTTGTAATGAACTCTGGAACTAATCAAACTAGAGTCCTGAGGCAGGCAAAGGCTGTAGTTAAAGCTTGCTACGGTAAGGGTGGGCTTGGACGGGTGATATCTTACGAAGCCCTAATTTGTGGGTTTTAGTAGTTACGGTGCATCCTACTTCAACCCAACATCTTTTGCTGGCTTCACCTTTTCATGTAATATTGCAAAATCTGACATCTTGAATCAAACGAGGTTATGTTGGGTTCGAACTATTTGCACTCATTAGCATTATGTTGGGTTCGAACTATTTGCACTCATTAGCATTGTTATGTATGTGACTTTTTTATAAGAGTCTTTTCATCGGATTGTCATACTGGTCTATGCATAAGCATACACGTGCAATATGTATTACTAGAAGGTTATAATGTCATGATGCTCATCTGTAGGAAAGTTGGCCAATCAATTGGCATTTCAGTTGCCTTTCTTACTATCTTAATATAGTTGCACCCTAATACCACTGCTTTCACAGCTACAGAAGTGTAAGTTTTCCGCTGGATTCATTCTAGAAACAGATACACCAGGGCTTGTCATTTTGGTACTTATGATCCCAAAATTAAACCCTATGATGTAAATTCAGGCTTCAGAGAAGGATGGGGCTCCGGCAGGAGAGGTCAGTGGGGCCAGCTTGGATCTGAATTTGGGAATAAAAGCTCGTGATGGTGACCGTGGAAGCGAAGCAGGGGTGGAGGACGAGGGTAGTGAACAAGCGGAGAGCTGACTTTAGCCAAAGATGTGGAGAAGAAATCTGCAAAAACGGAAAATCAAAAAAGAAAAAAATAGCAGTTGACAGTAGAAAGAGAAGACGGCATAATCTTGAATGAAACGCCATACGAGTAACTGATCCCCATTTAATATGCTATGAACTATATGCGCATTTGCGTATGATTTATTGCATTGACACTAATCCTATTTGTTAAACTAATCTTCTATTGCTAATCATCTTATTCTCAGCGGTTCCTATCTGTGTGTTTTGAGCTACTGGTCAGCTATCTGGCATGAAACATAACTAGGATAAGTAAGTTTTCATTACCCAGATATATCTGATGTAGCAGACATTTCTGATATTTACAATTTACTTTTGCCTGGGCGCACTTTTGATGCATCCGACTTTTGTTTGTTTCTCTTACAAAACACATTGACGTGCATTGCTTATTTCTTTAATCTTGGCCATGTTGTTATGAAATATTTTAGAGTAAAACTTTACACTTATTTATTAGTGTAAAATTCCATCGTATCTTGACCTAAAAAAGTAGGGTACATTATATTCTTCTTTTTCTATTAGATTAAATGGAGCTGAAGGAGCCAATACGTGTTAATCCTATATGTTGCTCTATTTTCAGGAGATGGCATTCCCTCAATGTTATAGCCTTACTCTTAATCATCTCAAGGTAGAGTTTGGTATTTGTAACTTAAAAAGCCAGAATGCATGTTATCTTGTCCACGTCGTGTGCGTGTGTGTGTGCGTGCATGCGTGCCTGTGGCCATGTTTGTATGGTCGTGTAGTTATTTAGGCACTTAATACATGAGAGCGAAGCATAATACTTGAAGTTAAAAGCTCGAGTCTTCATGTCTTTTCATTAATTATTTTGGAGTTTCCGTGCGTGTGTAGAAATATGTAATGCATGTTGGAAAATTCTTTTGGCAGCATACCTAGTTTGGGCTCGGTCAGGTTAGACCTAAACGAATTGGATTGCTTCTAAAAACGGAATAAACTCACAAATTTGGCTCAGTTTATTTAGATTTTACTAATTTTTATGATTTTGTCACACAAAAAAAAAAACCAGGAAAGGAAAATAAAATAGACTCTTTTACACGTGCTCCAGGTGCCGAAAATGACCATCTCCAATACCTCAGCGCTAATGTTAAGAAAAGAAAAATATTCTCAAAGAAAAAGACTAATCTCCTCACTTCAATATCTTCGTTCGTCTCCCTACTCTACTCTCTTTTCGTTGCTTTTGCTTCCTTATCCACTCTTCTCTTCAACTCCTAAATAATTCTCAATTGCTGTTGACATTAGTAATATATGTAGGGGGTTATGTGTAAGTTGTGTAGGGTCTATATAAGCCCAAGAGATCTCATAATAGGGTTAGGGTTTGTATTAACAACTTGGTATCAGAGCTGCCCCCCCTTACCCGACCCTAAAACAGCCCCCGACCCCCTTCTAGCCGCTTCCACCTCGAACCCCCCTGTTGCATCCTGTCGAACCTCGAGTTTGGCATGGATTCCCTCGACTCAGTCTTCGAACTGATGACAGGAAGAGTATATATCTCACATCGATGAGATATATAACTGTTTTGGATTCTAGTTTCCTCTGAGAAACGAGAATTTGTTGAAAGATCTTACTCTTGTTGTGCAGCAGAAGTGCTGCCGAAATTTTCACTGCACACAACAAGGGTTTGAAGAACAGGTGTTGGATCTGAAGCTTGATCGATGGAGGAGATCATCAAGAAGTTGAACCCTGCGGAGGTGTCAACTTTGATGAAGTTGATGAAGTTGTCGGCTGATGAAAGCGCGACAAGACCATCAAAGAAGTTGGAGCTTCCAACCATCGATCTGAAGCTTGATGGACCGAGTACTTATCTGAGTTGGTCACGACGGGTGAGATACACCCTTGCAGGGAGGAACCTGGAGGGGTACTTGACTGGAGAAAAGACAGAACCGGATGAGGACTCGGGAGGACGGGATGAGTGGAAGTCCACTTATATGTTGGTGTACATCTGGCTTCTCAACTCGTTGGTCCCGACGATCGCCGCCACAGTAGATGGCATTGAGAAGGTGAAGGATGTCTGGGAGAAGTTGAGGAGAACATATGATGGAGTGGGGAATAACCTGAGGGTGTTCCAGATTAAAGGAGAGATTGACGCCACAGTCCAGGGAGAGAGGACTGTACAAGAATATGCTACAGAGCTGGAGCGTCTGTGGCTGGATTATGATCATTTTTCCCCCCGGGCGAGCTGCAAGGACCCAGGATGTCAAGAGCGGGAGGCCTTTCTACAGGAGAGGACTATGGTGTTTCTTAAGGGATTGACATCAGAGTTCGCTCAGCGAATTGCATTACTGCTAGCTCAGCCGAAAATTCCCTCGCTTGAGGAGGCTGTCTCGGCTATGATCCAGGAGGAGACTCGCATTAAGCTGCAGGCGGGGACATGTGGACTTCCTGTGGTGAAGTCAGCTTTAGCAGTATCTAACAATAATGGATCCAGGGGAGAGACTCGGCAGTGCTACAACTGCGGTGAAGTGGGTCATCTAAGGCATGCTTGCACCAAACCACCCAAGGAAGGAGATTCGGGTGGACGTGGACAGTTCGGAGGGCGTGGTCGTGGCCGTGGGGGTCAACGAGGTGGAAGGGGAGTAGGCAACCGGGCGAATCTGATGATAGCAGAAGGAGGAGAAGAAGCTGAGGTGATCTTTACTGAGGAGGATCAGGCGCTCCTGGCGATACTCAGGAGAAAGCAGCAAGTAGCAGGGGATGGAGACAGGAGGAGTGGGACAGAGGAGGCATCCACATCATTCTTCGTCAGAGGCAACACTGCTACCTATGCTCATCCGACCAAAGGTACTGATGACATACATGCTCTTGCTTCCATATCTTCCGACAAATCATCAGAATGGATAGTCGACTCCGGTGCGTCTCGACATGTGACAGGTAATGCTAGTGAGTTCTCATCATATACTCACCTAGCCGCCTGATAGTATTCAAACAGCTGATGATACATTTCAGCTAGTGGTTGGTAAGGGTACAGTCGATTGTACAGGTTCTGTAACTCTGTCCAATGTTTTGCATGCTCCTTCCTTTCCAGTCAACCTTTTATCCATTAGTGCTATCATCCTTCAACTAAAATGCATTGTTTCTTTTGATATTCCCAAAGTGATCTTCCAGGAGAAGGGGACAGGGCGGAGACTTGGGACTGGCACATGGCGTAGTGGACTGTGGTATCTGGATCGTGAAGGACTGGATTCAGCATTGGTGTCAATGATAGAGAGAGTAGAAGTAGGATCTGAGATGAGTGCTGAGAGTGTGTTGATGCTTCATCACCAGCGTTTGGGACACTCATCTTTTAATGTTTTAAGTAGGTTGTATCCATCTCTATTTGAGAAAGCAAATAAACAGCACCTTGTATGTGATGCATGTGAGCTTGGAAAACTTACTAGAAGTTCTTACGTAAGTTCTGGTCATAGGAGTTCTCGTGTATTCGAACTGATACATTCAGATGTTTGGGGACCTTGTTCTACAAGTTCTATGAATGGATACAAGTATTTTGTTACTTTTATTGATTGTTTCTCCCGCGTTACTTGGTTGTACGATTGTTTCTCCCGTGTTACTTGGTTGTACCTGATGAAAAATAAGAGTGAAGTGTTTGGTTGCTTTCAAAATTTTCATAGGTATGCTCAGACTCAATACGGCGCTGTGGTGAAGGTATTAAGATCTGATAATGGGACGGAGTATACTAACAAAACGTTTGGGGAATACTTGTCAGCTCAGGGAATACAACACCAGACTACGTGTCCATACACACCTGCTCAAAATGGAGTAGCGGAAAGAAAGAATAGACATCTTTTAGAGGTTGCTAGAAGTATGATGATCTCCATGAATGTCCCAGAAACATTATGGGGACAAGCAGTGTTGACCGCGGCAGCACTAATCAACAGAATGCCCTCGAGAGTGCTGGATTGGAAGTCTCCGTGTGAGATATTGAAAGGAGATAATGGTGGGATCCTTCCACTCAAAGTGTTTGGCTGTGTGTGTTTTGTGAAGGACAACAGGCCGTCTGTCGGGAAGCTTGCCCCTAGAGCTGTGAAGTGTATCTTTGTGGGATATTCTGCTACTCAGAAGGGATATGTTTGCTGGAGCCCGGTGGAAAAAAGGTTGTTTGTGAGCATGGATGTGCACTTTCGAGAACTTGAGACAAGAGGTGTTAGGCCAACGGCTCAGGGAGAACTACTTACCTATAGTAGGAAGGGGAAACAAATTGCGGGAACAGTACCAACAGTACCTACAGTGCCACTGGTGCCAAGTCCCTTGCCAACGCCTGAACCGACTCCTGAGACACCTACACCACCACAAGATTCCTCTCAAGGTGACTCCATTTCTCTTCCTATTCCTCCCACACCAATAACTGTACGGAGGACTACTCGCAGTAATGCGGGAAATCCTCCCGATAGATATGGTTGGGATCTTGCTCAGTTTGTATCATATTCTAACATCCACCCTGCACATGGAGCATTCATTGCATCTCTGGACTCTGTTACTATTCCTAACAATTGGCAGGTTGCAAAGAAGGACCAGAAATGGAAAGCTGCTATGCACGAAGAGCTAGGGGCCCTTGAGAAGAACCGCACTTGGGAGTTAGTAAAACTACCAAAAGGGAAGAGAGCAGTTGGATGCAAGTGGGTCTTCACTGTGAAGCAGAATCCAGATGGACAGGTTGAGCGCTACAAAGCTCGTCTGGTGGCAAAAGGATATAGTCAGACATACGGCATCGACTATGATGAGACTTTTGCACCAGTGGCGAAGATGAGCACTGTTCGAACCTTGATCTCTCTGGCAGTAAATGGTGGATGGAAGCTACACCAATTAGATGTGAAGAATGCATTTCTTCATGGAGATCTGGTGGAAGAGGTATACATGGAAATTCCGCCAGGATTCAACACAGAACAGACAGTGGGCAAGGTCTGCAGATTGAAGAAGTCTCTATATGGCCTGAAACAATCTCCTCGTGCTTGGTTCGACAGATTTAGGCGGGCTATGATAGGTATGGGATACCGGCAGATTAACGCTGATCATACCGTGTTCTTCCGACGAAATGAAGGTCACATCACTGTGCTTGCGGTATACGTGGATGATATGATCATTACAGGGGATGATGAGGAGGAGATTGCCAAACTCAAAGTGAGACTGGGTAAGGAGTTCGAGGTGAAAGATCTTGGCTTGCTTCGATACTTTCTTGGAATAGAAATAGCTCGCGGAGCGGAGGGGATTGTCTTATCCCAGAGAAAGTATGCACTGGATCTTCTTAAAGAGACAGGGATGTTAGGGTGTAAACCTGCAACTACACCGATCGACCAGAAGTTCAAGCTGGGTGCTGAGGCTGGAGAACCAGTTGATCGTGACAGATACTAAAGGCTGGTAGGGAGGTTGATCTATCTGAGTCACACACGTCCCGATATCTCTTTTGCAGTGAGCGTGGTGAGCCGCTACATGCATGATCCAAGGAAGGGGCATATGGATGCTGTGTACCAGATTCTGAGATATCTGAAGAGTGCCCCTGGAAAGGGACTGATATTCAGGAAAAATGGACATGTGAGCATCGAGGGTTATTGCGACTCTGATTGGGCTAGCTGTGCTAATGACAGGAGCGGTCCACCTCGGGATACTGCATCTTTATAGGAGGCAACTTAGTCTCGTGGAAGAGCAAGAAGCAATCAGTGATGGCGAGATCAACTGCTGAGGCAGAGTATAGAGCTATGGCCTTAGGAGTTGCTGAGTTGTTATGGTTGAAGAGTATGCTGGTTGAGCTGAAGCTGGATCAATGAGCTAAGATAAAGTTATGGTGTGACAACAAGTCATCTATCAGTATCGCCAACAACCCAGTGCAGCATGATAGAACCAAACACATCGAGATCGATAGGTTCTTCATCAAAGAGAAGTTGGATAGTGGACTACTGGAGCTAAGTCATGTTTCAACTAAGGACCAGACAGCAGATTGTCTGACTAAAGGACTTAGCTCATTAGACATGATTAGAGGATGTGACAAGATGGGCTTAGTGGATATCTTTCGCCCATCTTGAGGAGGAGTGTTGACATTAGTAATATATGTAGGGGGTTATGTGTAAGTTGTGTAGGGCCTATATAAGCCCAAGAGATCTCATAATAGGGTTAGGGTTTGTATTAACAACTATTGCCCCGTTGCCAATGCTACTCAATTGTTTCTCTTCATCTTCAATAGTTTCATAAGGATTGAAGGATATTCAAGTATATTTAAAAGCTAATGATAAGAAGGGAAAAGGTAGCAAAAAATACCTAACCATATCTAAAATTAATATAAAGATCATCCAAATTTTCTTAATGGAGAAGAAAAAAAGGGCAGGCACCTAATTGATCCCTAGACTAACGTTGGATATAAGATGTGAATCAAAAGAGAGAAATTGTGAGATAGAGATTTCCTAGGAACTACTTATGTACATCTGTTGCAAAAGCAAGCGAGCGTCTAATTCGACCAAAAGTTACTTGGCTATCATAAGGTGTTTATATTGTTGAAGATGTCCTATATGCATTAAGCATAGTACATGAATCCACACGCATGAACTTAATTTTTGAAATTTGTGGAAGAATAGATCCAGTACTTTCTCTTTTGACACAATTTAATACTATGCATGAATAATTGGATGTAAGTTATTTTTGTTCAATGAACAATGATATCCTCACTGGTAAAAAACAACACATTCTAGATGGAAATTTCCATCTAGAATAGTTTGATTTCTGTCTAAACTGACCATCCTAGACAGAATTCTATCTAGAATGCTAATCTAGTAAGTTTTCGTCTTGGATGAAGCATTCTAGATGGAATTTCATCTAGAAAAGCCGTTCTAGACGGAATAGCAACCTAGATGATTAAAATATTTGTCTAGGATATTTCTAGATGGAATATCCGTCTAGAATACTGTAGACAGATTTTCCGTCTGCGAACGATCCCAGACGAAAATCAGTCTGGAATAGTCTAGACAGATTTTCCGTCTCGGAACCATCCTAGATGGATTTTCCGTCTAGGATGTTTTATCACATCCCAGACAAAATTTCCGTCTAGGATGTTTTCTAGACGGAAAATCCATCAAGGTTGTTTACATTCATTTTAACAAATTATTTTTTAATTGTTTTTATAAATTCTTTTATAAATTTTCACCTGTAAATACAAATATAGCAGAAATTGGAATTTACTAGTATACAAATCCAACTCAATAATAATCCAAATCCAACACATATATTCATCCAATAATATTCCAAATCCAACTAATATGCAAATCGAAATCCAAATAATAATCAATATGCAATTCAAACTAACCAAGCTTATAACAAACATGTCATCAACAGAAAACAAAAAATAGCAGAAATTGGAATTTACTAGTAAAGTCCTTATAAATATAGTTGTTCATTTAGTCATCAATAATACATAAGTTTTCATCCTGTGGACATCACCCAACTCCCTCCAGTAGATATTTACTTGGTAAGAAAAATACATTTCATGTTAGATAAAGATGAAGACATTCTTCACTAATACAATATTAATGGATACACTGTAGGGTCCCGAAAAAGACAAAACGACTGGTTCTCTAACTGTTTTAGTTGTGAGAAGAGATTCTATCGCCTGGTAAGAATCTTTTACAATCGTTCTTTTTCAAGTACAGAAGATGAGAAGATTGATTCGATTCTTCTTTGTTTAACATGGGCTTGATGTGACGATGAGATGCCTCGCTCGATACCGTGTCGAGCTTACTTCTCGTTGACGATCGGAGCAAGATTGCTTCAACTCGAGGAGAAATAATAGCATCGGTCGAGTGCTTGAGCTGCTACTTGTAGTTGCTCTGTCTCTTTTCTTTTTTTTTATTTTTATTTTTGTTGAGGAGAAAGAAAAGTCCAGTCGTCCGCGTGTGTCCTCTTCATAGCCGTTCACGACTATTTTTAATGATAAGCGTGTAACTGACACTAAGATCATGGACCAGGAGCGTAACAGACTCCGTGAATTTAGCCCACGTGGTATGACTGGGTCTTTATGGCCGTTATCCATCTCCTAGTGTCTAGCTTCATTTGGTGAGACGAGCCTGTATGACTGGGTCTTTATGGCCGTTATCCATCTCCTAGTGTCTAGCTTCATTTGGTGAGACGAGCCTTGCTGGGTGGCAAGGTTCTTCTAATGAGACGAGTCTCACTACAAGGTGAGGTTCGTATTGTTATATATAGGTGCCCTGCATATAATAATTATATATTATAACATGACCTATATGAATATAACATCCTTATTCAAAATAACAGTATGTTATTTTGGTCAGTATTTATCTGATATTTTTTAATACAGATAAAGTGTTTAGAATAATACTAGATTATCAGAATTTCGATATTGATCGTAATGAAGAAGAGATCTGATTAGTTGATAACATATATTCTAAAATGTTCCTAGTCGATGAAGTGTTGAGATAGGACATCATCACTTTGGTAAGACTAGTGTGTACTCTATTTGTCCTTTTGAAGGACGATGATATACAGGTGACTCATTAGTGAATGAGTTGACTGAACGACTCACTGAGAATATCTAGTTGCTAATTATACTAAACTGTCAAATAGAAGTTCTCAAGTGATATAGTACAAAGTAGTCTCTTGACCTAAGACATGAGTGCAATATCTTACATGTAAGTATAGATGTACTTAGACTTTTACCTAATCACAGTTCTCATTGAGTTATGCATAACGGTTCTTGTTAGGTGCATCCCGAGACATAAGTAGGTATTGAGATGCTAAGATGAGATTCGTCTCTCCCAGTATATGGAGTTGATATCATAAGATTGTTTGATATAACTATAACCTGGAAATCCTTGGTCAAGGTAAATAAGATAAACTGAGTGTCAGTTTGATCTTATAGGTTATGAGTTTAATATCAACAAATACTAATCAAGCTATTAGGGTTTGACAAATTACTATACCATAAGCTTGATAGTTTGACATGGTTTGATGAAGAGACCTAAATGTACGGTATTATCACTGAGTGTTCCTGATAAAATTGGGTAAGTATCTTGTAGACCTTTATCACAACTTATAACCAGGTAGTCTTCATGTATAGCTAGCACCTCTATTGTACTTGTAGATATGTCCACTATCGAGTTTTAAGTTGGGATCTAGAGTCACACCAAGCGCGTATTTGAATCCTATGAAATATCATTTATAGAGTAAATGCGTATGATTGATACGCATATATGATTTTACCGGATACACATAAACAGTTATATGTATTGGCAAAATCAGAATTCTATGTTCTTAAGAAATGATTTCCAGAATTTTTATAAAGTTGACTTTTGGTCAACTGGTTGACTTTTTGGTCATATGATGACTTGTTAATTAAAGATTGGAAAAATACTAAATATCGTATTTGTGAAATACCGTATTAGTAATAATGCTGTGGTATTTTCATTTATGAAATACACATTTTATTATACCATGATTAATGAGTCATGAGATGAGTCAGTAAGTGGTATGGTTTGGGAACATGGTTTTAAGCACATGGTTTTGATTTTTCATGACTCATTGCATGACTCATGAGATGAGTCATTGCATGACCCATGAATTGAATCATTACTTTTGATGACTCATGCCACGACTCGTGAGATGAGTCATGACATATCTTACTCTATAAATATCATGAGCTCTCTCTCTTATGTAAAGGTTAATGAATGAATGAAAAATTGGTTTTCCATAAGAGAATAAAAGAGAGCTCTACCTCTTACTAAATTCTAGCAATCTTTGAGTAAGAGAAAGTAGTAGGATTTTAAGAACCTCGGGTAGATATCTTACCTTGTGTCTCAAGAAGTCTCTAATTTTTCACGTTCACTTAAAGCTTTGGAGATCCACTATAAGGAGGTTTACTACAATAAGGATCATGAGCTAAGTGTTGTTCGATCTACACTCGAATCACGCTTTAAAAGTATGACTTTGAAACTCTTGTATGCTCTCTTTAATATAGTGATCATGTTAGATTTAATTAGGATGGTCCTGGTATGGATTTCATGCTCTCTACATGCTTAGTATTCTTGTACGTAAAGTCTCTCGTTGCGTATTTTGCATGTATTTAGCAGGGTTTTCCTTCACGTCTGACAAGATGAGTCTTGCTGTATGGCGAGCCTCATCCTTGAATGAATTTCATCTTCTGAAGGAGCTTCATCTCCTAAAGGAGCTTCGCCTTTAATGACGAGCTTTGTTTTCTGAAGGAACTTCGTCTTTAATGACGAGCCTCGTTTCTGAAGGAGCTTCGTCTTCAATGACGAGCTTCGTTTCTGGGCGAACTTCGTCTTAAATGACGAAGTTAAACTTCTAAGGGGTGAGGCGCTGCTTGGTGATGTTCGTCTGTGGATGAACTTCGCCTCCTGAATGGGCTTCATTACCTAGAGGAGTTTCGTCTCCAATGACAAGCTTCGTCACTCTTTTGTTTCGTGGTATTTTTTAGTGCCTACAAGACCCCCTTCAACGTTTTCAAACCTAAATTGGGTTGTATGGGGTCTGAAATACTTTGAACTTTCTTGTCTATGACGAGCTTGGTTTGCATGACGAGCTTGGCCTCTTGGCGAGCTTTGATGCTTCGGGGTGAACTTCATGGTTCCAGGAGAAGTTTGTCATTTCTAAGCGAGCCTCGACACTTCGAGACGAAGTTCGGCTACTTGTTGAGTCTCGTCGTTCTGTACGAGCTTCATCAGACCCACGTAATACTAACAATCAGGTTCTATCAGTATTAAATGTTGTACGCATTCATCATTGCGCTTTCTCAGACCAGATGAACGGTCACCAGCTGGAGCCTCGAGATCTGCAGAACGGATCTTGGCCGCTGATTCAGTTTTCCCGCCTATAAATAAGTGACCACCTTTTGAGAAGATGGATCATCCTCTTCTTCAAGCTCTAGGTCGAAACAACTCTGCCAAATCTTCGTCTTCAAGCTTTTACTGTCTCTTCTCCTCTTATTCGTTGAGATCAATAGCCCCAAAAACTACCGCCGGCAAGGGCAAGGGTAAAATACAGCGAGTTCTTCGGGCGACGCCACCCCTTTACCTATCATCTCAGGTAGTGTAATCGATAACAAAATTTGCGTAAGAACAGTTGAATTTTGCCCACTTCGGCTTGATTTTTCTAAGGAGACGAACAATTTACTCTTTTGAGACGAAGTTCGTCTGATGGATGAGGTTTGTCTGTTGGTCGAGGTTAGTTGATTTGACGAGGCTCATCTTCTCTGACAAGGTTCGTCTGTTTGACGAAGTTCGTCTAATAGACAAAGCTCGTACCATAGACAAAGTACGTCTTCCGCGGGCGAGGAATATCTTTCAGTCAAGGCCTACCCAGATCAGATAATTTGGACTAACTTCATTATCTTGCCTCATGTAGTTTTGCATTCATCTGCTCTGATTTCTTCATATGGTGACATCGGATTAGATACCACCCAGATCAGAACGGACCAACCTTGCTACCATGTGCTTGAGAATCTCCCCATCTTTTAGAACCAAAATCGAGAGGTGTTCCGCCAACTTGCTGAGCCCTCGAGTGTTACTCTGAGGTGTTTGGTCATAGACGCATCCTTGGAGACAGCTGACCGAAACAGGATTTCAAAGCCTATCGTCATGTTCGACAATTCCACGCCCACCCCCGATATGCTGGACCTTGGGACATATCAGTGACTTAGGACAGTGAGTGAGAGACGCTTCTTCACACCTCCTATGCATCGTGACTACTCCCTCACCTTCCTCAAAGCGACTTCAATCTCCCGAAAGATGGACTGGGAGTCCCCGATACAGGATGGGGTCACCTGTGGCTATTTCTTTAAGGGCGATGCCAGAGTGGATAGTGGCGGCCATCATGTTACCAGTCTATATCCCGGGTTGTTTCAACATGAACTACCCGCGGGTGAGATGGCTACGGAAGCAAACACTTTCTGCAGCTCTTTTTTCAAGGCTGAGGGGCAATTTCAGCCAAAAACTTCAGAACTCCCGGCTGGTCACGTTGGAGTGCTGAACGGTGGTAGCCCCGGATGACTGAATTCATCTTGCAGAAGAACTATGACGACCTACAAGAGTATGATCTTCTCGCGCTTATGAAGTCCACTTAGTTTGGGTAGAAGAACAATGCCTAACAGTTCTTCAGCGTGTTGGAGTTGTACAACCCCGACACGCGTATATTTTTCACCTACGACGAGGAACTGGGAATAACACTCCATGAAATGGTGGAAGTTTCAGGGTTGCCACTAGGAGGATACCCATATAAAGAATACATCTCAAGCTTGCCACTGGGATAATTTTGAAGCATTAATTTATAAAATATATAACATATGTTAATTGTATTATAATATATAATAAATCTTAATTATATTATATTATAAAATTCTAGTATAACGTAAAATAATAAAATATTATATAATATTATCAAATATAACATTATTAACATTACTTTATATTATTTAATATATATTTATTAGTTAGAATAAAAATATTATTGTAGTATTTTATTATGTAAATATTATAATTTAGTGTTTATATATTTAATATAATAATATATTAATTATATTAAAATATAATTTAACATGATAACATATTCTATTATATAAAATATTTTAATTTATATAATATTTTACTATTAAAATTTATTGTCAATGTTGTGGTAGTTATAATATTAAATAATACTTTATTGCTACAATAAAAATAGTAATAATCTACCATATATTAAAGTATTTATAAATCCTCGTAATTTTGAAAATATTATGGTAAATAATATTAAATAAGTTTTATTATGGTTGATATTATTTTGGGATGAATGGACATGATTGTAATCGATTTGAGATCAATTAAGTTATGAAAACTGTCGGCTGAAATCACCTCTGGTGGTCGGTCGACTGATTCTTGGCACCGGTCGACCGATGGGTGCACAGATATGGGTTTCAGGTCGGTTGGCCTTGTTTGATCACATATATATGATTATATACCCGAATTTCTCTCTTTTCTTCCATCTTTCACATTCTGAATAGCAGCCACCTCTTCTCAAGACCCTAGAGATCCCTCTTTTGAGTTTGGTGAAGCTTTAAGAAGCAAAAAGACCAAGAGGAGGGCGAAATCTACGGCTTCGATGAGGGAGGATCGAGTTCCTTGTGTGTGTGGGAGTTCAACACGAATCTTTGAGGCGAGTTTCATCTCCTCCAATCCCATCCCCGTTTTCTTGGTTTTTATTAGATTTTTAAAACCTATTTTATGAGTAAAGATCATCTCTTTAATCTGTATGACTTAAAGATTTAATCTTTCTTATTTAAAAAGTTATGAATCAGATTTCTTAATTTCGGTTTAAGTTTTGAAGTACAAATAACATGAGATTTTTGCTGATTTGATTTGCTTTCATGTTGATTTTACATACACAACCATGTTAGAGTTATTAGATCTCTCTCAAATTCATAATTGTGATTTCATATAGTAGATTAAACCCTAATTATACTAAATCAAGATTTTATATACGTGTTTCTTTTAAAAAATTTTGACTTTGGTAATTGTAGAGAAGAACTGTCGCTTTGAACCATCATCAGGATCGGTCGACCGATCAGAAAAATCAGTCGACCGATCGGTCTGTAGGATTTGGGAGTTTTTCCACTGGTCGGTCGACCGACGTATGCATTCGGTCGATCGACCGAGGCTGAATTGTTTGTGCATATTGGTGCACGTTACCGCCGGTCGACCGATGGGGTATTTTGGTCGATCGATTTGAGCTGTTTTGCATAAGTTGATTTACCACGTGTTTTTTTATTGCGAACACGAAGTGCGATTCGCACGTCAACACACGTGCGAGACCGTGAGAGGACACGTGCTGGATTTGAGCATGCACAAGCCTATTGATACGTGTAGTCTAAAATTTTGTGTTAGTCATGATAGAGAGTGACGTATGCTTTGTTTTACGGTAGTTTTGGATGCTTGAGTGGGGTTAGTTGGTGCACCATAACGAGACCGTGGTTGACTACACTCAGAGTGCGTTAGTTGGTGTATTGCAATGAGACCGCAGTGGACTATACTCCGTTATGCATCTTTGTGTTCCAGATTAGGCTGATATGCCTATACTCCATAGGGTGTTCGAGTAAGGTAGTGAACCGCAAAATATTGTGATGAGCCACAGGGTATTGTGAGCGCCTATACTCCACACCATTTTCTTTGTAGGGAATCATACAAAATTGTAAATTTTCTCCTGTGTTACCTACCTTGAGGGTAGAGTATAAGAATATGGTTTGTTATGTACTACATATCCTAGACGAGATCTTTTATCGAATATTTATTTTTGTTCCCGCGCCAACTATCCGAGGAAAATGTGAGTTGTTATGATATGATTTGTTATGGTTAAGGCTTAGTTATGTATTGTTCTTTGTTAATTATTTTATTCATAGAATTTTGAAGTTGATATTTAGCGATCCACAATTTGAGATACATAGTATATATATGAGGGTTTTCTTATTTGGATTATTTCGCTCGACGTACTCATTCTCGTGTTGTGGATTTCTAAATATTAATTCCTCTTAGTTCAGGATGTAGGATTTATATATCTATATATGTTATAACTTGTATTTTTATACACCTAACCCTATTTCCCCTGGGGATGGTAGAGATGTTCTCGCTAGCGCTTTGACGCTCATTGTTTTTATCTTTTTCAGGCAGTGAGTCAGGGGTTCGGAGAGTCGTAGGTTGACGGAGACTCAACATAGTTCGCCGTTATTTATTAGCAGATAGTTAGTAGGTGCTCCACAGTGGATATTTTATTATTTTCAGTCTTTTAGAGTTGTATTTCTTTTGGAGGTTGAGTGCCTATATACTTTTTAGTTGACTCTTTTGTATTAGAGACTCATTGTTTTATTCTAGTTCACTAAGTGTATTTTCTTTTCCTTTGTTGGAACATGATTACATTTATCATTGGATCTTTTCTCTATATTGTGTTCCTTGTATTGTCATATATACTATATCTGTTTGTACTCTCACTTCTTGTATTTCATTCTACTAGATAGATATTACTATGATGGAGAAACTAAAAGTACCCTAATGCCACTAGGAAAGAACCCTAAAGAGGGGGGGATGGGTGAATAGGGTTTATGCTAATCTAATCCGATTTAATGCCAATTAAAAACTTATTAACAAATATCCTAGCAAATAAGATATGCAATGAGATATATGTAAGGATAAGCAATATAAACAAGGGTAAACAAATAGTGGATGAAATAGACAAGATGCAATAGGCGATATAAGCAATGAGCACAAGTATAAATGAACGCCAATGCAAGCTCAAACACAATCAAATGTGTTGGCCTTCTTGTTTTGATGATGTTTAACAAACAATTTACTTTTAATGTTGTTTGTCTAGTGTTTGTGTTTTCGTATTTATTCTAGGCAAACAACGAGTTGGAGGATGGATGGAATAGAGCTTCAACGATCATATCCAATGGAGGTTGGCAGAATTATGGAGTGAAGCCTTGAGGATGGATGGAATAGAGCTTCAACGATCATATCCAATGGAGGTTGGCAGAATTATGGAGTGAAGCCTTGCTATCAAGTTAAAGATCTAATTACAAGCTTCATCCAAGTTTACCAAGTTGGACTACAATGAAGATCAAGATCAAGCTTGGGTAATAGTTAGTTTAGGTTTATATTATGTGTGTTAGTACTTTAAACTCAATATTATACACACACATTTTATTGGTTTCTTTGTATATATATGTAGTCATATATATATACAACACAAGTTTTGATTTTTATGTCTATAAATATGAAATTACATATTTCATATTTATTATTGTGATTTGGTTTAACTACTTAGATATGAAACAAATATATTTTCATATACATACTCATATGTTTTATTTTCTATTATATTTGTAAAAATATTGTATTCTTAGTTTTTGGACTTAACAATAATCATATACATATTTTATTAAGTCTACATAATCATTGTGCAAAGTTTCAAAATATGGTTTAGCCTAAATGTCAAAATTCATATGTTTACATTTTCGTGTTTTGGACTATTTTGTAAAATAATGATATTTCTCATTTGGGGAGTCCTTTTAGAAAACCAGTTTTTGTAGCATATGTATTATCATATCTACAATCATTTCCCAAAGTTTTATAATTTTTGAAATTTATTTGATATTTTTAAACATTGTTTTAAAATTAGAAAACTGTTTTCAAAACCTGAAATTTCATATATCAGTTCACGGTCGACCGCCACGATCGACCGCGCCCATGTTTTTTTCTGAGAAGTCAGCAGAAACTTTCACGGTCGACCATGGCGGTCGACCGTCAGTCTGTAAGTTCTCACGGTCGACCGCCGTGATCGACCGTAGCATGTTCTGTTTGTTTTCTCAGTTTCAATGACCTTCGCGGTCGACCGTGATTTTCCCACGGTCGACCTCCGATCGCCCAACGGTCATATTTGATACAGAATCATATTTCTGATTCGTTGGGGTTTTTGGTCTTTTGTTTGGGGTTCTTGGCTGAGTTTTTGGGAGGCTATAAATACCCCCTTGATCTCAGTTCTCAACCTAATCCAAAAAGTTTTTAAACAAGAGTTTAACAAGGGTTTAAGTTTGTTTAAAGTGTGTTTATAAGCTTTTAAGCATTTGAGTGTTTCGGATTTGTGAATCAATTCCACAAGAGCATGAGGAGATCATCTATTGAAGTTTGAGCTTCTAACTATTCTTCCTCCACCTCTTGATCTATTGAGAAGATTTCTAAACTCTTATCTAGCTTTACATTTGCATAGTTATTTGATTATCTTTCTTTAAAGCTAGTTTTTATATTGAGTTTAGATTTGATTTTATTTACTCTCATTGTTACACACACCTACATGAGCTTATCGTATTTTCATACATAGTATATTTGGGTTGATGAGAGTTATAACAATTGAGTGTGAGCTTTCATTATGTTCTCATCCATATTAGAGAACAATCATTTATTATAATTATGCTTATTGTGAGATTCACTTTGTAATACACTTGTACACCGAGAGAAGTGTGTGGCGAGAGTCGGGGATCATCCCAAGAGGAGTGGTGTCAGTTGACGAACCTAGGGAGAGGTTGTATCCGAGCACTTGAGGGAGACACATCTAGTTCAACACTTGAGAGGGTGTAGAGTGGGATTGCAAGAGTGTGTAAGTTGTAGAGTTTTCGGTAAACTAGAAAACCATATTGTGAGGTGTAAACGTTGTTCGGGTAAACGTAGAAAACCCGGTTGTAATGGTGGAGATCTCCTCGAGGTTAGGAGCGGAGACGTAGGTCGTGGGGACCGAACTCCGTAATCATATCGTTTGTTTGTGATTGCATTAGCGTACTTATTTTTATGTTCATATCTTATATCGTCTTTGTATATTGCTTGTTGATTATATTGCCCACTATCTAGTTTAGATTGTTTACCCTTTTGTTCCTTAATTATATATCCTTTTCATATAATCCCCATAGTATATTCTCATTGCCTAGCTGATTTTACCTTTGCTTCATATTGCTTATTTCTTGCTTGCTAACATATTGTATATCTATCTTACAAGAATAATATTTGAAATTAGTTTTAATTAGCATATAATCGGATTAGATTGAGCATTTACAACCCTAATCACCCCCCCCCCCCCCCCTCTCTAGGGTCTAACAAAATAATCACGGAGTTCAGACCTTCCGTCCTACATCTCCGCTTCCCACTCTCGGGGTGAAATCCACTACACAACCGGGTTTTCAACGCTCACCCGAATAACGTATTACACCTCACAATTGTCGGTTTTCAACGCTCACCGATCAACGTTCACAATCACTCACAATGTAACTACACTAACTACCACCTCAAGTGTTGGTCTTTAGCATGTGTCTCTCTCAAGTGTTAGGAATTACAACTTCTCTCTAGGTATTACCACCTACCCCACTCCTCTTGGGACGATCTCGTCTCTCACCACACACTCCTCTTAGTGTACTAGTTTATTACAAGGTGAACCTCACAATTTATACACTCAACAAATGATTGTTCTCTAAATAATGTGAGAACTCAATTAAGCACAACTCAAAGTTACAATCTCTCACAACCCTAATTATACTATGTATGAAATACTATAAGCTCAAGTGGGTATGTGTAACAATGAGATTTAATAAAACAAAACCAAACTAAACTCAATATAGATTCTAGCTTATGGAAATGAAAATCAAACATACAAAATAGCTAGATTGAGTTTAGAAAACTTCTCTAGATGACAAGCGAGAGAAGGAGAAGAGTTGAATGCTCAAACACCAATAGATGATCTCCTCAATCTCTTGTGAAAGTTTCTTCACAAACAAACTCTTAAACAAACTTAAACAAAACTTAAACACTCTTAAACTTGTTTGAAACAATTCTCTTGAGTTAATAAAACTGAGGATATGTGGGGGTATTTATAGGAACCCCAAAGCCAAGAGAAAACAAGGCAAAAAGATCAAAAATCCAAATCTGTAAAAGGCTAAAAAAACTAGCCGTTATGCCATCAGTCGACTGACGGTTTTTATCAGTCGACTGATGAGCTGACCGTTAGAGGCGTTTTCCAGCTCATCAGTTGACTGACGGACCTTATCAGTCGACTGATGACCTCATCAGTCGACTGGTCAGTCGACCAAAACAAAACAGAAACTTTTTGTTATTCAAGGTGATTTTATCAGTCGACACATCAGTCGACTGATGTCATCAGTCGACTCATCAGTCGACTAATAACAGGTTATCAGCCTGTTTTGAAACAAAAATTTGATTTTCAAACTTCCTTTAAAAATAGCAAATAAAATTAAAAAAATATAAAACTTTGGAAAATGATTGTAGACATGATAATAAACATGCTACAAAAACTGGTTTTCAAAAATCACCTCCCATTTGTAAAATATCATCATTTTGTAAATATGTCCAAAACATGAGATACTTGAATTTTGATGTTTTGACATAAGACAAGTTTTAAAACTTTGTAAATTGATTTTATAGACTTGATAAAAAGTATAAACTATAGTTGTTAAGTCTATAAACCATATAAACCAAAAACAATAGTTGTTAAGTCTATAAACCATATAAACCAAAAACACAATATTTTTCCAAATGCAATAGAATATGAAACATATAAAAGTATATATGAAGATATATATTATTTCATATCTATATAGCTAAACCAAAACATATATGTATATATATAACTATATATGTACAAAAACCAAAATGTTTATGTGTGTATATAATTGAGCTTAAAGTACTAACACACATAATATAAAACCTAAACTAAATTACCCAAGCTTGATGAAGGTCTTCAATGAGCTCGACTTGGTAAACTTGTGGATGAAGCTTGAACCTAAATTACCCAAGCTTGATGAAGGTCTTCAATGAGCTCGACTTGGTAAACTTGTGGATGAAGCTTGAATTTGGATCTTCAACTTGAATTGTATGGCTTCACTCCACTATTCCGCCAACCTCCATTGGATATGATCGTAAAAGCTCGATTCCATCCATCCTCCAACCTATTGTTTGCCTAGAATAAATACAAAATATAAACACTAGACAAACAACATTAGTTGTAATTGCTTATTAATCATCATCAAAATAAAAGGACCCAACAGAAACATGTTGTTGCATAGTGTTTGGTGCATGACAGGTTTGACATATTTGGGTTTACCTTGGACTGCAGCATTGTGTAATACTAGGGGCGTCACAGTATCATATTATATATAATATTATATATAAAACTAATAAAATAAAATATATTAATTAATAATATTTTTTAATTAATAAATATCGGAACATATTAGTAGATATATTTTATGCGTTATTTAATGAATATTATATTTTATTAACTATCATAAAATAAAGTATTATATTTTTAATAATATATATATATTAATAAATATTGCTATTGAATTAAAACAAATATTATAATATTTACTATTTGATATTAAATTAAATATTATATTATTGAAATATTTTATATTAAAAATATTGCCTCGTATATTATATCAATTATTATATAATATATCATATTTTTATAATATAATATAATGTATTAATTAATAGCATTAAACATAGTTATAATTAATTAGTAATTATAATATAACATATTGTATTTTACTATTAAGCAAAATAATGTATTATATTATAAGAATTTACTAAATAATACACTAAACCGATAGGATAAATTAACTTAGACTTAATTGATAAATAAATATTATATTTTAATAAGGTGTCATTTCATCAATTATCACATATAAATTGTCAAATCAAATCTTTAAATTGTCTTATTATCCCGACTTGTCTCACTTTACCACACTCAAAATATCCTAAAGGAATAAAATCGTTCCATTAGAATAATTGTCCCATGTTGCTCCAACTTGTCCTGACTAGAGGAGAAATCTAGTTTCTATGTCTTTACAAGGTTGCTAATTTATTGTTTCATGCTTGTGATGAGCGATGGCTCTGTCCCCTCCTCACCACCATAGGATTCCTCTTAGCATAAGGTCTTTTGTCAGCTTAGAAATTTTAGTTCTCTCTTTAGCTGTCTTCCTTGGTTTTTTTAGATCTTTACATTAGTACAAGTGTTATGTCGATCTGTGTTTGGACGGATTGATTTGTTTTTTTTTTTTTTTTGGTATATCTAATTTTTTATGTTCTCTATGAATTTCTTTTATAGTTATGGCTTTGCTTCTAAAAATTAAAATTACTTCCACTAAAGAATTCAAATTATATTAATTTTTTTGGACTATTGATCCGTCTTCCAAAGTAAATAACAACTTGAGTCGGAGATGTTTTCTTCCTTATAACAAAAATACAAAATAAGGATATGAAATTTTTTTAATTTTCTCACTTAACCCCAAATATCTTTCGGTAGAAAACTCCTAATAATGGTTGTTTATTATTTTCAGGGTTCTATATAATTTTTAGATTTTGTAGGAGGTTGTTCCTAATTTTTAGATCTTCAAAGGGATTTTTTTGTAAAAAAATTTTCGGGGCTGGAGGGTGGAACTATTTGTAATATGCAAATTTTTCTAATAGTTCTTTTTATTTCTTTACATTTGTAGGTTCTTTTTGTATTTTTAGATTTTTCAAAGCTCTTTTTATAGTTTTAGATTTTACAAGAGTTTGTTTATAATTTTCATGTTTTTGAGACTAGTTTGTAACTTTTAGAGTTTTAAGGGAGTTATCTATAATATTTAGAATTTTAAGTGTATGGTTTTTAGTTTTTAGATTTTTCGAAGTGTTTTCTGCAATTTTTAGAATTTAAATAAGTTTTTGTGATTTGAGATTTTTCATAGGGTTATTTAAAGTGTCATATTTATCAGAGGGCTATTTATAATTTTTATATTTTTTAGTAGTAGTTTGTAAATTTAAGTGTTAATCTACCAATAGGAATAATTTGATAGGTATATATTTGGCTTGAAGGATAATGTTAGTCAATGTAAAACTAGGGAGTAACGTCTTATTGTGTTGAGCGTAAAAAATCAAAATAGTTTGGTGATTTTCTAAAATTCTGAAACTTATGGGGGGTTTTGGAAAATTTGCAGGCTTAGTGTCCAAATGACTAAACTTATTAAAGGTTTAGTGAAATTTATTTTTAAAAAAATTGAGATCCGTGTGATAGTTTTTTCTAAATATATGGTTAATGGTAAACCGTTAATCCCTCTTTTATATATAAAAGAAAAGGGAATTAAAAATGTAATTATCAAATTTCTTATTATGGATAATTAAAGAGAATAAAAAAATAATTATTTAATTTTTTAATTATGAATAATTATGGTTTCGGTTGAGATTATTAAATATTTGACTATAATAAGAATTTTCTAATTTTGGATAAATTTAATTTGATGAGGATTCTAATTATGGATAGAATATACCCATCATATAAGAATTCTAATTAATATTAAAATAACATGTGACATGTACCATTGATTAAGATTACAAAATATTTAATTATAATTAGAATTTTTTTTATTTTGGATAGATTTATTTTGATGAGGACTATACTTATGGGTAGAAAATACCCATCATATAAGAATTCTTCTAATTTAATATTAAAATAACTTTGACACATGTCATTGTTTTATGTTTTAGATGGTTCTGTTCGGTGCCTTTAAGAATATCATCAATTTCTCATTATATATAAAAAAGGGAGACTAATGTTCTTTGAGTAGGGTATTTTTCCATACTTTTATCTTAAAAAAAAATTTGGGTCACTTTGTTCAGATTTTGCTCGTCTTTACAAATTTTTAAAAAAGAAAAGGAAAATAGAATCTTTTACACAGGTGCTGCAGGATGACAAAAATGACTGTCTCACAGATCTCAACACTAATGTTAAAAAAATATTCTCAAAGAAGAAGGCTAATCTTCTTATTTAAATATCTTCATTCATCTTCTTATTTAAATATCTTGATCCATCTTGCTGCTTTACTTCCTTCTCCTTGTTTGCTTCCATAACCACTCTTCTCTTCAATTTAAAGGCAATCCTCACTTGGTCCACAATCATGCTATTCCATTGATTCTCCTCATCTCCTTCATCTTCAATAGCTTCTATCAAATGGAATATGAACTCTCTCTACTCCATTGTTTCTTCACTGCGAGCCTAAAGGAAATCATTTCGTCATTCCCTCTTAATAGCATAGGAAAAAATGAATTTTTAGAACAAAAATAAGCATACATGATTCTGTGTAACTTGAGCTACCATCTTCTCATTATTGTAGTTGATGTAGTAGGAGATGAGCCTTTGTCTCCGTAGAAACAGATGAAATAGAAAGCCCTGGGTGCTTAAAGCTTGCCAAATATAAAATCGAAGCTACAAAAGATAGTCATAGAGATAATCGGAAATGAAAATAATCTTTATATTTATAAATGATATAGTATATAAATTGTTGGGGATTGTAGTCTCCCCACCTACTACAATATGTGCAATTCCAAAGTCAACACACAATCAACAAGATAGAAAACGATCACAATCAAGAAGAAAGAACACCGAGATTTATGTGGTTCGGTCAACCAATTTCGACCTACATCCACGAGGTAACAATACGAGAAATTCACTATGTATCAGGGAGAACTACAAGAGGAACCACTCGACTCTCGTCTCACAATCTTAACATCACATACATAATCAATTCTCATATTCTTTCCAAAACTCACTCCTTATAATTTTTTGAACGGACAAAGACTATGAAACCCTCTCCCAATATTGTAATCTTTTGCCTAGACAAAGACTACGAAACCCTAACCTCTCACACAATATTTTTGAATCAGGCTACGCCCTCTGCTAACCCTAGATTACAAGAATATTGGCTCACTCCCTTCTCTTTGGTTTTTCCTCTAACAATAGAAAAATATCTATAGGGAAACCAAAACATATATCTAGCTTAACTTCCTAATTAGAATATGATTCAAAATTCTAATCATGATGAGACTCAATCTCCTAATCATGATAGATCTCTAACCATATTTAACTCTTATGAAGTTATACAAAGAATCAAAAATATAATCCCAACAATCTCCACATTGGATTTGATTTCCAAACTCCCTTGAAGATATATCATCGCCGTCTTGAAACTTTGCATCTCCCGCTAGCATCTTCTATTCTTTTGCTTCAAATCGAAGCACTCGCACTCCTAATCAGAACACCTACACTCCAACTAGATGTCTCGTGACCTTCATTATCGTCTGTCTTGCTGTGGCGCCTCCACCTCTCTTGTGTGCACCAAAAGATCTTCGTCACCTCTAACATCAGAAGCAAATCAACCATACTTGTCCTCCCAACTTGAGCCTGACAATAGCCTTCCCCGCTTGTTGTCCTTGTGCTCCACCTACATCGCTCGTCTCAAACTATATTGGTGCACCTCTTCTACTCCACACTACGAGCCGGATGCTGCTAACTCGTCTATCACTTGACTTGGAACGAATATGAGCACTCATCGTCTTCAAGTCCAATGCCACCATCTCCATCAGCATGTGTGTTACTCAGTCGTGCTTGCTTGTAAGCTCCACCTAATTTGACAATGTCCTCCTCAAGTCTACACACAAACCAATACTGCTCCCGCAATGAATTTGAATATTATATGCTGACAACTCTACTGCTAGAATAACATTTGATTCTTTACACCAGTCTCATCTATCGCATATTCGTTTTCCCTATCTGCCATCAGATTTGTCTTGCCGTTGAATAGTGGAATATCGCTTGCAAGCTCCACCTAATCTGGCACCGTCTACCTCGAGTCTACACACCAACCAACTTCTGCTCCCATAATAACTATGAATAATTATATGCTGACAACTTTACTACTAGAATCATGTCTGATTCTCTACACCAGTCTCATATGTTGCATACTCGTTTGTCCAATCTGTCACAGATCTGTCTCGGTACTACCATCAGAACTTATCAGTAAAAACAAAACAGAATAGGAATCTATTTTCTACGAAATTCATCTGAACTGCGAAGTTCGTCTGAACTGTGAAGTTCGCCTACTTTGCCTGAACTTAAGTTTACCTGAACTGAAGTTCGTCTGAACTGAAGTTCGCCTGAACTGAAGTTTTTCTGCTTCGTCTGAACTGAAGTTCGTCTGCTTTGCTTGAACTTAAGTTCGTCTGAACTGAAGTTTGCCTGCTTCGGCTGATTTCCAGACTTAGAAAAAATCCGGCTATGCATGCTTGTTCTAAAGTTTGGGTCTATACCCCTAAAACCAACAATCTCCTACTTGGAGACCAATCCTCCATCAACAAGCTCTCTTGAGCTCTAGCCATCTTAGCAAGCACCTTCTCCTACCCGGAGAATTTCTTTCTTCAATCAATATCATTCTTGGTGATCCCACCTGTCCTCCTACTGTGGCTCTACCACCATCTCTTACGTGTGAAGGCTAACTAAAGTTGTGCACAACTCCAGTTTCTCAATGATCACTAACTTTGTTAACATATCTGTAGAATTTTGGCTCCCTAAAATTTTCTCTAATAGTAACTTTTCGTCCTCTATCAGCGAGCATATAAAATGGTAACGTACGTCGATGTTCTTCATTCTAGCATATATATTGGATTCTTGGCAAGGTGTACAGCACTCTGGCTATTACAATAAAGAATTTTGTTCCCTTGCTTCAGACCCAACTCTTCTAGACACCCGGTCAACCAAATCATCTCCTTGCTAGCTTCAGTTACTACGACGTACTTTATCTCAATAATGGATAACGTCACTATCTTCTGCAAATGTGAGACCCAGCTCACTGTTGTTGATAATCACATTTTATTGCAATTTTATACCCTCATTATCTATTTTATATAAATAAATATAGCACTAATAATTGTTTTTATCTTTAAATTGCAGGTTAATGAAGAATAAATCTCAAACTCCCATCTCTCAACAAAAGCCCGTGATTTATTGAAAAAATGAAGCCATGAAGCCCAATGAATTCTTTCAAGTATTTAAATGAAGAAATAAATCAAAGCCTAAGCCCAAGAGTCCAAGAAAAGCCCAATGTCCAAAGCCCCAAAGCAAACAATAAGAAGAATCTGCGGACAGCAAAAGCAGAAGGGGAGGCATCGATGCCCGCATCGATGGGGGCATCGATGCCTGCATCGATGCCGGTATCGATGCCTGCATCGATGCCTACATCGATGCCTGCATCGATACCCTGGGCGGTTTGTTACAGTTTAATGGCTGAAAATTGTTGGTTTTGGATAAGATTTCAATCCAATGGCTCTCATTCACTGATGTTTACTATAAATAGGGGTAGAGAGTGAGGGGTTAGAGGTGTGAAAATTTTTGTAACTCCTTTTGGAGAGGAGAGCTACTCTTAATTGAGAAGGCCTTCCAAAATTGTAACTTTAGTTGCAATTAATAATAATAATTTTTTCACCACTTTAAATATTTCTTCTCTTTGTTGGATGATGAAGATGGAGATGAAGAATTATTTAGAGGTTTGCATTTCTTTCCTTTTTCTCTTTTATTTCTCTTTTATTGCTTATTAGTTAGATTTATTTTCATGCTTGTAATTAGATTTTATTTTTCTTGTTAAATAGCCAAGAGGCTAGAACCCTCTTGCCTTAGATTTATTTCATGCTTATAGAATAGATTTAATTTCTTGCATTTAATTCTTGCAATTTTATTTTGTAGTTTAGATTTTGCAATTTATTTTGTAGTTAGATTTTAATTTCTTATACTATTCACCTTGAGGCTAGAACCCTCTTGGGTTTAGTTTTTCTTTTTGTTTATTTTTATTTTGTTTGATTCGCCTTTAGGCTAGAACCCTCTAGGGAATCACCCTTTTCTAAGAAGTGGGTTCAATTGTAGATTACCCATATCTATAATTGAATCCACCATCTTTAATTTCTTGCATTTTCTTTTATTCTTGAATTTTATTTTCTTTATTCTTGATTTTTATTTTCCTTTTCCTTCTTGCCTTATTGATCATATTCATTCTTTGTCACATCCACTCTCACTTATATCTCGTGCCGATTTACACACTATCACTTCCACTCTCTCTATCTCTCCACAATCACATTCACTTATCACTCCTACTTGTCACGCACACAACATAAGAACCGATTTTATATTTTCTCCTACAAAACACCTTCCTCGTGGGATCGATATCTTAAATACTATAACTTGACACGGTTGTGCACTTGCAACCTTTTTGGTACATGTTTATGCCGCATCAAGTTTTTGGCGCCGTTGCCGGGGAAGGTGCTTAAGTAGGTTTTAATTATTTTGGTTCTTTAACTTGTGTGTTTTTTGTGAAGGAAACGCTTGGAGCTTAAAGATCGCGGATTGGAGAGCTAGGATTTGAAGATTTGCTTTCGGGTAAGTCATCTTTCTAGTTTTTAATTCCACCCTTTAGCTACTTTTTCACAATTAGAGACAATTAGGATTTAAAAAAAACAAAAGATTTTATTTTTTTTGTTAACCATAATAAAATTCATCATCCACTTTGACATTTACTAACAAGATAATAAATTCAAACAAATCCCCCATTCTCATTTGTTTGATTGTTAACCCTAATTAAAAAAAAGATTTTTCTTTTCCATCCTTTTTAGTTGCTTTTAATTCATAGGGTTACATTTCATATAAGGTAGGAATTCACCAAGTGATTTGAGCATCTTGATTTGACAAATACTTAAAAATATTTTTAAGGACAAAACCCCATAATCAAGATAAGGTGAGGGATTTCATCACCCTTTCCTTAGCCCAAAAATCACTAATTCCTCACTACACCACCCAAGCCTAATAAAAACTCATTAGACGTTGGCCCCTAAGGATTCGAGCTCAATAAGGAACAAGAAATCCTTAAGTGAACCGGTTTAAGTTTTCTCAGATTAGTTGGTGTCTAAGGCAAGGTTTAGGGGTTGCGTAAAGCGCTCCGCAAGGAAAGAGGTACTTAATTGATCTTTGATCACCCTCTAGTACTATCCTTACCTGGCTAACTACCTGGGTAAAACTTTTATCTTTTCACTGTAGGAGTTTTTGGTTAGGAGCTGGTCTAGTGAATTAGGCTAAACCCTAGAATTAGAGTGATTAAAAAGTGATTGTTTTGATTTGTTTTAGTTAGGATTTTTCTTTTTCTTTATCTTCTCAAAAAAAAAACTAATTTTCTTTCTTTTCTTTTAAAAAAAATTAAAATTAAAAAAATAATAAAAAGAAATATTTTGGTGTATGCAACAGTGGATTAGGGATAATACACATCGACTAATTCGCTTTGAACCAATCATAGAAATGGAGCATCCTAATCCACCCGTTCTTCATGATATGTGCTATCCCATTAGAAATGCAATCCCCTCATGCATTAGCCTCCCCGAAACAAATGGAATAAGTTTTGAGCTTAGACCGCAATACATAAACATGCTTCCCAAATTCCTTGGTAAGGAAACAGAAGACGCATATATTTTTATTTCGGAATTTGAGGAAGTGTGTATTATGATTAAAATGAGAGAATTAAATGAAGATGCGGTTAAGCTTAGATTTATTCCATTTGCTCTTAAGGATAAAGCTAAAAAATGGCTGTACAGCTTACCAACAAATTCCATCTCAACTTGGGATGAATTTGTCACCGTTTTTCTTAAGAAATTTTTTCCTATTCATAAAACGGTAAAGCTTAGGAACAGCATTCAAAACTTTAAAATTATCCCGGGAGAACCTTTTTGGAAGTATTTTGACCGATTTAAAGATCTTCTCATCCAATGTCCTCATCACGGTTTAGAGAAATGGCGATTGTGCCAAATAATTTATGAGGGATTAGATTATTCTGCAAAAACTTCCTTAGAATCAATGTGCCAAGGGGATTTTATGAGGAAAAATGCCGATGAAGCTTGGGAGTTTTTGGAGAGTCTTTCTGAAAAAACAATGCAATGGGAACAGTGCGATGACAGGGTTTCATCAGTTCCCCATTCTAAGTCTAGTGGTCTTTCCTTGGAGTCAAACATTGCTTCTGAAGCGAAGATGGCGACAATTCTGCGGAGGTTAGAAGCCTTAGAAATTAAGGAACGAGCTCCAGCTCAACTCAATCATGTTTCTTTCCCAGGATGTCATAATTGTCAGTCTCCTACCCACGTTTCAGAGGAATGCCCTCTCTTAGGAAACAATCATTCATTAGAACAGATGAACGCTGCATTCCAGCATCCTAAAAATGATCCATTTTCTCCAACCTACAATCCAGGTTGGAGAAATCATCCCAACTTTGTATGGAATCTAGGAAATTCTCCCGGAACTCAAAATTTCACTCACGGTTCGACCCAACAATTTCCTAGGGGAAACACAGTTCCATTCAATTCTCATTCACAATTTCAACAACCCAATCTGCCGTATAAAAATCAGTCTCCTCCTCATCAAGCTGTAATTCAAACTCCTCACAATCCAGATCAAGATAAACGTCTCAATGTCTTGGAAAGGGGTTTAGAAACCATAATTAAGGCCTCTACTCAAACCACGAATATGTTGACTCAAACATCTAGCACGTTGAATTCCTTCATGCAATCAACCGGACAAATGCTCAACTCCAACACTCAAGCTATAGCTAGATTAGAATCCCAACTTGGTCAACTAGCTAGTGCCGTGAGTGAAAGAGAGAAAGGAAAATTTCCGAGTCAACCCGTGGTCAACCCTAATAACACAGGATGCAGTTCATCCTATGAAGCTCAAGTGAATGCAATCCATTCACTTCGGTCAGGTAGACAGGTCGATAATCAAGTGAGAACTCCTCCAAGTCAAACTCTTGATCCTGTACAAATTCCTTCTCCTTCTCCTTCTGATGAATCTATTCAACAATCACTCCCCTCAGATGACCAAGAACCTGAACCCGAACCTGAGCCTGCTTTTGATAGATTTAGACCGGTTGCTCCCTTTCCAGATAGACTCAGGTCTAGGAAACACTCTCCTCAGGAGGAGAAAATCCTAGAGACATTCAAGCAGGTTAAGGTCAACATTCCTCTCTTAGATGTAATTGAACAAATTCCATCTTATGCTAAATTTTTAAAAGAATTGTGCACTAAGAAGAGGAGAATAAATGTTCCAAAGAAAGTCTTTTTAGCCGCCAATATCAGTGAAATGCTATCAAATCCCATACCTTTGAAACGTAAAGATCCAGGTTCCCCCATCATTTCATGTATCATTGGTAATACTCACATTGATAAGGCGCTTTTAGACTTAGGGGCCAGTGTCAATTTGCTTCCATATTCAGTCTATCAGCAATTGGGTCTAGGTGTACTGAACCCAACCAAATGCACCTTACAGTTGGCTGATTTGGCTTTGGTCCTAACTGTTTAAAGGTTTGACCAAGATGGGAATTTGAGACGATCCTAACTGTTTAAAGGTTTGATCGTTCAATTTGTGGACCTCTCGTTCATGGAACGAATCGAGAGGAGATTTTGGCTTTGGTCCTAACTGTTTAAAGGTTTGACCAAGATGGGAATTTTGTGAGAGAAGATTGATCTAAAGAGGCGATTGAATCTCATCTCAGCAAAAGAGTATTCGGAAGTCATAGTAGGAGTTTAGTGTTTATCACTTTGTTCTAGCTTTGGTCCTAACTGTTTAAAGGTTTGACCAAGATGAGAATTTGAGACGATCCTAACTGTTTAAAGATTTGATCGTTCAATTTGTGGACCTCTCGTTTATGGAACGAATCGAGAGGAGATTTTGGCTTTGGTCCTAACTGTTTAAAGGTTTGACCAAGATGGGAATTTGAGACGATCCTAACTGTTTAAAGGTTTGATCGTTCAATTTGTGGACCTCTCGTTTATGGAACGAATCGAGAGGGGATTTTGGCTTTGGTCCTAACTGTTTAAAGGTTTGACCAAAATGGGAATTTGAGACGATCCTAACTGTTTAAAGGTTTGATCGTTCAATTTGTGGACCTCTCGTTCATGGAACGAATCGAGAGGGGATTTTGGCTTTGGTCCTAACTGTTTAAAGGTTTGACCAAGATGGGAATTTTGTGAGGGAAGATTGATCTAAAGAGGTGATCGAATCTCATCTCAGCAAAAGAGTATTCAGAAGTCATAGTAGGAGTTTAGTGTTTATCACTTTATTCATAATGATCGGGGTTATCCCTAAGAATATTACATTTAACATTCTTCCGGGAACTTCCCGTTACATGAATTATCCACCCCCAGCTTTCTTTACAAAACTGGGTGTAACATTGCACTCAGTTGGATAATCGAGAAGCAGTTTATACTCATATGCTCTTTGGAGTGTGGGGAAACAGTTTATACTCGTGCACCCACTGGAGTTGGATGATCGTCTTTACTCGACTTCTTTCGTCGTTATGACGCCGGAGTCAATTAGGGCTTGGATCTTGTTTTTGAGTCCAAAGCAAATCTCGGTGGGATGAAGAACCCTTCTGTGGTACGCACAGTAGTTTGGATCCGTAATCCTCTTAGCTCCATCCTGATCTTTAATAGGTGGTAGCTCGATTTTGTCATTAGCGAGGAGGTATTCCAATATGGCTGGAGCTTCATCATCTTCGAAAGAATATTCCTTTTGAAACCTCGGATCGAGAGTCGCATTCTCAACGATTGCAGATGTCATTGGTTGGCCTCTCTCAGCTTTCTTTCTTTTAAGAAAGTGCTCAGCTTGTTCACCCCGAGATTTTAACTCCTTCCAAGTTGTGGATGGCACGACCCCCAGAGCTTCCAGGACATCGATGGAGAGGTTATTGTGGCATGTTTGCAGGATGAACTCCTCTGTAATAGGATCTCTGCAATTCATTGCTTTGCCACGGAAGCGCTTGACAAAATCGTCGACTGACTCTCCGTCTTTTTGCTTCTCATCCAAAAGGGTTCCGATTGACACTTCGGTGTCATCATCGAAGAAATTACTGAGGAACAAACTTTCCATGTCATCCCAGCAATTGATGCTCCCTGGCTTAAGACGTCGGTACCAATCGAAGGCGGGCCCACGAAGGGTGCCAACGAATGACCGGACCATTAAAGCCTCGTTTCCAGAGATCATGCCCAAATGAGACTTGAAATAAATCAAGTGTTGAATCGGCGAACTCTTCCCTTCAAACGGTGTGAAGTTAATCAGATTGAATTTGGTCGGGTATGGTATTGAATCCCATTCCCTCGGATAAGGACATGGAATACCCGTCTTCTTAACTTCTTGAGCCGTCATCAAAGCATTGATTTTGTCTTCAAGTTTTTGCATTTTCCCGTCATCGTCTTCATTTCTTTCTGAATGATGTCGAGTAAAGATAATTGGACCACCCCCAGTGAGAGGTGCTATTGAACCACCCCCAATATCGTTATTGGGAGGATCCGTTAAACCACCCCCAGCGTTATTGCCATTGGGAGGTGTATCAGCCATAATGACTTCATCCACCTCTGGATCACTGTCATCTACAACATTCCGAGTGTGGTGGCTGGATTCAAATCGCTGATTGGACTCAGGAGGTTGAGGCTGTTGAGTTAACAGTTCTCTCATTTGTTGGATAGCCAACTTCATTTCTGTCTTCACTTCAGCTCTAATTTCTTCACGTTGTTTGGCTAGAGCTTCCTGAAGTATTTGAGTGAACTGATCAGCAGTGATTGTGAATACTTCTCTGATTTGTCCTGTGCTAGACATTGTATCATCAGAAGCGATTGCAGAATAAGTGTCCGAGAATTCATCCTCCGAGGACATTCCTTCTTGCATTCTCTTGTAGTCTCTGCGTCTGATAGCTCCTAATTGGAGTCGAGACATCCTTTGAGCAATTCTTGGATTGACTTTTCCTTTCGGGGAAAAGTCGGGATTTGAGTCACTTGAATGCTGTTTAGACTTTCTTCTATCAGCCACGTTGATGGTGACTTCAGGGAATTCATCATTTTGGACAGCTGCTCTTCTTTTGCGGAAATGTCTCGGCTTAGGTTTCGATAATACAGAGACTTTTCGTGGGATGACTTCTCGTAGTCAGGATTTGAGTCATTTGAATGCCGCTTCGACTTTCTTTTATCAGCCACGTTGATGGTGACTTCAGGGAATTCATCATCTTGGGCAGTTGATTTTCTCTTGCGGAAATGTCTCGGCTTAGGCTTCGACAATACAGAGACTCTTCGTGAGATGGCTTCTCGTTTAAAACAGTCACATTCTGATAATGTTATTTTAACGAGTCGCGCACAGGAACAACGAGAGTTTATCTCTCGAACAACTCTCTTTCGAAAATTATTCACAACCCCAACTTGATAATACGATTCATCGGTATGATTGCCAAAAAATCGTATCGTCTGTTGGCATGACCTCCCAGGTATGACGATATCATTTGATGAATGCGTCTTCTTCTGGGGGTATAAAACCTTGTTGGCATTCTCAGGACAATTTATCTTTGTCTTTGAACGATCCAAGGTTATGTCGGGAGTCACACGTTTAGAACCACCCCCTTGTGGGCATGGAATCTTAACGGGCTCCGATTGCTGATTTTGCACAACTCCATATTTTGGAATCCAAACTTTGCAGAGTTTTGGTGGTTCTTTGACCACCGTTTCTTTGTTTCTTTCTCGTCTTTGTTGTAAGAGAGCACGAGCATGAGCTGCGTTTGCACGACGCTTTTGTATACGTTCTTTGAGGGTCGAACGAGCCCTTTTGACGAGTGTCCATTCCTCCGTCGTGAATTGTGCAGAAACGTGAGTGGTTTGTCGTTGCGTTGAACAAACCATTTGTTGTTTCCTCGATTCTAAGTCCGCATAATAACGAACTCCGTCGGTTTGTTCAAATGCCTTAGATATTTGGCGAGCACTGCGTTGACGCTGTCTCTGACGAGCCCTCTTCGTCAGTACCAGTGGGCTTTGATTCGATGACTCTTTAACTAGATAAGAGTCATTGTGAGCACAGGTGTTGCGAGTCAAATCCTTAGCAACAATCCGGAGAGAGTCTTCATTTTGTGCCTTCTTTGGCATGTAGGTTTCCCTCAATTGTGAGATCTTCTTGTATTTACGAGACAATGAAGATCTTGAAGAGGATGATGAGAGATATTCCTCAAATTTGGTTTGGTCGAATTCGTATTCGACCATGGATTCAACTGAAATCTTGATTGGCTGCAACACGACGGTCTCGGCAGCGAGACCGTTGGCTCCCACTGTGGTCGCCAGTTTGTTTTCAGCGAAAGTTATTTCCATTGCAGATTCCATTAAACTTTGATGTGTTTATAAGAAATTACAATGAAAATAAAAGAAAATACAACTCTTGAGAAAATAACACAGAAATTGTTTATCAACTCCTGCTTTTGTGGGACTTTGCCTGTGCCGGGAACGCTTTAGTTCGTGGACCACCGATTCGTAGATCGAGAGGTTGTTTAGTGATCTCTCCTTCGTTTATCGAAGTAAAGATTTGAAAATGAATATCTTATCGATGTAAGATGTTCACTCTTTCAAAGATCAAGTCTGAGCTTAGATCTCTAGGACTCGCTAGAAGCTTCTTGAGGATGTTTGTGAAGAAGGAAGACTCTCTCTCTTACTCTAATTCACCAAAAGCTTAAGCCTTTTCTGCTCTAATCTGCTCTCCTTCCTTTATTTCGTGTCTAGGGAGGTATTTATAGGGGTAGCAATGCATAACAATTGAAATGGAAGCGAAATAACCGATCAGACGAACCATCTTTGGCCGCTGCAGTCTACACTGCCGCGGCTATTGGCGCGGCAGTGTGGACTGCCGTGTAACCGCCACAACACTCTCCTATAATAGCCGCGACACCATAGGCTGCCGCGCCTTAGCCGCGGCACCTTGGACTGCCGCGCCTTGGCCGCGGCACCATTGGCTGCCGCGCCTTGGCCGCGGCACCCTGGACTGCCGCGCCTTAGCCGCGGCACCTTGTCCTGCCGCGCTGCGTTGTGTTGCCTGACGATGTGTATATTGTTCCTCCATGTTGTTTCGCTTCCTTTGAATCATTCCCTTCTGATTAAGAGAGCAGCGTTTATTGTCTCCTCTTTGCTTTGAGTGGTATTTGGATGTCTGTAAGCATTTTTCGACGTCTACAGTAGGCAACTTGCCGAACCACGTAAAATTCGTTGTCTTGCTGTGGTGATTGTGTTTTTGCTTGTGTGGTTGTGATTTATCTCATTCTTGTTCGTGCACTATTTGGCTTTCAAGCACCCTCTGCGCAAAACACCAGCAAATATGTTTATGTCACACGAGGCGTTGAAGTTTTTGCAACAGCCAACAAAAATGTCATTAATTAAATGGCCTGCCGGTATGTACCTTAAAAGAAAAGAAGTCATGCACCATATATTACAAACCAACCAAAAAAAAAAACATATATAATGCACAAAGAAAAGAAAATAACAACTTGCGGTGGGAGTCACATGGCCTTTAGAGTATAATTATGAAGAACTTCCAACTTCTAAGACATTTTATTTTCATCAGAAAAGATGGAAGTTTATTGGGGTAGAAAAGAAAGGATGGGAATTTAATCTTCAATCCTCTAATTCATCAATCATAACCATCTTTCAGGCAATTCCTCATCCAAAAAGGGAACTAATAAAATTCGTTAATGCATGCACTGTATTTTCAAGAATGACAAATCAGTGCATCCTATTATTATGCATGCGCTGTATTTTCAAGAATATTAATGCCTCAAGGACCCAAATAGGGGACCCAAGGTATGAGACAGGTGAGGTGTCACCATCCGGTTGCATGATGCGCTATTCATGCGTCCTATGCCTTGGGTCCCTTATTTGGGTCCCTGTAGCAACACCCTTTCAAGAATGACAAATCAGCGCATCCTATTATTATGCATATTTATAGTATGTAAAAGTAGTCATCTCCTAACCACTCATGTAAGTGTCATTAGGAGGTTCACAAACTACTTCATCCGTGATTAGCACGTGACTTCCAAAGTCTAAGGTCGGTCCTCCAATATTTACTTCTAACACAACCTAGTTGGGTGCAAACTGAAGTCTAATCACGTGCGGAACAATATAGGGCTTAACCTTTACCCACCACACAACACGGTTTACAACCTGATCTGTCCACGAAATGATCTGTGCTTTCAATATAAAAAAAACCCAGGAACCATAAGAAGAAGAAACCTTGGGTGTAAAATCAAATAAAAAGGGTAACTAAACTAAATTTTTTCTGCTCATATTCAGGAGCTGTTTCTTACATGTCGAGAATAAAATATTGGAGGCTATCTTTTCACTGATACTTGATGATGATGATGATGATGATGGCATTCTTCATTTGAGTAGTTGAGTACGGATTAAGGGCCATACTGCCAGGTTGTTCTGAGTATGGACTGCTGAACAGGGGAAGACAGGGATGTTAGAAAATGAAAATTTGAAGGATTGTGCACGTGTCTTTGCTTCGTTTCGATTTTTTGTTTCGATGCATCCATCATCCAACTATGGGAAGTCAAACCATTTCACACATATATTTTTTTTTGTGGAAGTCTCTTAGTGACAGTTGCATCAATTCTCTCATATAATTCTTTTCATGTTATCAAAAGGAGGTCCTTCCGCTATGTCCTTTCGCTACAGTCGTGCCCCTATGCGGAAGCGTGCTCGCACATCAAACAAATTTGTAAAGCACGAGAGAAGAGAACCAATCCACACACAAGCACAATCAAAACAAAAATACGACAAATCAATCCAAACACAGTGATATACGACAAGTTTTTATACTAATATATCGGAAAAGGCTCTGTATGGGGAAGGTAGCATTTAGAATGATGAGACCCTTGTAAATCCACCTCACAAAGCTTCGTATGAGGAAAGTTTTCGTAGTACTTGAATATATTTGGTCCTAATTAAGCAAACTCGCATTTCAACATTACACAATTTCGAATCAATAACAGATATTTTAAAGGTTGAAAGAAACTAGAGAACGCGACTCAGATCGAAAATTGAATCATAGCTCAGGTTCGAGTCAGAATTGTTGAGACTGATGCTTTGAGAAACCAAACCAACGAACGCCGAGAGAAAGACCAAACAAAACACAAACACCAAGGTTTTACGTGGTTCGGCAAATTGCCTACGTCCACGGGGCAAGAAGGGGGTGGGTTTTCACTAATAGAGAAGGAGAGTACAAATTGAGATTACAAATCGCTCAAACGAACCAACTAATCTCACCAACAAATCTCTCAATCTCTCAACCAATAACCCTAACAAATAGCTCAGAAAGATCTCTCTTTTTCTGTGCTCCAAAACCCCAAAACTCTCCTCACAAAACCCTCAAATCGTATTGGTATTTATACCAAAACAGAAACCCAAACAGACTGCAAATAGGAACCTGAACTTTCCAAAAAACCCGTCATAAGTCGACTTATCAGTCTGCATAAGTCGACTTGGCAGAGCGAAAAACAGCAACTGGAGAAGAGATCATAAGTCGACTTATCAGACCTGATAAGTCGACTTGGCAGAGCAAAAAACCAACAATCCAGAGCAGAACGTAAGTCGACTCATGCACCAACATAAGTCGACTTACCATAAGTCGACTTATGCCTGTGCATGAGTCGACTTATGACCAAAAATCTGCTTTTTCCAATTCTTCTCCACAATTCTCCACCTCGGCGAAGTTTTCCCAAAACTGAGCCGACACCAACCAAACAAATGCCTCACATGCTGAGACCCAAATGAGAGTGTGAACACTCACCCCAAATGTCGATGTCGCTCACCAAATCGGCTGCATCAAAATGACTGCCTACGTATCCTTTGCCCAAGGAATCAAGCCTTCACGTAGTTCACCCAAACGGCCTCCAAAGGCCCTCAATCAAATAGAAAAGTCTGCAACTCTTCTCCAATATCACCAAACGATCTGCAACTGATAGTATTCCCAATGACCCCAAATTGAGACAAATCAAACACCTCCACCTGAGGTAAACCAATGGCCATATCCAAACTATATCTACCAGCTGCAACTGAATCCAAAACCAATCCATCATCTGCATCCAAAACCAAATGATCTCCAACCTGTGTCACCTTAGCTGGAATCCCAAATGACGCAGTATGATCTGGAGTATGTGGAGTAATCTCCACCCAACGTGGAGTAGCATCACTCTCCACCTGCTGCGATATCCAAATGACCTGATCAACACTCTCCACCTGCCGAGAGTCAAAAGTGACATACCTGCTCAGAACAAAATCAGAAGCTCCCAAACGATAATCAACTGAGCCTCCGAACCCCAAACGCGCAATCGGATCCAATCTCACATCCACGATGTGACCAAATGCTGGGTATCCAAATATCCGACGCGACCCAAAATCTGAAGCAGCTCCACCAGATCTAATAACTCCTAAAGCAGCAGTCGGCGACCTATGCATAAGATGACCCAAATATGTCGAAGCCCGCACACCAATGCCAATGCTCGACATCAAACGCCGATCCTCCTCCAGAAAGGAACGACCCATCGAAACTGTCATCTCATCTCGTCGCCCCAAAGTCTCCACACCAATGAAGTGTCTCCTATTGCCGTGAGCTCGGCACCAACGCAAGAAAGGACCCCTACCAAAGCTGAAACAATGAGTTACCTTTCTGCCAATACACTTCTTCCAATTGTTGTTGACTTCTAGGACTTTACACCAACGGGAACTGGTCGCGACCCAATAATGCCTAGAACAATCACCAACTGTGGAAACCAAGATACGATTACCTCCCAATGATGCCTCCTTGGAAGGCCCCCAAATGCCTGACTGAACACCTCCAAAAAGACCCCTCGCTCGATGGATAGAAGTGCCAAACTCCACCACGGTCTCGCTCATCCTAATGTGCTCACAGGACTTCAATCTGCAGGTCATAGCACTCCTCAACAACCAATGCACGGTATTACCAATCATATACCCCAGCACCAAACAATGCCACAGTCTAGCCGAATCTGATGAAGTCGTCATTTCCCTATCAATCACCGTGCTTCCGTGCAAATAATACAAATTTCTTCTTCTGACGCCCTTCATCACAATCATGGACCCAAATGTAACCTTCAAGCGTGCATCCGCCAAGGTCACCCTATAGCCAGCTGCCTCCAAAGCTCCAAGTGAAATGATGTTCTTCTTCAACTGAGGAACGAACCTCACTCCAACCAACTCCCGAATCACCCCGTCACTCATCCTGATCCGAACAGTACCAATACCACCAATAGAGCATTTGTGATCATTCCCCATGAGCACGAAATCCCCTCTTTCCAACTCCTGAAAGCTGGAGAACCAATCCCTCCTAGGGCAAATGTGGTATGTAGCACCCGAATCCAATATCCACTCTGTAGAGTAGGCAACACAAACTGACGGCAGTGCAGATAACGAGTAGCCCGAAGAATCCGAATCTGAATCGTTGCCACTAGCCTTGACAACATTCGCCTCTGAAGCTTGAATAGCTTTTCCCTTATTCTTCCCGGCTCGATCAACTAACTTTGGGCAATCGGCTTTCCAATGTCCATCTTCTTTGCAAAAGGCACATTGATTCTTACGAACTCCAAGATGTGCCCCTCTAGACTGCGACCTCCCACTACGGTTTGGACCCTTTGCTCTTGCGACCAACGCCCCCGCTACCGGCTCAAACGAAGTCTCCTTATCCTTCTTTCGAAGCTGATAATTCACAAGTGCAGCGGTGACCTCACTATACGAAAGAGATGCCTTCCCATTAATAAGAGTAAGAACGAAGGTCTCATATTCCTCGTCAGGCAAGGAACTCAATAGCAACAACGCCTTGTCCTCATCTTCAATCTTAACATCCACATTCGCCAAATCCGCAAGAAGCTTCGTGTAGTGGTTCATGTGATCACCAATGGAGGTTCCTTTCTTCAACTGGAAGCGGTAAAGCCTCCTCTTCAAATGCAAGCGATTCTCCACACTCTTGGTCAAATACTTGCTCTCAAGGATCTCCCAAATCTTCTTTGCAGAAGTCTCATTGATCACATCATACTTTAGATCTTGAGTGAGACAAGACCTAATCACACCACACGCCGTTCGATTCATCTTTTTCCAAACCTTCTCATCAATGTTGTCCGGTTTCCCGTCCAACTCCAACGTATCTTCCAAATTTTGCGCGTTGAGCGCATCCATGACTTCGCATCGCCAAAGTCCAAAATTGTTTGTGCCATTGAACTTTTCCACATCAATCTTCATTGAGTGGATATTCAAGCTTTGGACGGTCTTCACGCCGGAAGTACTGCCCACAACTCCTTCTTTCTCGGCCATAATCCTCAAGGCACCACCAAACCAATGCGGAAACAAACGAGAAATAGATCCAAACTGAAAAAGACGAGATTTTTACAAAAAAAGATCCCACCTTTATCACCAAACGAAGCCCTAGATGAACTTCCAAAGCGATCTACTCCTCCAAATAGCCCAAGCGTTGCCCGTGCTCTGATACCACTTGTTGTGACTGATGCTTTGAGAAACCAAACCAACGAACGCCGAGAGAAAGACCAAACAAAACACAAACACCAAGGTTTTACGTGGTTCGGCAAATTGCCTACGTCCACGGGGCAAGAAGGGGGTGGGTTTTCACTAATAGAGAAGGAGAGTACAAATTGAGATTACAAATCGCTCAAACGAACCAACTAATCTCACCAACAAATCTCTCAATCTCTCAACCAATAACCCTAACAAATAGCTCAGAAAGATCTCTCTTTTTCTGTGCTCCAAAACCCCAAAACTCTCCTCACAAAACCCTCAAATCGTATTGGTATTTATACCAAAACAGAAACCCAAACAGACTGCAAATAGGAACCTGAACTTTCCAAAAAACCCGTCATAAGTCGACTTATCAGTCTGCATAAGTCGACTTGGCAGAGCGAAAAACAGCAACTGGAGAAGAGATCATAAGTCGACTTATCAGACCTGATAAGTCGACTTGGCAGAGCAAAAAACCAACAATCCAGAGCAGAACGTAAGTCGACTCATGCACCAACATAAGTCGACTTACCATAAGTCGACTTATGCCTGTGCATGAGTCGACTTATGACCAAAAATCTGCTTTTTCCAATTCTTCTCCACAAGAATTCCATACCTGTAGGTGTGATATGATAATGCATGAAACACCCTCGTGAAATAAATATACCAGCACTTCTCTCGTCGCGTCCAGCTTCTTTTGATCTGCAGAACCCAGCCATTGATAAAGTTTAAAACAAGTGATTACGGAGAATAATTATATTCTTATACCCACAATGGCATATTATCAGAAAAGGAGGGGGAAAGTTTAAAGTAGCCGATCATACAATTGAATTCGACAAACTAAGCATGCGAAGCTCTAGCCTCAACCACTTCTAGTTGAGCCCATATCTTTAAGATTTATATATGGATCAGATTATGCTCAAATATTTAAGTCCTTGTTAAACCATTTCCTAATATCAATTTGGAAACGATTAGTGGGTGCAATCAGTAGTGAAAGTTGACCAGACACCTTTGCAGCCACCAAAGCAGTTACTAAGATTTGTCCATGTCAAAGCTAGAAAGCTCCTTCCAACGAGTTAAATCTGTCGCGTTCTACTCTCAACTTCTTATTGCTCCAAGACTCGGCTGGCAACTTCTTTTTCTCCGGTCTTTTTAACTTTTAAGTCTCTCCAAATTCTCACTACAACTTGACCCATTCGTCTTCACAGACTGTGAGAACAAAATCTTTCAATTTCTCGATATAGAGTTTGAGGCCGAGGGAGGAGGAGTTGTGGAATAAGGTTAGTAAAGGACTCGCAGAAAGAAAAAGGGTCACATGTTTCTGCCTACGTTGAAGACCTGGATCAGAGCATCTCTGAAGCTTTTACTTACAGATGGTTAGTTTGGGTCACAAGATACTTGGCTTAAAGTTCTCACAGGCCAACTTCCTATGGCAGAGCTCTCAAATCGCGTCACCCTCCGTCGACGACTCGCCACGATATAAACTCTGTCGTCGATCAACAACTACGCACGACTGAAGGACTCCTGATCAAGAAGAACCATGGCCTTCCCTAATTCAAGATCTGTGAGGTGAGTCCAAAGCTTTAAAAAGTAACACGACTTGAATGCTGGTTTCGGTCCCTATGAACACGCTGGCTTGGCTTGGCATGGTTTGGTTCCAGCGTTTGATAGAAATGTTTGTTTCTTTTTCCTATTTGCATAGATTCCCGTTTGTTTTTCCAGGTTCCGCGATGAAGTTGGACTGGGAAATTCAACGACGAATGAAAACTACGACCATCTCAAGTATAAATGCCCGTCAGAATCAGGATCAGCGTCAGGAAAACCGCACCGATCCTTCAAGGCCAAGGTGCTGTCCCGAGTGTTTTCAGAAGACTATGAATCGGTGAGAGCGGAGAGGAAGAAGAGGATCTTTGATCCTCGTGGCCCAGCTATCCATCAATGGAACAGGATTTTCCTTGTGGCTTGCATCTTCTCGCTCTTCTTGGACCCGCTCTTCTTCTACCTGCCCGGCACAAGAGAAGAGGACTGTGTAGAGATTAGCGTTCCCCTCGTATTGGCACTTACAATCCTTCGATCGTTGGCAGATGTGTTCTATGTTGTCCAGATATTTTTTCGCTTCAGAACGGCATTCGTTGCTCCATCCTCTCGGGTTTTTGGTAGAGGCGAGCTTGTTATTGAACCTTCTAAAATTGCGCATAGGTACCTATCAAGAGGTTTCTGGCTTGATCTCCTTGCGGCATTGCCAATTTCTCAGGTAGCTCTGTTTACTACCTCACTAGTCTGATTGTTTACGGCGCACATCGGTCCTTGCAAAGGATACCTTCTGACAGAACTTTAACATTCCTCTTTTCTTCTCCGTTTGCGTTTGCGCGTGCGCGTCTCTTCAGGTTGTGATATGGTTGGTAATTCCCAACCTGGAAGGTTCCACAACCAGAAACACTAAGAACTTCCTGCGATTCTGCATCATCTTCCAATATATCCCGAGGCTCTTTCTAATTTTTCCTCTTTCATCCCAAATTGTGAAGACAAGTGGAGTCATGATGGAAACTGCATGGGCTGGAGCTGCATACAACCTTGTTCTCTATATGCTAGTGAGCCATGTAAGTAATTACTAGTACTTTCTACCTGTGGAATGCTAAATTTTTATTCAAAGAATGAAAGTTTTCTGACCTTAGGGGCCCTACTTTTTAGAAGTTGAATGTTGCATATGTTGAAAATTATGGTTAAATGTGGAATTAAACAGTGAAAGATGATGTGCTGTAATTTTAAATTTTTCAGTCCACTGCTGTGCGTTTGTGAAACGCTATACTTAAAGCAATATTTGGTCTACTCCGGTGCAATGATCCCAAGGCCAAACTGCTTTCAGGAACAGCAGCACAGTACTCTGGTGTGCACCAACCCAGTACTATTAAGATCTCCTCGATCTATAAGACCTTTCGGTCAAGAAAAAGATCTCCTCGATCTCATAACCTTTTGGTTCAAAAACCTTTAGGTTTAAGGGCAAGTTCCTGCGGGCACAGTTTCTACAGCAGCACAACAGCAACAACGTCAAGATCTCCTCGATCCGACGTTCGTTTTCCAAGCTCGCGTGTGTGTTTCAAGAGCTGCCCAAAGGCGCTATTTATAGGTCTCTAAGGTCAACTCAAGAGTCGCTCGCAATTAATGTGGCTGTTACAATTCTCAATGACAATTAAGATTGTGTCATCAATACATTAAATTGCTGTAAATGCTGTTGTAACTGCTGCATGCAGTAACTCCTGAATACGAGGCAACCAATGGACGCGTTGCTACGAAACGGGAGGGTCACGTCTCAGCAAATCAGACGAACCTCGTTTGATAAACGAACTTCGTCAAACAGGCGAACCTCGTTTGACAGGCGAACCTCGTCAAACAGACGAACCTCGTCAAACGGGCGAAGCTCGTTTGATAGGCGAACCTCGTCAAACAGATGATGCTCATTTGACGAGCGAACCTCATCAAACAGACGAACCTCGTCTGATCTTGTGAATCAGACGAACCTCGTCGAACAAGTGGAACCTCGTCAACCAATTGACGAACCTTGTCTGACTTCGAGAACGCTAGGATCACACCATCGTGCGAATGCGTAGCTCGTCCCCTTCACCTTCGTGGCAGCCAACGTGGCGCCAAACAGCGCCACCTCGCCCCGATGCATCCGTGTGAAATGCGCCTAAGAAAACGCCACTTAGTATCTCAGTCCGATTAGCCCCGATCCTCGGCACATTGGCTCATGGCCCACTAGAACTTATGAGAGATTAATTAAAATAAAACACTTCTTGGCTTGCCAACGTATATATATATATTGAAAACTTATTTTGGAAAGCAGTTTTGACCAAAAATCCAACAACATACTACATATTGTCATCCTCAGAGAACCTTCTTATAGTTTATATGGTACATCTGCTCCTTGTTGAAGAATCAACAAACTTCCATGTTCAAGCTTTTCCTCGCGAGCATCGTGATTCTTCAGAGGAAAAAATTAAGGAGTAATCTTAAACTTACGAAACCACTGTCAATAAATACATAGCCGTATCCACATAAGGAAAGTATTGATGTATATAACGACTGTATCACTTCTGCAATCTTCCAAATTTAAGTTGGATTGCATATCTCAGTTACATTTATATTGACATCATAATAGTTGAATGCTGAATATACCAAAAGAATAAACAAGTTAAAGAATTAAAACCCTTATGTTATTACTCCATAAGATGGGCTTATATAGGCCCTTACAACACAACTTACAAATAACACCCTATCTATTACTAATATGTCAACACTCCTCCTCAAGATGGACGAAAGATATCCACTAAGTCTATCTTGTCACATCCTCTAATTATATCTACTGAGCTAAGTCCCTTAGTCAGACAATCTGCTGCCTGATCCTTAGTTGGAACATGACTTAACTCCAGTAGTCTATTGTCCAACTTCTCTTTAATGAAGAACTTATCGATCTCGATGTGTTTGGTTCTGTTATGCTGCACTGGGTTATTGGCGATATTGATGGCTGACTTGTTATCACACCACAGCTTTATCTTGGCTCCTTGATCCAGCTTTAGCTCCACCAGCATACTCTTCAACCACAATAACTCTGCAACTCCCAAGGTCATGGCTCTATACTCTGCTTCAGCTGTTGATCTTACCACCACTGACTGCTTCTTGCTCTTCCACGAGACCAAGTTGCCTCCTATGAAGATGCAGTATCCTGAGGTGGACCTCCTGTCATCAGCACAGCTAGCCTAATCCGAGTCACAATAACCCTCAATACTCATATGTTCATTTTTTCTGAGTATCAGTCCTTTTCCGGGGGCACTCTTTAAATACCTCAGAATCTGGTATACTACGTCCATATGACCCTTCCTTGGATCGTGCATGTAGCGACTCACCACGCTCACTGCAAAAGAGATATCGGGACGTGTGTGACTCAGATAGATCAACCTGCCCACCAGCCTTTGGTATCTGTCACGATCAACTGGTTCTCCAGCTTCAGCACCTTTGCACCCTAACATCCCTGTCTCTTTGAGAAGATCAAGTGCATACTTTCTCTGGGATAGGACGATCCCCTCCGCTCCTTGAGCTATCTCTATTCCAAGAAAGTATCGAAGCAAGCCAAGATCTTTCACCTCAAATTCATTACCCAGTCTCATTTTGAGTTGGGCAATCTCATTCTCATCATCCCCTGTAATAATTATATCATCCACATATACTGCAAGCATGGTGATGTGACCTTCACTCCGTCGAAAGAACACGGTATGATCGGCGTTAATCTGCTGGTATCTCATAGCTATCATAGCCCTCCTGAATCTGTCGAACCAAGCACGTGGAGACTGCTTCAGGTCATAGAGAGACTTCTTCAACCTACAGACTTTGCCTACTGTCTGATCTGTGTCGAAACCTGGTGGTATTTCCATGTATACCTCTTCAACCAGATCTCCATGAAGGAATGTATTCTTCACATCTAGTTAGTGTAGCTTCCATCCACCATTTACTGCCAGAGAGATCAAGGTCCGAACAGTGCTCATCTTCGCTACTGGTGCAAAGGTCTCATCATAGTCGATTCCATACGTCTGGCTATACCCTTTCGCCACAAGACAAGCCTTATAACGCTCTACCTGTCTATCTGGATTCTGTTTCACAGTGAAGACCCACTTGCATCCAACCGCTCTCTTTCCTTTTGGTAGTTTTACTAACTCCCAGGTGCGGTTCTTCTCAAGAGCTCCTAGCTCTTCGTGCATCGCCGTTTTCCACTTTGGGTCCTTCTTAGCAACCTGCAAATTGTTAGGTACAGTAACAGAGTCCAATGATGCAATGAATGCTCCATGTGCAGGATGAATGTTGGAATATGATACAAGCTGGGTAAGATCCCAACCATATCTATCGGGAGGATTTCCCGCATTACTACGAGTATTCCTCCGTACTGATATTGGTGTGGGAGGAGTAGGGAGAGGAATGTTATCACCTTGGGATGAATCTGGTGATGGTGTAGGTGTCTCAGGAGTCGGGGCAGGCGTTGGCAAGAGACTTGGCAGCACTAGTGGTACTGTAGGTACTGTTCCTGTAATTTGCTTCCCCTTCCTACTATAGGTTAGTAGCTCCCCCTGAACCGTGGGCCTAACACCTCTTGTCTCATTTTCCTGCTCCTCCTTAACCAATTCTTCCTCCAAAGGAATCGGAATCGATACAGAAATCGATTTCTCCACATTGTTCACCGATCTCTCACCATTCTCCTCCTCTCACCTCATACTTCTAGTATTGGGCGAGTTACTAACGGATGAAGTTACCTTCCGGGTGTAATATGGCTCGAGTTCTCGAAAGTGCACATCCATGCTCACAAACAACCTTTTCTCCACCGGGCTCCAGGAAACATATCCTTTCTGAGTAGCAGAATATCCCACAAAGATGCACTTCACAGCTCTAGGGGCAAGCTTCCCGACGGATGGCCTGTTGTCCTTCACAAAGCACACACAGCCAAACACTTAAAGTGGAAGAATCCCACCATTATCTCCCTTCAACGTCTCACACGGAGACTTCCAATTCAGCACTCTCGAGGACATTCTGTTGATTAGCGCTGTTGCGGTCAATACTGCTGGCCCCCACAATGTTTCTGGGACATTCATAGAGATCATCATGCTTCTAGCAACCTCTAAAATGTTTGGCTGTGTGTATGGACATGTTGTCTGGTGCTGTATTCCCTGAACTGACAAATATTCTTCAAGCGCTCTGTTGGTATACTATGTCCCATTATCCGACCTTAATACCTTCACCACTGCTCCGTATTGGGTCTGAACATTCCTATGAAAGTTTTGGAAGCACCCAAACACTTCACTCTTATTTTTCATCAGGTATAACCAAGTAACACGAGAGAAACAATCAATAAATGTAATAAAATACTTGTATCCATTCATAGAACTTGTGGAACAAGGCCCCCAAACATCTGAATGTACCAAGTCAAATGCATGAGAACTTCTATGACCAGAACTAACATAAGAGCTTCTAGTAAGCTTTCCAAACTCACATGCATCACACACAAGGTTCTGTTTATTTGTTTTCTCAAATAAAGAAGGATACAATCTACCTAAAACACTAAAGGATGAGTGTCCCAAACGCTGGTGATGAAGCATTAACTCACTCTCAGTACTCATTTTAGATTCTACTTCTGCTTTCTCTACGACTGACACCAACGCTGAATCCAGCCCTTCACGATCCAGATACCACAATCCACTACGCCATGTGCCAGTCCTAAGTCTCCGTCCTGTCCCCTTCTCCTGGAAAATCACCTTGGGAATATCAAAAGAAACAATGCATTTTAGTTGGAGAATGATAGAACTAATGGACAAAAGATTGACTGGAAAGAAAGGAACATGCAAAACATTGGACAAAGTTACAGAACCAGTACAATCGACTGTACCCTTACCAACCACCGGCTGAAATGTACCATCAGCTGTTTGAATACTATCAGGCGATGCTAGGTAAGTATATAATGAGAACTCACTAGCATTACCTGTCACATGTCGAGACGCACCGGAATCGACTATCCATTCTGATGATCTGTCGGGAGACATAGAAGCAAGAGCATGTATGTCATCAGTACATTTGGTCGGATGAGCATAGGTAGCAGTGTTGCCTCTGGCGAAGAACGAGGTGGATGCCTCCTCAGTCCCACTCCTCAAGTCTCCATCCCCTACTACTTTCTGCTTCCTCCTGAGTATCGCCAGGAGAGCACGATCCTCCTCAGTAAAGACCACCTCAGCTTCTTCTTCTTCTGCTACCATCAGATTCGCTCGGTTGCCTGCTCCTCTTCCCCCTCGTCGACCCCCACGGCCACGACCACGACCTCCGAACTGTCCACGTCCACCCGAATCTCCTTCCTTGGATGGTTTGCATAGCAGAGACAGCCTCCTCAAGCGTGGGAATCTTCGGATGAGCTAGCAGCAATGCAATTCGCTGAGCGAACTCTGATGTTAATCCCTTGAGAAACACCATAGTCCTCTCCTGTAGAAAGGCCTCCCGCTCTTTACATCTCGGGTCCTTGCAGCTCGCCCGAGGTGAGAAGTGATCATAATCTAGCCACAGACGCTCCAGCTCTGTGGCATACAACTGTACAATCCTCTCTCCCTGTACTGTGGCGTCGATCTCTCCCTTAATCTGGAACACCCTCAGGTTATTCCCTACTCCATCATAGGTCCTCCTCAACTTCTCCCAGACATCCTTCACCTTCTCAATGTCATCCACTGTGATGGCGATCCTAGACCAATAAGTTGAGGAGCCATATATATACCAACATATGAGTGGACTTCCACTCATCTCTTCCTGCCGAGCCCTCAGTCGACTCTGTCTTCTCTCCTGTCAAGTACCCCTCCAGGTTCCTCCCTGCAAGGGTGTATCTCACCCGCCGTGATCAGCTCAGGTAAGTAGTTGGTCCATCAAGCTTCAGATCGATGGATGGAAGTTCTAACTGTTGGCCTTCTTGTTTTGATGATGTTTAACAAACAATTTACTACTAATGTTGTTGGGTTCAACTTCTTGATGATCTCCTCCATCGAACAGGCTTCAGACCCAACACCTGGTCACCTACTCTTCTGACTCTTGTTGTGTGCAGTAAAAAATTTCGGCAGCACCTCTACTGCACAACAAGAGTAGGATCGCAAACAAATTCTCGTTTCTCAGAGGAAACAAGAACAAAAAACAGTTATATATCTCATCGATGTGAGATATATACTCTTCCTGTCATCAGTTCGAGGACTGAGTCGAGGGAACCCATGCCAAACTCTAGGTTCGGCATAGCGCAGCAAGGGGCGGTCAAAGGGTGGGGGGGGGGGGTTCG
>NC_033798.1:36040678-36043048 GCF_001876935.1 Asparagus officinalis | reverse complement strand
TTATACAAATAATACGTAATTAATAATACAATGTATTATATGAAATAATTTGTAATAACATTAATAATATAATATATTATTTAAAATAATACGTAATAGTACTGATAACATAACAAATTAATTCTAGAAAATTTTTACTGCACGAAATAAATTTATAAATATTAAAACCATTTAAATAATTATAAAATCAGATTTTTAAATCATAGAAAATTGTAGAAAATCAAGAAAAATACAAATACTCTTTTAAAAATCATATAATCAAAGATAAACAAATTAGTTTCAGAGTAGTTAAAGAAGCCTTATAATTGATAGAATTGACTCATTAATTTCTAATGACTAGCACTTAATTGATCAAAATTGACTAAGTGATCCCTAATTTGATAGAAAAACTTGTTAAAGATTCACAGACAAATATGAAATCATAGTAGAACTCAAAATTATTGTTGCTATTTGTATTAGTGAAGACAAACAACCCTGAATTCGTCGATAAGTTCTGGTATGATAAGTTCTGGTATTATAGTAGGGGGGAGGCAGCTGAGAGGGTTTGGGTTTGATTGGATTAGGGTTTAAGTTTAGATATTTATGTCTTTCATATTTTAATTTTAGCCCCTTAAAATTTTATATATTTCAAATTAGTTTCCGAAATCTCATAGAAATTGCTATTTCAACCCTAAAATCTAACTATTCTTATCAATTTTTCTTTTACATCCTCTTATTTAGAGTTAATGATTAGATTATTTCAAAATTAATCCCTCAAATCTTCAATATTTCAAAATTAGTCCGATTGGCTATCTTCAATATTTCAAAATTACTCACTCAAATCATGGAAATTTCTATTACATCCCTCAAATCATCACAATATTTACTATTAGGTCCCCTGGTTAACACCGGTTATATTTAAAGAAATATTATTTTAAATCTAACTATTATTACTAGTTTTTCTTGACTTTTAATTATAAAAAGTTAACCCGTTTGGACCTAGTTGATAAGTTCTGGTATGATAAGTTCTGGTATGATAAGTTAACCCGTTTCAAAATTAGTCCGATTGGCTATCTTCAATATTTTAAAATTACTCACTCAAATCATGGAAAATTCTATTACATCCCTCAAATTATCACAATATTTACTATTAGGTCCCCTGGTTAACATCGGTTATATTTAAAGAAATATTCTTTTAAATCTAACTATTATTACTAGTTTCCCTTGACTTTTAATTATAAAAAGTTAACCTGTTTGGACCTAGTTGATAAGTTCTGGTATGATAAGTTCTGGTATGATAAGTTAACCCGTTTTAAAATTAGTCCGATTGGCAAGCATCAATATTTCTACATCCCTCAAATCATCATAATATTTACTATTAGGTCCACTGGTTAACACCGGTTATATTTAAAGAAATATTCTTTTAAATCTAACTATTATTACTAGTTTTCCTTGACTTTTAATTATAAAAAGTTAACCCGTTTGGACCTAGTTGATAAGTTCTGGTATGATAAGTTCTGGTATGATAAGTTAACCCGTTTCAAAATTAGTCCGATTGGCTATTAATATCAAAATTTCACGGTCATTACAAGTCTGATTGGCTATCTTTAATATTTCAAAATTACTCACTCAAATCATGGAAATTTCTATTACATCCCTCAAATCATCACAATATTTACTATTAGGTCCCCTCGTTAACACCGGTTATATTTAAAGAAATATTCTTTTAAATCTAACTATTATTACTAGTTTTCCTTGACTTTTAATTTATGTATAACAAACCATATTGTTAATTATTACAGTATTAGTATCGGGGTAGAATACCTAGGAATAACTTCATATCGGAAACTTGCATCAAACATCCATTCATTTATTAACGAGAAAACTACTAGATTCGTTCTCCAAGCAAATTCAAATTCAGGAAGCATATATCACTTCTCCCTGAAGAAGGGACATGCCTCCAGCGACAAAGTTACGACTACAGCCTCCTCGACGACGACGCTAGAGGGGAGCAGGGGGCCTTTGAGAAGGCCACCAAACAACTTTCCTGGATCATAGTAGACTTCCACGTCCTCAGCTCTCAAGCTATCATCTACCTGCGTGGAACAAAATAGTATTGGACTACATTTAAAATATTATAGATTTGAGGGACTAATATTAAAATAATTCTTAATTTTTTGTAGGGCCACTCATTAACAATGGGATAATCAATCACTAATGTTAATTTTTTACGATGGCGACGGACATTGACGACAGATTTGATTCGTCGCCAATAAGTATTGGCGACGTATTCGAATCCGTCGCCAATAAGTATTAGCAATGAAACATTGGCGACGGATCGAATCCGTCACCAATACTTATTGGCGACAAATTCGAATCCGTCGCCAATAC
>NC_033798.1:36037892-36040667 GCF_001876935.1 Asparagus officinalis | reverse complement strand
ATTCACCGCCAATGTTTATTGGCGACGGATAGAATCTGTCACCAATAAGTATTAGCGACGAAACATTGGTGACGGATCACATTCGTCGCCAATACTTATTGGCGACAGATTCGATCCGTCGCCAATACTTATTGACGACGAATTCAATCCGTCGCTAATAAGTATTGGCGACGGAACATTGGCGACGGATTGAATCCGTCACCAATACTTATTGGTGACGGATCGAATCCGTCGCCAATAAGTATTGGCGACAGATTTGTTCCATCGCCAATACATATTGGCGACGGAACATTGGCGACGGATCAAATCCGTCGCCAATAAGTATTGGCGACGGATTCGATCCGTCACCAATGTTCCGTCGCTAATACTTATTGGCGACGTGACAGATTCGATTCGCCGCCAATACTTATTGGCGACGAATTCGATCCGTCGCCAATAAGTATTGGCGACGGAACATTGGCGACGGATCTATTCCGTCGCTAATATGTATTGGCGACGCAACATTTTCGTCGTCAATACTTATTGGCGACGAATAGAATCTGTCGCTAATAAGTATTTACGACGGAACATTGGCGACGGATAGAATTCGTCGCTAATACTTATTGGCGACGGATAGAATTCATCGCCAATGTTTATTGGCGACGGGTCAAATCTGTCGCCAATAAGTATTGGCGACTAAACATTGGTGACAGAACACATTCGTCGCCAATACTTATTGGCGACAGATTCGATTCGCCGCCAATACTTATTGGCGACGAATTCGATCCGTCGCCAATACTTATTGGCGACAGATTGAATCTGTCGCTAATAAGGATTGGCGACGAAACCGCCATTACTTATTGGCGACGGATCTAATCCGTCGCCAATACTTATTGGCGACGGATTCTATCCGTCGCCAATGTTGTCCCGTCGCCAAAGGTTATGGGCGACGGAAAACATTAGCGACGGATTGAAATCGGTCGCCAATACAAACATTGGCGACGGGAACAACCCCGTCGCCAATGTTCCGTCGCCAATGTTTGTATTGGCGACGGATTTCAAATCCGTCACCAATATCCCGTCGCCAATACTCAGTTTTCTACTAATGACACTTTTATAGAAGTATAAGATAAGATTAGACGTACTAGACGGGCCACCATCCTATACTTATCATTCCGATGTATACGTGGCGTGTGAAAAAGGATGCTAATGTGTCATGCCAGCTCCTGATGATGACATGACAGCTGCCATCTAGTGGTCATTTAAACCGGCTATTACAATTTTACTAAAACAAATTCCAACGAGCTCTTACTGTTAAATCACTCGTGTGGGGACCCTGCCCATCCCGAAACCACAGTCTCTCCAACCATTTTATTGATACGTCACACACCACATGTCTAGATTATTAGGCATGATCTGGATATACGTGTCACATCGTGAAACTCTGTACATAGTATTGATTAAGTTTGGATATCGGCGTGTAAAGGCGATTTGTTAAGCTAAAGGCGACTGTTAAGCTGAAGGGTGGTGGTACCAGTCCAAACCAATCACAGCCTAAACAAGTTGAAGCACAAACTTCTTCGTGTGTTCCCCACACTCAAGTCGATAATGTACGTCCTCTGGTGTTCTAAATAATTGCCAACAACCTTGCAAAAATCTTTCAAATTTATAATGTTAGTCGATATTTTAGTTTCCAAATGATTTAATTTAAGTGAAAGCAGAAGCAATCAAGATTTAGGTATTGAGTTCTTTGTCGATGTCTCTTTCAGACAAGTTGCCAAAATAGTTGATAAATTCCTATACCACTTACATTATTGGATTTTTACAAATGCCCTTCGAATATGACTTATTTTGTAGTTGCTAATTTAACAACTTAAAAATACCATTTCATTTATCACTGGTAAATTTTAAAAGGAGAAAGGATAAAATGACGAAATTCGCCTCTCTAAAAAGTAGATTACAGGATTCGGATCCAGGTCTCACACGAGGGAGCGGCACGCCTTTGCCATGTGACCTACTGGGCTGCCCCTTATAATTTTAGTTCTACACATCTTAACAAAATCCGCATAAAAATACTATGTTATTGTTAAGAAAATCGTTATGGTTAAGAAAATTATTTATTTTTATTTTTGAAAATTGTCTCTCCACTATCAGAGGATCCAAACCATGTAATTTAAAAAGCCGTTCCTTTTTAAAATATAAGAAGTGAAAAAAAAAATGTACAATTCGGAGAATATAATAGTATTTGGTTATACGAGGGAATATTCATCTTTATAGAATACAACTCAACCTGACATTAGATTATTACGACTAAAGAAACTGATCTCACCGGTTTACTGATGAAGGGGAGGATATATATGAATTCTTATGAAACACATATTTATCGACATTTCTTCACTTCACATTTATTTCCCTGATTATTTTTTTCCTCCTCCTCCAAATCGAACTTAGAGACTAGACTAGCAACCGCCAGGCCCAAATCCAATCCGTTTGTTCATCACATCATACACCACGTTGAACCTCCTCTGTTGAGTATTTCCGATGATCACCATGTCGGAATCGTCTCCATTTGGCGCGAACGCCAGGCACGTCTGCGATGCGGACACCGGGTACAATATCCCCGCCGGATCCAAACTCGTCGTCGCCCCACGGTACTGGAACACCACCGTCGGTATGGCAATCGTGGTATAGCGCCTGAGATCGTAGCACGTGTCAAGAATGGAAGCTGTGGGTGCGGTAGGATAGCGCGTCATCGCCTGTCTGAACGCGGACTTCAAGGCAGAGTATGCCGTCGGA
>NC_033798.1:35964083-36037739 GCF_001876935.1 Asparagus officinalis | reverse complement strand
CTCCGAATTTTAGGTATCCGGTCGAGCTGGCTCTCGACGGGAGGCAGTAGGAGAAAACTCCACCGAACTTGTCCGCCGCCTGCATTACTACGGAAACCGGCTGACGACCCAGGCCTAGGATCCCAGCGATCTGGCCGTAGAGCCCGTTGTTCTTCTCACCACACCCAAAACGGAAGTCAGAGATCAAACCTGCATCAGATAGCTTTAGCGTATCCTGTGCGAAGAATCCGACCGTGTAGGAATTGTCTCCGTACTGGACGGCGTAGAGGCACGTGGAGGCGGAGCAGCTGCTGATGTCGAGGGCGGAGCAGAAGGGAGAGGTGCACGATATGTTGCGGTACGTGGACGATTTGGCGGGGTCGAAGAGATGGTCCTGTTGTTGGTAGGCAGGCGGGACGCAAGGTTGGCATTGGATCCAGGTCCGTCGTCGCTGCCGCGTTCCGAACACGACTGGAGACTGGGTGATCGGACGGGTGCCAAAGCCGACGTGATCACGTAGTTGGCGTACCAAGGGACCCGCCACTTTGACGCGGGATGTCGGAGGTTACTAGGGGAATGGTTTCCGCCCGTGTGGCCGAAGGTGGTGGCGGCAGACGAGGAGGATTTGCGGTGGAGCCAGTCGACCCGGGCTTGGTCGCGGTTGAGGATTTGTTCGTTGGTGGGCTTGTGTCTGGGCTTCATGGGAGAGCACGGGCCGTGACGGTGGACGACTTGGAGTTTTGAGGGGTCGGATTCTGCTGGGGTGGGATTAAGTAAGTAAAGAACTTGTTAATCATTTGGATTAACGCAATACTACTAATGCTTGAAGGGATTAAAGTACTTGCGCAAGAGTTCAGAAGAACACTAGTCCTTGTTGCGTGTATTGAGTTCGTTGGACAACCTTCTCCCCCCCATGCATCTCTTTTCCCCCCCTTGTCTCATCAAAGAGGGCAATTCATCATCGTCTAAGTTCACAGGACAACTTGTGGCAAATGAATGTCTATCTATGGATAATGGATGAATATAGTCAACTGTGTTTTCATACAGACGCACGCTTGAGAATTATTATGCACTTATTGTTGATGTTTTCTCTTATGAATGTGATTTTAATGGGTACGAAGTAAAACTGTTCTCCGATGTCGACTTACTCCTAACCGAGTAGACTCAGACGATTGAACAGAAGAAATTGAATCTTTTGGGCATCAAACTGTTATAAAGTACTGATTAATAATCAATTATTTAATGAACTATATATGCTTAATTTGTCAATTGATTAATTACCTTTTTTTTGGGATAAATTTCACTAAAGTTTTATAGGCTTGAAGGCACATGGTCATGGCACATCAGAGTCTTCTACCTACTCGACTATGTTCGGTTGGTGGAGCTTGGGCCAAAATCTGCCTGTAGCTGCTTTTGATTTGATGTATATTTTCCCCTGGTCTACCATGATAGGTTTCGGTATTAATCCACTGTGATTGGTTTCAGTATCTATCGATCTTGTGTGGCAAAAATAAATCTTTTTTTTATTAGATGTTATGTGTTCCTTGTACCGCTGAGATTATATATTGTCTAATTATGTGAATATTTCATTTACTTGGCAAGGTTTATAGTTTGCATCTACACCTTCAAGCTTTCTGCAAGAGGAGAATAGACGTATACAAGCAAATTAATGAAAAATGACCAAGATGTCTCAAATATTTGGATGTTGAAAAGACGTATCATAATCATGGGGATGTAAGTATTAGGCATTCACATCAAATGGATGAAGAATAAAGCCGAGGAAAGAAAGTTTCTGCCTGTCAATTTACAGTGGACCTTTGAGCAAGGAAATTTTGTAAATTCATGGGGATTCAAAGTTTCAAATACTTACTATTCGTTATGGACAGTCAGTAAAAGTCTATTTAGGTTTGCCTATGATTCATCTTCAATAAAACTAGATCCAAAGGTAGTCCAATTTCTTTTTTACTTGAAACAGAAACAATTTGGACTTGGATTAAATTTCACTGTCTGCCTCAATATAAAAGTCTATTTAGGTTTGTGTGTGATTAATCGATCTTCGACAAAACTTGATCCAAACGTGGTCCAATTTCCTTTTTCACTTGAAACAGAAACAATTTGAACTTGAATTAATTTCACTGTCTGCCCCAATATAAGGTCCCTTTGTAGTCGATCGGCAAGCCGAATTATATGAAGCTTTTCCCTAATTTGCAAGAGTTCATACTTTCGACCATATTCTAATCACAGAACTAGAAGAAGTATCATGCATTGTTTAGCCTAATTAAGTTTGCATTCTCACATTGGAGAATCATATAGAGAGTTATTACGCCACAAAAAAAGAAGGTTCCCTATTTCTAAAAAACATAGATAAAGAAAATACAAGAATCAGCATGAAAAGTACTAAATATTCAATCCTTTTAGTTAAAAAGTGAAAGTAAGGAATGTCTCATGAAAGCAAACAATAGCTAAACTTTGATTAATTTTCTACCACCTCTTCTTTTAGTAATCACAAATGGTTTTTAAATACACACAAGGACTGCTCATTAAGTAGAACATGATTACTAATTGGTAAGTACGTAAAATTTAAAACACCAGGTTTACAAAAGAATTAGCACACCTTTGGATGGACTGCAGACATCTTCAGGCAACAAAGATTGAACATTAACAACATGATGGTTTGCTTCCCCAACTCCGTCAACTTGTGAACAAGGACAAGTCATAAAACTCAGGAGGAGAATCAAGGCACAAGAATACAAGAGAGAGGAAAGGGAAGCCATTAGACAGAGGAGAGGGTGATAAGAGATGAACGGCCCAATTGTGGCCTTTAAATAGTTTTTTCCATCACAAGTGGCGATAGTTTTTTCCATCACAAGTGGCGATTGTTATTTATTAGTTTTGTTATAAGATAGAACTGCTCGTGATTCCCTCGTGAAAGAATCCCTCCTCTCTCTCTCAGTCTCTCTAAAAGGTGTAAAGGAAATCGGAAATCCTACGCGTAGGCCTCTATAGAAAATGATATAGGAGAAAGTACATTTTGCAGATGGTATACAAATATATATATAAACTCAGTAAATATCAATGCAATCTTTTAAAGTATCTGTAAGATAAGATTAAGATAACAGTATAATGACTAGTTTTAGAATAGGTTGAATTTCAGAAAACCCTCCTTAAGTAGATAATCCCATTAACTTTCAAAATATCAGAAACATTAATTAAGATCAGGGTTGTAAAAAACCCTTCAACTTTAAGATTTTTTTTATAAAACCCCCTAGCAGGGTTAAGTGCAATTTTCACATGGATGGATAAAATTATCTAAAGGAATATTGTTTCTAGTGAAAATATTGTAGTTCACGTTTTTAGGGGAGTTTCTTGGAAATAGTTTAAAAGTTAAAGTGAGTTTTCTGACAACCCCTTAACTTAAGGTTTTTTTTCTTTTTTGATATTTTGAAAGTTTTAGGGGTTATTTGATAATCATCTAAGTTAAGGGGAGTTTTCTCAAATTCAGTCTCTAAAATATGTACTGAACTATGTATTATATTCTTCTTTACACTTATATGATTTTCTATAGGAGTGGCACTACATGCACACCTTGTGCCACACCCTCAGCCACACTCCCCTCTTTCTGCTACAGTAACCGGGCCCACATGAGATTTATTTTTATAAATCTCATGTGGGCCCGGTTACTGTAGCAGAGAGAGGGGAGTATGGCTGAGGGTGTGGCATAAGGTGTGCCTGTATCATTTTTGTTTATATAGAGTACCCCTCTATAGGCTAAGTTTCTCTTTTAAAACGTTTTGTGTGGATGGACAAATAGCCGAAATAGGTAAACCCGCCAACCGGGCCGTGATTGGTGCGTGGCAGCATAATGGAGTCCACTAAAGCGTTATTGCAGACATGTCACGCGTGTTGATAGTTACTGTTGCCAGAGCAAATTGGTGGCACTAACAAGGATACAAAAAAAAAACTTCTAGCTCAAATAAATATAAATTTATATTATGATTATATAGTATATATAATATCATAGTATATATATATAATAATATATATATTATATATAGTATATATATATACGAGAGAGAAGAGATTAATGGGTATCTTGGTATAGGAGGAGGATTTCCTCCTTGATGCCTTTAAAATCACATGATTGGCGACAATTGTGGATGATACCGTTCCGTTAAAAACTTGATCTAGCATTCTAAAACCCCAACACAACGCCAAGTTGGGTGAACGGCGCGTCATCGATTTGAACACTTCAATCCACTGCGTATCCCAATTTTAAACTGGTTTGAATGAAATAGACTTTTTCACATGGCTCGTGAAGGGTCAAACGACGACGTGGATTCACCCCAAAAAACTTGGTGTGTTGGGTTTTAGAATATATAGATCAACCGTTCCAAGCGGACGGCGGAATCATCCATAATATGCGATAATCATGTGATTTTAAAGCGTCAAGGAGGAAATCCCTGCCTATGACAAAGGATAGCCATTAATCTGCATATATATATATATATCATATATATTATATTATATATATATATATACATAGTATATATATATATATATATATATATATCCGTAATTTTTTTTCAAAACTCCAAAAACCTGTTAAAGCAAATGCTATATTTGTTTAAACCCTTATCTTGTTCCCACCTGACTGAACGTTTTAATTAAAAAAATCCCGAAACTACCCTTTGATTCATTCACTTCTCTCTCCTAGTTAACTGTCTCCATCTCTCTTATCTCTCTAAGAGCGAAATTGTCATCCCCAAATCTAAGCTCTCTTGTTCTCATTTTGCCTTCCTTCACACTTCCATTACTTCAAAGCATGGCAGGCGAGTCACAGCCCAAGGTACTCTCCAATGTGGGAGACTTCGAAGACAACGACGACTCATAGTATGAAATCACAAGAATACACTTGTGCACGGAGTCAGCTGATGCTTGAGAAACAATAGTAGATGCTCTAGAGGAGCTCGCAGTTAATCATCCCCTCCCACAAGCCTAGTTTTCACTGTACGGATGAAGATAAGGGTTAGCTTGAGGGCAGAACGGACCACGCCGTGAAAGCTCTCCTAGATCTAAAGAAAGAAATAAATAGGAGCGATTTGAAAGGCATCAATATGTCAACAAAAAAGAAGTGGATTTATCACATAATTTAGTTGTTTATGACGTTGCGTGTTGTCTTGGATAGTCGTTTGTTATCAAGATACTTCTTTAATTCCGAAGGATATGTGTTTAGAGGTGCTAAACCATATATGTGTTCGAAAAAATATCTGTAACCATATCTGTTAAGATATTGATATGGTTACTTAAATCTATAACAGATAGGATATGATTACAGATATAGTTTTATAGTAAAATATCTGGATTTGTATCCGAAATATATGAATACCTAGTAGTCATACTAATACGATAGTTTTAATCCTTAGATTATGGATTTGAGGTTAATTTTAATGATCAAGATGTCTAATATTAGTTGTTTAGATATAATAAACATATTAATAAACTATTTTGTATCACATGAACTATATTTTTTTCAATAGTATCTAGTTTTCTCATATCCATTTTGCATCTACAAGCATATCTGCTTATATATAGACATGTATATCCGTATCCATATCTAAGTTTAGCGTGTACATATATAAACTTTTTTTACCGAGATATATCCATATTCGCATCTGTATCCGAGATGGGTAAATAGATATGGATATGATAAGTATCATATCCGAGCCGTATCAGGACCGAATGCACCCCTATATGTGTTAATTGTGAAGATTGCTATTAAGTTGTGAAGATTAGTTTTTAGTTGTCAAGGATATTCATTAGTTGTTAAAGTTAAGTGTAAGTTGTGAAGGTTATAGTTAAGTTGTCAGTGTTAGTTATTAGCTGTTAAGGTCATATATTAGTTGTGAAGGTTACTATTAAGTTGTGAATGTTAGTTGTTAGTTGTTAAAGTTAAGTATTAGTTGTTAAGGATATGCATTAGTTGTAAATGTTACTGTATGCGTCTAAAAATGCCTATAGGTATCCACACAGCTCGAGACGGAGAGAAGGTGATGAACGCTATTATCTAAGTCAAAGAGGATTATCTGACACCGACTAGCGAATCAATGAACTATTGATGACATGGCCCGCACGCTCATCGGCCACCAAAACAGCAAATGGTGGCCGACAGGTAGCCTAGCCAGCAAATGGTGGCCGACAGGTAGCCTAGCCAGCAAATGGTGGCCGACAGGTAGCCGAGCCACCAAATGGTGGCCGACAGGTAGCCGAGCCACCAAATGGTGGCCGAGCCACCAAAAGGTGGCCGAGCCACCAAATGATGGCTCGCACCAAATGGTGGCCGACAGGTGGCCGAGCCACCAAATGGTGGCCGAGCCACCAAACGGTGACTCGCATAGTCCCGAGCCACCAGGACTCTTATTGAGTACAAAACCTCCCCAAACACGGATTTCGATGATTTTTAAGGATTCTTTCGTCCCAGAACCTCTCCAACTGTTTTGAGGTTATCCCTGGACGCGTTTAAATAGTTATAAACTACAGAGGACGTTTAAACATCAATTCTTATTCAAAAGGATATCTCCAAAGGCCTATAAATAGAAGCTAATGGTCTTCTTTCAAGAGGGGCTGGGATCTGAGATTGATAAGGCAAAGTGCTGTCAAATTGTCCGGCTAACCACGAATTTCAGAGGAGAATCACCAGATCTTGGCGAACACTTTCATAAAGAAAGCCCTTCGAAAGGTTTGTGATTCTTTTCCCTTCTTTCCTCTGGATTAAACTTGGTTTTAATCTCGAGAAGAGCCACAATCTCGCTTGGTCGTGATTGTCGCTTCCGCAATTGTTTCCTTCGTGAAACAAGAGCATAATTATACTGTCGATCGGGTTTGATCTGCAGTGGTCCATGGACTAACGCGTCCCCGGCACAGGCAAAGATCCCACGTAAAGCAGCGGGAGATAAACTACTGCTGCGTTTTGTTTGATAAAGTTATAATCTTTATTTTTCATTGTAAGAAGATCTTATAAAAAGATCAACTTTTCTTTCAGTTTGAACTTGTAATCGATAAACGGTGTAACAGGTTTGAAAGCAATGGAAAAGGCAACTTTTGACACAAACAAACTGGCGACCACAGTGGGAGCCAATAGCTTCGCTGCCGAAGCTATCGTGCCGCAACCACAGATCCAAATCCCGGTTGAAGAAATGGTCGAGTACGAATTCGACCAACTAAAGTTCGAGGAGTATCTGTCATCCTCCTCCTCCAGATCCTCTGCCCCTCGCAAGCGTAGGAAGATCAAAGTCCCTGTTGCTGTGGTAGTTGTACCTTGCAACTCCCCTTCAGCCTCCAACGAAGCCGGATCTACAGATCTAGACTCCTCCTCAATCAAGGAGATAACCACTGTAGCCGCGCCAACTTTATCGAAGAGGGCACGCCAAAGGCAGCGCCAACGACTTGCGCGCTGATTTGCTAAGGCTTTGGAGCCTATTGACGGGATTGGCTATGAGACGGATCTGAAACGCAGAAGGCACCAAGTGCCCCAGGAGAAAATAAGTGGCCTCTCCTCCAAACCAACAGCGAATGAGTGGATCCAAGTCAAACGGACCCGCTCAACCCTCGAGGAGCGCATTCAGAAGCGTCGTGCCTTGATTGCGCACGCACGAATTCTCGTGCGAGACGCGCAGAAACTGAAGCTAAAAGAGGTGATTAAGAAACCACCAAAACCACGCCAAGTCTGGAAACCAAAGTCCGAAACAGCGTCCACAAAAAGTCAAACAGCGTCCGGAGCTGCCGAAATACGCGAACCACCGTCTGGTGGCTCGGCCAAAACCGAGCCACCAAATGGTGTCTCGACCCAAGCCGAGCCACCAAACGGTGCGCGGCCCAAGCCAGCCACCAATATAGTGGTTCATGCGCATCGGCTTTGGCCCGGCTTCGGTTCCGCGTTCAAGGTTCGGTTCGGTTCAGGTCCGGTTTGGTTCGGTTCGTGTCTAGTTTAGTTCGATTCGCACCCGGTTCACCTCTCGTGGTCCCGTTTAAATCTCCGGCAGCCCATATTTCTGTCCCGCTGAATAACACACCTCCGGCAAGCCCCCACGACAGCATGGACTTGTCCCATTCCAAGATGAGGATGACGGATCGCCTGGGTCCTGTGCACAAGGATCGAGGTAAAGTTCCGATCAAAGAACGCTTGGGTCCGGTGACTGAACCCCGAGTAACCACTCGAGCTGGGGGCCGCGCACACCCTCGCAACAAGTCTGAGCCCGCCTATGGTGGAAAACCCCTGCTCTTGACTGCCTTAGACTACGAACTGAAGTCCAAGAGCCCGTCAAGAGTTCACGCTCCCAAAAGCGTAGCTCCAAATACGTGACTCTTAAGAACATCAATAAGGCAACAAATCTCCGGAAGGAAACGTGTTGGTCAGACGATAACATTATACCTAAAAAGTCGTGCTAACACGCGATAGGTTGCTCCGGTCATATGACCGACTAGTTATACTATCAGGCTGGGGGTACGAATAGAGCTCGAAAGAGAAGTACCCGGGAAATAGATTCTCTTTGTCCATATACCAAACTTATTAAGGCGGTATTATCAGAGTGTAACTGCTCCAAGACCGCCTCGCAGAGGATTTCGGTATTTGAAAGACTTTCTACAGAAACGCTAAGACACAAGTCAAAACGTTTTCATAAAAGAAAGTCGGCCGTTCAAGAATGTGAATTCTCAAAAGTCACAATTAATATGACAGACAATGGAAAATCCATGCGACGCTTCAGTCCCGAACCTTTTCCATAAATATCTCAACGATTGACTCAGCTACAAACCGGGGCTATCAGGCCTAGAGATTATAGGATAATTCAGAGAGGGCAGTCCTCAGACGATGAAGTATCATATGCTAACTCTGCAATTGCTTCAGATGCCACTGTGTCCAGCACGGGACAGACTCGAGAGTCATTCATGATCACTACTGAACAGATGACTCAACTTCTTCAAGAAGCTTTGGCAAAGCAGAAAGATGACTTTAAAATCGAAATGGAGATGGCTGTGCAACGGGTTAAAGATTTACATGCCCAACAACTCCAACAGTTGTCAAATCAACGCGGTGAATCTAGTCGTCGAACTACCAATCAAATAGATAGCAACTCAGAAGTGGAGGAAAATATCAATGTCGATGTTCCACTTGAGGATAAAAATACTGAAGACATCCTTAACGTTGGGGGTGGTACCAATATCCCTCTCCAAAATCGCCAGAAGAAAGATCCAGGCGAAGACCTTAAGATGAAAGACCTCGAGAGCAAAATTAACGCTCTAATGTCTGCTCGAGAGGTGAAAAGGACCGGCATTCCATGTCCCTACCCAAGAGAGTGGGATTCAATAACATACCCGACGAAGTTCAACCTGATTAACTTCACGTCGTTTGACGGGAAGGGTTCGCCCACACAACATCTGATCTACTTTAAGTCCCACTTAGGTATGATCTCCGGCAATGAAGGCTTGATGGTTCGGTCATTCGTTGACACCCTTCGCGGGCCCGCCTTCGATTGGTACCGCCGTCTTAAACCGGGGAGTATCAATAGCTGGGATGACATGGAGAGCTCATTTCTCGACAACTTCTTCGACGACGACGCCGAGATATCGGTCAGAACACTCTTTGAAGAGAAACAGAAAGACGGAGAGCTCGTTGAGAACTTTGTTAAGCGCTTCCGGAACAAGGCAATGAACTGCCGAGATCCGGTCACGAAGGAATTCATCCTCCAAACATGCCACAACAATCTTTCCTTAGAAGTGTTAGAAGTTATGGGAGTCGCACCGTCCTACACATGGAAAGATTTGAAGACGCGCGGAGAGCAGGCTGAACGCTTCCTCCGAAGGAAGAAGGCCGAGAGGAGCCAACCGACGACTAATCCTCCGAACTCAAACATCACCTCCCGTGGTAAAGGGAAGGCCCCTGCAGCTGCGGTTGATGCTAATCAGACCTCACAACAGCAACCTCGAAGACAGCAGAAGGCTTCGAGTTCAAGACTCTAAAAAGAGTATTCCTTCAAGGACGAAGACGTTCTAGCCATCTTCGAATCACTCCTTAAAAACAACAAGATCAAGCTACCACCTGTCGTAAATCAGGAGGAAGCTGACAACACTGCGGAACCAAAATACTGTGCGTACCACAGGAGGATCCTTCATCCTACCAAGGATTGCTTCGCTCTCAAAAATAGCATCCAAACCTTGGTTGAAGCCGACGTCATAACGCTGGGATAAGCAAAATAAGAACCCTTCACTCCGAAGAGTATACGAGTATAAACTACTCCTCGATACTCTAATAGGTATATGAGTCTAAACGATTTCCTTTCTTCCACGGGAAGTTCCTGGAGAGTGCCATGCGTGGCATTCTTAAGGATAACCCGATCATGCAGATGATACAATGATAAACCCAGTTTCGTAAGAAAAGTTGGAGGTGGATGATTCATGTAACGGGAAGTTCCCAGAAGAATGCTACACGTAGTATTCTTAGGGATAACCCTATCATTACAAAAAGGTGATAAACACTAAACCCCCACTGTGATTTCCAAACACTCTTTTGCTGAGACGAGATTTGATCACCTCGTTGGATCAATCTTCCCTCACAAAATTCCCATTGGTGTTTGACGACTCACAGTATTCCATCATCAAAATCCCCTCTTGATTCCTTCAATGAATGAGAGGTCCACAAATCGAGTGATCAAACCTATAAAAGTTAGGGTCATCTTATACTCCCACTGATTACCTGGTCAAACCTTCTTACAGTTAGGACCACAACCAAAATCCCCTCTCGATTCCTTCAACGAACGAGAGGTCCGTTTTCAGATTGAGCGATCAAAACTTCCTATAGTCAGAATCGCCTCAAACCTCCCACTTGGTCAAACCTTCCTACAGTTAGGGCCAAAACCAAAATCCCCTCTCGATTCCTCTAATGAACGAGAGGTCCACTTTCAAATCGAGTGATCAAACCTTCTTACAGCTAGGATCACCTCAAACTCCCACTTGGTCAAACCTTCCTAACAGTAAGGACCAAAACCTCAATTCACTCTCGATAAATGAGAAATTCACCTTTAGTTCGGTAATCAAACCTTCCGACAGTTAGGATTATCCAAATTTTTTGATTCTCGGAGTGGAGATACCACTCCTAGTTTTACCTTTCCGGATTCTGGGGGTAGAGATCCCACCTCGAGTCTCCTTTCCAACTAGAGATAAAATATAAAATTCTTCCTCTTCAGTGTTGGGAGATAGAATATAAAATTCTTCCTCTCTCATTTCGGGTTTGTCTTTGCCCCAAGAGAAGACACCATCCTTCAACTCCAAAAGCCGGTTTAGTCTTTCACCGATTGAAAAAGACAACAGAATCCAGTCTGGGGTATTTTATCCCGAAGTCTGAGTAGGGATAAGTCAGTGCTTAACCCGCGTTGCTGGGTGATTCATTCCCGTAAAAACGACCGAGTCTACGTATTCAGCATCGTAGCAACAAAAATCCATACCTTTTATGCATGGGGAATTTTATCCCGAAGCCTAAGTAGGGATAATTCAACGCCTAACAAGCGTTGCCGGTTTAGTCCTTAACCGATTGAAAAAGATACTAGAATTCCAGTCTGGGGAATTTTATCCCGAATCCTAAGAAAGGATAAGTCAACGCCTAATACGCGTTGCCGGTTAGTCCTTAACCATAAAAAGGACAAAAGCCCACATATTCAACATTATGGCAGGTTGTTATTAATAACACCATAATCTGTGCTTCACACGTATGGGGAATTTTATCCTGAATCCTAAGTAGGGATAGGTCAACGCCTAACACGCGTTGCCGGTTAGTCTTTGACCGTAAAAAGGACAAAAGACCACATATTCAATATTGTGGCAGGTTGTTATTAATAACACCATAATCCGTGCCTCACACGCATGGTGAATTTTATCCCGAAGTCTAAGCAGGGATAAGCCAACGCCTAACACGCGTTGCCGGTTTAGTCTTTTACCGATTGAAGAAGACACCAGAATCCGAGTCTGGGGACTTTTATCCTGAATCCTAAGTAAGGATAAGTCAGCGCCTAACACACGTTGCCGGGTAGCCTGTTCCCGTAACAATGGCGAAGTCTACGTATTCGAAGTCATAGCATCAAGTCTAAGGGAGTTTATTCCTTTAGCACAACGTCACATTCGGAAGGAACGGATGTAAATAATCCGCTTGCTAGCCCGACTCAAACGGTAGTCGGTGAAGGCACATCAAATCCGTTGATGACTGAGAATTTGCCAAAAATCCTAAGTCTACGTCTAACACACGTTGCCTGGTAGTCTATTCCCGTGAGGAAGACGAAGTCTACGTATTCGATATCGTAGCACTAAAAGAGTTAACTCTTTTAGCATAACGTCACATGCGGGACGGACTTAAACAATCCGCGTGCTAGCCCGACTCAAACGGTAGTCGGTAAAGGCTCGTCAAACCCATTGATAGTTGAGGGTTTGCCAAAAATCCTATATATGCGAAATTCACTGACGCATCAACTTCATTAAATGGTCTTGTGACTTGAGCATGCAACGACTTCGGGATAAGACCCATATCTGCAGACGAAACAACTTTAATAGTTGGTCCTGCAGCCTAGAATTTGGGACCGCCACGCTCCAACGCCTTAAGAGCTTAAACTGTGTAGACTCCAGCAAACGTACGAGTATAAACTGTGTTAACGCCGGTCAACACGTTTCGATGAAAGTCAACGCCGATCGATACAAAACCCTAAGGCTAACACCGATCAACGCGTAGTCCTAGGTCAACGCCGGTCAACGCGTTGCGACAAAGATAATCAGTTCAAAGTCAACTCAATGACTCGAGCCAAAACCAAACTTACCAAGTTCGATTCAAAATTTTGACGATGGCCAGACGATAAACGCAGCGCCGGAAGAACTTCAGCTATTCATCCAAATAGACTAAAAATCGAAGAAGTCAAGAATTGAAGCTAGCTACAGGTCCTTTGACACCAACAGAAGGTGGGGGCCTATCATATCCAAAGTATCACAGACTCCTCTATAAAAGAATAAGTCTGAAATACTTTGGAGGGGGTATCTGTAGGTGTCTAAAAATGCCTATAGGTATCCACACACAGCTCGAGACAGAGAGAAAGTGATGAATGCTATTATCTAAGTCAAAGAGGATTATCTAACACCGACTAGCGAATCAATGAACTATTAATGACATGGCCCGCACGCTCATCGGCCACCAAAACAGCAAATGGTGGCCGACAGGTAGCCTAGCCAGCAAATGGTGGCCGACAGGTAGCCTAGCCAGCAAATGGTGGCCGACAGGTAGCCGAGCCACCAAATGGTGGCCGACAGGTAGCCGAGCCACCAAATGGTGGCCGACAGGTAGCCGAGCCACCAAATGGTGGCCGACAGGTAGCCGAGCCACCAAATGGTGGCCGACAGGTAGCCGAGCCACCAAATGGTGGCCGACAGGTAGCCGAGCCACCAAATGGTGGCCGACAGGTAGCCGAGCCACCAAATGGTGGCCGACAGGTAGCCGAGCGAGCCACCAAATGGCGACTCGCACAGTCCCGAGCCATCAGGACTCTTATTGAGTACAAAACCTACCCAAACACGGATTTCAATTATTTTTAAGGATTCTTTCGTCCCAGAACCTCTCCAACTGTTTTGAGGTTATCCCTGGACGCGTTTAAACAGTTATAAACTGCAGAGAACGTTTAAACATCAATTCTTTTTCAAAAGGATATCTCCAAAGGCCTATAAATAGAAGCCAAGGGTCTTCTTTCAAGAGGGGCTGGAATCTGAGATTGAGAAGGCGAGGTGCTGTCAAATTGTCCGGCTAACCACGAATTTCAGAGGAGAATCATCAGATCTTGGAGAACACTTTCATAAAGAAAGCCCTTCGAAAGGTTTGTGATTCTTTTCCCTTCTTTCCTCCGGATTAAACTTGGTTTTAATCTCGAGAAGAGCCACAATCTCGCTTGGTCGTGATTGTCGCTTCCGTAATTGTTTCCTTTGTGAAACAAGAGCGTAATTATACTGTCGATCGGGTTTGATCTGTGGTGGTCCACGGACTAACGCATCCCCGGCACAGGCAAAGATCCCACGCAAAGCAGCGGAAGATAAACTACTGCTGTATTTTGTTTGATAAAGTTGTAATCTTTATTTTTCATTGTAAGAAGATCTTATAAAAAGATCAACTTTTCTTTCAGTTTGAACTTGTAGTCGATAAATGGTGTAACAGGTTTGAAAGCAATGGAAAAGGCAACTTTTAACACAAACAGTTACTATTAAGTTGTAAAGATTAGTTGTTAATGTCATCCATTGGTTGTTAAGTTTATCGATTGGTTGTTGAGATTATGGATTGATTGTTAAGTTTATGGATTCATTGTTAATGTTATAGTTTAGTTCTTAAGTTTACAACTTAGTTGCTAAGATTATAAATTATTTACAAACTAATTATGTCTTCTTGTTTTTCTTTTTTGATAGTATCAATCTTTCTCCCTACATCAAGCTTTACTGCATACTATGATTTCACGCATTCTTAGGTCAAACTTATGGATAAAAGACATTGGGATACCTATAAAGATTGTGTCTTCTGACACTACATTCATTTTGCCCCCCCAAGTCTTGATCTTCCTACTTTTGAGCATGTTTTGAGATAGTGGGAGTAGAAGAAAAAGAAATTTGTCTTCACAGATTGAAAAATTAGAGAAGAAATTAAGTGCACGTTCAAATTTGAATGGGTTATGAACCATATATGACTAACAAGTGAGAGGGATTTTGTTGGCCTATGCCGAGATCGAAACAATCACATTTGAACATAGCATAAGCCGAGAAAAGATGTAAAGGACTTTGTCGTATTGTAGATCCTATATCATTTTGATCATGATCTGGTGCCCTAGCATTGCTCTTGGCATATCAAGAAACACGTTCAAATTTATTAACAGTATTGAACAAGTAAAAAATACTACTTGGGGACTTATATTTTTAACGAGATAAACGTAGCAATTGAAGCGGTGTTGAGGGATCCAAGGATAGGAAAGGAACTTTTTATGCATGGGTGTACCCAACTTGTTTCTCTAAGCATCCCTCCTGTTTATTGTTAAGATCAATGACTACATATTATGCTTATTTCTTGATTGTGAAGGTTATTTATTAGTTATTAAATATAGTAGTTAGTTGTAAATGTTAGGGAATAGCTTTTAAGATTATGGATTAGTTGTTAAGTATACAATTTGATTAGTTGTAAATGTTAGAGAAAGAGAAGGAGAAGGATAAAAAGAAGGAGAAGAAGAAGGAAAAGGAGAAGATTATGACTAGTAGGGCATGTAGTCTAATATAGGAGAAGATTATATGTTAAATTCCACCTTCCGGATTGAGAGATTTCGTCGTTTCTTTACGGCCAACCATCTTGAATACACTTTGTTTTCATATTTGATTTTTTTATTTTCTCCGGCTTCTATAAGCTACTCGGCTTGATTCTGGACTTGGGATTTTTAGCTCTTGCTTGTGTTCTTCATTTAATTCATGAGCTTTTGTTGAGAGATGAGATTTTTGGGCTTTATTCTTCATTAACCTGCAATTAAAGATAAAAACAATTATTAGTGGTATATTTATTCATTAAAAATAGATAATGAGGGTATAAAATTATAATAAAATGTGATTATCAAAGGGGAATCTCATCCAAAACAAAAGTTAATCATAAACTATATCATGTAAGCCACGATCTCAAAGAAAGTACCCTACTCACGGGAATCCAATATGAAAGCCAAACTTCAACTGATAATACTTACATGTGTACATCTCCTTGTGCAATAGCGATGCTCTTGTAATAATCTTACTCAATCGCTCTACGACAATAGGTTTTATCTTCCTATTCCGGACACATAAAATGATAATACTTTTGTAATACTCTTACTCAGTCATCCTGTGAAAATAGGTTTTATCTTCCTATTCCGGACACATGAAATGACAATACTTTTGTAATACTCTTACTCAATCATCCTGCGAAAATATGTTTTATCTCCCTATTCCGGATACATAAAATGATGATGCTTTTGTAATACTCTTATTCAATCATCCCGCGGAAATAGATTTTATCTCTCTATTCCGAATACATGAAATGACGATACTTTTGTAATACTCTTACTCAATCGTCCTGCGAAAATAGGTTTTATCTCTCTATTCCGAATACATGAAATGACTCTTTTTCATATGTTAACTAACTCCACTTGTATTAACTAACCCAACATTGTACGTCAAAAAAAAAATCACTTGAACTGAGTGTACTTGCACATAACTCGGTGTACGTGTCCATATCTAGTGTTCGCCATCATCCCAAGTATTAAACAACTCTTAATTATTATAATATAATAGTAAAAGATCAAGAAACTCTCTCGAAAATAACAAACAAGAGCGAAACTCAAGAAACCTTCACACTATATATATCAATTATTTTAAATCAGCACATCTGCAGTTTTCTGTAGAATATATCATTAGTAAATTGAGCGTATCTTTCTCTAAACACACTCTTTTTAAGAATAGGTTTTCGTTTTAGAAACTAGATTCACATAGCTATCATTTGGCACTGGTTTGTTTTAGTTTGGAGTTCATATGATATCTCTAATTTCTAGTTAAACATTATATTTGTGCAGCAGTTTTTCTGCAGAATGTATCATCAGTAAATTAAGCATATCTTTCTCTAGAAAAATTATCTTTAGGAATGATTTTCTGTTTTGAAATCTAGATTCACATATCTTTTAATTGGCATTAGTTTGGTTCAATTTGGATTTCATTTGTTATCTCAAATTTCTAGTTAAACATTATATATGTGTAGCAATTTTTCTGCAGAACATAACAAGTATGATTATTTGCATAAGAAATCATATTTAAACCTTCAACCATGCACAAAATTTTAAAACGAAGAATAAGACATCTAAATTCAGATAAACAATATTTTAAATTATTTTTAGATCTTAAAATATAAGACATCTAAATTCAGATAAACAATATTTTAAATTATTTTTAGATCTTAAAATACTTCTATAAATTCATGCTTAATCTCTTTAACATGAAAAATCTTAAAATACTTCTATAAATTCATGCTTAATCTCTTTAACATGAAAAGACCTAGTCTTTATACATATAATACAAAAGATTTGATTTTTATACACAACTTAATTGATTAGGCTCTATAAAACTCATTAAAAACTCTTAAAAAATATTTTAAAAACTAGGAAAGGGATTAGCAGTGATGAAACTCACTTGAGACATGTTAAAAAATGTGCAAGATGCAATGCCAACATAGATCCCTGAGCCAAAAGCCAAAAACAAACCGAAATCCCGCTCCAAAGCCTTTGAATCTTCCTAAAAAAAAATCAAAATAGGGTTTGTGGGGAAGTTTAGTGGCTACTAGGGTTTTAGAATACTGAAAATAGTACTAAAAATTTCATTAATACATGTTATATATAGTAGAAAAACGGGTGTGGGCCTAAAAATACCCGAAACCAACCCGAACCAGGAAACCTGATCTGACTACGAAAATACCCCTTCGGTATTTTGACTGTAACTTCCTCATCCGACCTCAGAATGAGTTGATCTAAGACTTGTTGGAAAGATAAAGAAGATACCTACAACCTTGGTATTTTATACTTTTCAAAATTCTAACAGTATCGGTGCATAAAATTTAAAATCTCATAACTAGTTATTTTTCCCAGATTTTTACTCTTTTGGCATTTGTGCATGTTTTGTGCATTTACACTCATGCTTTTACAAATATATATTGAATTGATCTCAAATTAATTTTTATCATACTCAAATATCAAAATATGTTATTTTTTACTATATAACATATTTATCATTATTTATCATAAAATATTTAAATTTAAGGGGTTTTACAAACTAACTCAGTCCCATCGGACGCTTGCAAACTGACTGATTTAGCAAAACAGTCGATACTGATATGGTAGGAAGATAACCAATCCATACTAATAATCACATCGAACTCACACATGCGCAAGACGATTAAATCGACTACGAACTCAGACTCGTCTAGGCTGACAATACATCTCCTACAGATACTCTCTAATAGGGACATCTCATCCAAAGGAGTGAAAACTAACAATCGTACGTCTAGGGGATGTGCAACTAACTGAAGTCTATCCATGAAAGCATAAGAGATAAAAGAATGCGAAGCTCCTGAATCAAATAAGATACGGGCTGGAAATGAGTTCACAAGGAACGTACCTTCCACTATGGCCCCACTCGCACCATGATCACGTAGTACAACTGCGTAAACTCGATCAAAAGCTGTGGTCTACTGTGCCAAAGGCTCTAAAATTTATGAAACTATATGTCCTTGCGGTACCTCCTGAATAGCGCACACCTGACGCTCTATCATCGGAATTGCCGGTGGTGCCTCTTGTCTCGGCTGCTGGCCTTAGCCTCGGCTCTGGGGCTTAACCTGACTTTTGCCCTCCTGGCCTCCTGCTAGTGCACTACGACACTCTGTAGCTCTATGACCAAACTTGTGACAGTGGAAGCAAGTACCCTAAAATATGCGCTGCTGCGGTGCTCTCTGATCCTGTTGCATTCCCTTCTTATGAGGACCTTGCTGCTACTACTGTAAAACCCCGTAAAATTTTGAAATATTATTTTAAAATGATAAAATATGAGTTTTATCATATTTAAAAACTATTTTGGGATGAATTAGCATATTTAAAATCGATTTGAGATCAAATACGTACATATATGAGAGTATCATGCACAAAATATATCAAAACCTATAAGTTGGATTCTCGATCTGGTCGGTCGACCGATGGGAACGACCGGTCAACTGATGTGTAGTTATCGATTGACTGATTTTCAAAACTAGTCAACCGATGACTACTCAGTTTCAGGTCAGGATTTGTTTTGGTTCGGGTTTATTTATATATATATGAGAGTATATATATCCGGAATTTCCCTTTTTCTTTATATTTCACATGGACAATAGCCACCCTCTCCCCTCAAAACCCTAGAACTTATTTTGTGAGTTTGAGAGCTTTGATAAGCAAAAATCAAGTGGAGGGCGAGATCTGTGGTTGTTGGTGAAGGAGAATCGTGTCACTCATGTTCGTGGGAGTTCAACACGGATTTTGAGGAAAGTTTCATCTCCTCCAATTCTATCCCCATTTTTATTTGGTTTTATTGGATTTTAGAACCTATTTTATGTATAAAGATCACTCTTTTAAACTGTATGATACAAAGATTTGATCTTTCTAATTTTAAAACGTTATAAAATGGATTCTCTATTTTGGGTTTAAATTTTGAAGTTAGTCTAACGTGAGATTTTGTTAAAGATAATTGTTATCATGATGTTTTTACAAACATGATTATGCTAGGGTTGTAAGAATCCCCTCAAAATTTGATAAACATGATTTCATGTAGCAAAGTGAACCCTAATTATATTAAACAAGTTTTAACACATGAGTTTTATTTGAAAAAGATCAATTTTTTATTGTAGACGAAAACTTGTAACTTTGTTCGCCACCAGATTTTGCTTTGATCGATCGACCGATCAAAGAAATCGATCGACTGATTAGTCATTGGGAAGCTACATCTTTCTTCTGGTTGGTCAACCGACCATAAGTATCGGTCGATTGATCAAGGCCGAAATCTTGTGCATGTGTTGTGCAAGTCGTCAACCGGTCGACCGAACAAGAGAATTGGTCTACTGATAATGAGCTTATTTGGAATTTTTGCTTCTTCATGTGCGTGATTATTAGAGTATGCACGTATTTGTTTTGAGCTCGCACGAGCTATTAGAGGTGCGTAATCTAACACTTTGAGTTTGTTCACGATAGGAAGTGATGTTTGTTTTGATTTACGATAATTATGGATGTTGAGTGGGGTTAGTTGGCAACCCGCAATGAGAACGTGGATGGACTACACTCAGAGTACGTTAGTGGGTATACTACAATGAGGCCAAGATAGACTACACTCCATTATATATTATTGTTTCTACATGATTATGCACAGATGTTGATATACCTATATTATTCTATCCGCATGATTATGCGCAGAGGTCGCTGTACCTATATTATTGTATCCGCATGTATATACGTAGAGGTTGATGCGCCTATATGTCAATCCGCATGATGCTACGATGGGTTGCAAATTTTGTGAATAATAATTTTATGAAATAGTTGATGACCTGAGTCGTAGGTAGTTATTTAGTTTATGGTGTAGCTCATGGTTGAGGTACTTCACATTGTGGATTACATAGGATTATGTACTAGTATCTGTTTTATCTACCAAAGGGTAGTATAAGATGCTTGGTCGACATTTATGACGTTGTTTGTAATGGTATTTTCCTGTATTGCCTTCCTTCATTATTTATTCTTAGTTTGAAATTGATATTTAGCGATTCACAATTTGAGACATGGTATATACATGAGGGTTTCGTTGTTTGGATTATTTTGCTCGATGTACTAAATCTTGTGGTTGTGGATTTCTAAATCTTAATTCCTCTTAGTTTAGGATAAATGATTTATATATCTATATGTACTAACTTGTACTTTTATGCACCTAACCTCCTTCCCCCTGGGGGTGATGGATATGTTCTCGCTAGGGCTTTGACGCTCGTTGTTTCCTCTCTTTTCAGGCAGTAAGCCAGGCATTCGGAGAGTTACAGGTTGACAGAGATGCAGTTAGCTCACCGTCATTTATTTAGTAGATATTTAGTGCTCCACAGTAGATATTTACGAGATTAGTTTTCTTTTAGAGTTGTATTTCATTATGGAGACTGAGTGCCTTAGTACTGTATTCAGTTGACTATTGTATTAAGAGATTATTACTCTTGTTTCATATTTAATAGATGCACTATATTTTCTTCTGTTAGGACATGATTATACTTATTATTAGATCTTTTCTCTATATTGTATTCCTTATATTTTTTCCTTTATTCTATCTACTTGTACCCACACTTCTTTTGTTTGAATTCCACTACAGAGATATTGTTGTGATGGTGAAACGTGTTGTTGCACAGTGTTGGGTGCATGACTGGTTTGACATCATTGGGTTCACCTTGGACTGCAGACTTGTGTGAAACCAGGGGCGTCACAGCTACTGTGAACCCTTGCCCCTACTGATGGGGTCCTCCTGGTCTTGAAAATGATCTCTTTCCTTTGTCCTTATCTTCAGACTGTCCCGCTTTAGAACTTCCTTCATTACTCTTCTGGAACATGACGGTCTCAGTCTCCTGTAAAATGGCGACATCAGAAACCTCCTGCTTTAAGTGGAATTGTCTAGATACGAGATAGCGACGTAGGCTCGGGCGAAGTCCCATAAAAAACATCTGAGTCTAACGCTCTCCTATGTGGCACATGACCATAAACCTGAGTAAACCCATGAACTTGCTTTCATAATCAGCTACTGACATGTCTCCCTGCTCCAACCGGGCTAGCTCTAACTCTTTCACGGCCTTTGATGCTGATGATACATACTACTCGTCGAAGAAGTAGATGAAATCCTTCCAAGTAAGTGTCATTCATTGCTCCGGTGTGCATTAGAGCATGTAACCTTTGCCACTGATGATACATACTGCTCGTCAAAGAAGCAGGTGAAATCCTTCCAAGTAAGTGGCATTCGCTGCTCTGGTGTGAATTGAAGTTTGTATCACCCTCCAGCATCGCCCTTAAGGCTGAATGCAACTAACCTCTGCTTCTGGACCAAGTCGACATTAGGCATAGCTAGGATGTTCCCAACATCTTCCTTCCACTTATGCGCTACCAGTGAATCCGATGTGCCCTGAAATTCTAGTGCCCTCAACTTCTAATATCTCTCCATCAAATGAAGCCAAGCCTCCTGCTCTGTGGCTCTATCGATAGCTGGTGGTGGTGTGATGTCTGGTGAAGCCTCTACAATATGCTTAGCTGGTACGACTAGTGGTGGAACCACAGGAGGTGGTGTAGCTGGTGGAACCTGATTTGTCACTTGCTCCTCGAGCGCTGCCAGCCTAACTACAATCGGTGCTATAAGACCGAGTACTACAGAGCCTGCTACGACTTGGGCACTGGCTCAGCTTGCCCATCTCTCTGAGTACGGGACCCTCTTCGACCACGTCCTCATCCTAACATCTATAATTTTAGGAGGAGAGCTTATAAGACAGAGTAAATGAGACCTCAAGCATATATAACATAACATATAACAACAAGAAAACATAATAAATAATATCCTCAAAAATACTTTATAATCAAAGTAAGGTGAGCATAAAAATAAATTTTCTCAAAATTTTTGAGCTATACGTATAATGGCCTCACTCATTCTAGGAATTCCTAGCAAACTCTATACATGAACCTTAAGAAAACTCTATCCTAGCTCCACAACTCGACACGGGTATCCTAAGAATATTAGAACTAGAGCTCTGATACCAACTATAAAGCCCCTAATTTCACACATGCCTGCAGTCCAAGGTGAACCCAAGGATGTCAAACCTACCATGCACCCAAACACTGTGCAATAACATGTTTTACCATAACAATAATATCTCTCTAGTAGAACTAAATACAAGAAGTGAGGGTACAAGTAGATATAGTAAAGATGACAATACGAGGAACACAATATAGAGAAAAGATCCAATAACGTTTATAATTTTGTTCCAACAAAAGAAAAGAAGTACATCAGAAAATATGAAATATGAGTAATAATTCTCTAAACACAAGAGTCAACTGAAAATAGTACTAAGACACTCAACCTCCAACATGAAATACATCTCTAAAGACTAAAAACAAATAATAAGCTATTGTGGAGCCTAATTAACTACGAATAGATGATGGTGAGCTAGACTGAATCTCCGTCAACTTACGACTCTCTGAACACCTGACTCGCTGCCTAAAAAAGATAGAAACAACGAGCATCAAAGTGCTAGCAAAATGATCTCTGTTGTCCCCAGGGGGAAGAGGGTTAGGTGTATAAAAATACAAGTTATAGTAAATATAGATATTTAAATCCTACAACCTAAACTAAGAGGAATAACATTTAGAAACCCACAACACGAGAATGAGTACGTCGAGCGAAATAATCTAAACAAGAAAACCCTCATATATACACCATGTATCTCAAATTATGGATTGCTAAATATCAACTCCAAAATCCTATGAATAAAATAATTAACAAAGAATAATACATTACCAAGCCTCATCCATAACAAATCGTATCATAACAACTCACATTTTCCTCGGGTAGTTGGCGCGGGAACAAAAATAAATATTCAGTAACAGATCTCGTCTAGGATACGTAGTACACAACAAACCATAGCCTTATTCTCTACCCTCGAGGTAGGTAACACGGGAGCAAATTTACAATTTTGTATGATTCCCTACAAAGAAAATAGTGTGGAGTATAGGTGCTCACAATATCCTGTGGCTCAGCGTAATATTTTACGGTTCACTACCTTACTCGAACACCCTGAGGAGTATATGCATACCAGCCTAACCCAAAACACAATGATGCATACCGAAGTGTAGTCCACTACGAGATCATTGTAGTACACCAACTAACGCACTCTGAGTGTAGTCAATCTATGGTCTCGTTGTAGTGCACCAACTAACCCCACTCAAGCATCCAAAATCACTCTAAAATAAAACAAACATTATTCCCTATCCTGACAAACTCAAAATATCAGATTACACACCTTCAAACTCTCATGCGTGCTCAAACCCAACACGTGCACTCTCATGGTCACGTACGTGTGTCGACGTACGGCTCGTTCTTCATAATTTATGATCAAACATGCGTGAAAAGAATTAACATAGGCAAAACAGCTCAAATCGGTCGATCGACACGTCCCATCGGTCGATTGGCAGGACGTGCACAACATGCCTACACAAACCAGCTTTGGTTGGTTGACTGATTACCTAGGTCGGTCGACTGACAAGAGAAAATTTCTCAATTTCTTGCAAACTAATCGGTCGATCGATTTCTTTGATCAGTCAACCAACGCTGGTGACAAAACATAATTTAGTTTTTTTCTACTCTATCATGAACAAAAATCAAAAATTCACAAAAGAACCCATGTATAAATCTTGATTTAGTATAATTAGGGTTTAATTTGCTACATGAAATCACAAATATAAAGATTTGGGAAAATCTATAAAACCCTAACATGTTTATGTTTGAAAATCATCATGAAAACAAATAACTTTAACAAAATCTCATGTTATATCTACTTAAAATCTTAAACCTTGTTTAAAGAAATCAATTTCATAACCTTTTAAATAAGAAATATTAAATCTTTACGTTATACATATTAAAGAGGTGATCTTTACTGAAAAATAGGTTTTAAAATTCAGTAAAAACAAAGAAAATGAGGATGGGATTGGAGGAGATGAAACTCACGTTAAAAATTTCATGCTGAACTCCTACACACGCAAGGAACTTGATCCTCCCTCACCAAAACATTCGACCTCGCCTTCCTCATGGTCTTTTTTCTTCTCAAAGCTCTCCAAAAACTCAAACTAATGAATTAGGGTTTTTAAGGGAGGGTGGCTACTGATCAACATGGGTATTATAGAAGAAAAGAGGAGAAAAATCAGGTTTATAAAATATATATACATGTGTTCAAACAGTCCTAAATTGACCAAACTCGTAAACCCAAACTGTGCACCAATCGGTCGACCGATTGCTAGGATCGGTTGATCGACCAATGTCCATCAGTCGACCGATTACTAGGGTTGGTTGGCCGACCAGGTATGTTTTCAGCCGATAGTTTTTCATGCTCACACACACACACACACACACACACACACACACACACACATGTATTTAATCGATGTCAAATTGATTACAATCATGTTCATTTATCGCAGAACAATATAAATCATAATAAAACTCATTTACTATTATTTACCATAATATTTTCAAGATTACAGGGTTTTACAGATTACCATTTGTTATTAAGGTTATTGCTTTTTCATTAAGTACATAGATTGTTTGTTATGGTTAGAGGTGGGTTATTTAGCTTAAAATTCTTTTTATAATTATAGTTTGAAAATCTTAAGTAATTATTTTTTATATCAAGCACTCTACCTGACATGGAGATTGAGAGTGATAGTCCCTCCACTAGAGGTTGATTTTGTTGTTGATGATGGAGGAAATATGACAGAAGATGATTAAGTTCCTCAAAATGTTAGGATAGAGGAAATAAAGAATAATAAGATAAAGATGAACACAAGTATGATTGTACCCTTTAAGATAAGAAGAACAAGAAGAAAGATAAAGCCTTCAAAGCATGTTATTATCCCTTATACTGAAGGGAATAAGAAATCAACTAAAGATATGAAAAATGTGGGGGGAAGATATAGAGTGAAAGTGAGATGTGATGAGGATATGCCATCTGCCGAGCTACATGGTGATCCCCCTAAAATTTAGAAGTCCTTTATATTTTCTCCTATGTTTGACGACGAAGAAAGGTTTTTGAAAGATTTAAACACTAGGATTCCCTTTTCTAAAAGTTTCATGATCAAATTTTCTGATGAGTACCCCACAACCCTGCATAAGTTTAAGATCTTGAAAGTTGTTGATGCCAAACTGACAAAAGAGGAGAATAAAATTTTCAATCACTTTTTGATTTGTAGGTGTAACAAGTAAGTATTTAGCTCATATTATAAATTAATTGCTTTGATATTAAGGTTATCTTCTAGTTGTTAAGGTTAATAATTGGTTGTTAGAGTTATAGATTAGTTGTTAAGTTTACATCACAGTTATTACTGTTACAGATTAGTTGTTAATCTTATAGACTGGTTATTAATGTTAGCCATTGGTTGTTCAGGATTATTAACTATTTTTGTTGATTATATGAAGTGTACAGATCTAGATGGTCATCTATTGACCGATTTGAACTTCTTAACATCCTACATGGTGTTCGACTTGATGATTCCATAAGATTTATATTATGCCATAAATTTATTCTTACTAACTATATTCAAATTATTTATTTACTATATCAAAGTCATTTATTTGATGTTTATCATCTTCTAGGTTACTATTATTTATTTATTGTTTATCATGTAGGTTACTGAAATGTTGATAGACACACTACATGAATGTCAGGATATGCCTTAGAATGAATCATTAGCCAAATATATGTACTTGTCTCTGTATTCCTTTCTATAAGTATTTATATCTGAAGGAGGTAGATCTATTTTAATCTATATTAAAACATTCATCGATGTTGGAGTTAATATTCTAATAGTTCCATTGTCTAACATGATCATTGAAATCTCCTTAAAGTTGATCTACAAAATAATGTTGCCAAACACTATACCTCCTTAAGAGATTGATCTGAACATAAAGAACCTATACTAAACATGATTAAATTCTTCAACTATTTGACAGCTAGCTTCGACAAGAAATAATGTTTTCCTTGTATTCAAAGATGAAATAGTTTAAAGTGAGGAACAAAAAGGATCATAAATTTTTTGAAACTATATCTTTTACAATTTTCATTTATGTATGGTTAAGTTTGAAGTTTAGTTGATAAGGTTATAGTTTAGTTGTTATCCTTAAAGCGTAGTTGTTAAGTTTATAGTTTAGTTGTTAACCATACAAATTAGTTATTGAACCTTAAAGACTGGTTGTTAAGATTACAGTATAGTTGTAAACCTTACAAGCTAGTGTTTGCATCAAAAGTCGCCTTTTTCATTGTCATTTAACCTGTTACAACCGTTTATCGATTTTAAGTTCAAGAAAATAGAAAAGTTTATCTTTTTATAAGATCTTCTTACACAATAAAAAAATAAAGATTATAACTTTATCAAACAATACACAGAAACCATTTATTAGCCTCTGTCTGGGTAGGATCTTTGCCTGTGCTGGGGACGCGTTAGTCCGTGGACCGTCACGGATCAGATCCGGTTAATAGAAAAGTTAATTAATGCTTTTACTTCACAAAGGAAGTAATCGTAGAAGTGATAATCGACCAAGCGAGATTACGACTCTTCTCGAGATCAAAATAAAGTTTGATCTGGAGGAAAGGGGGAACGGGCCTCAGATCATTCGAATAGCTTCCTCTTTATACTGAAGTTCGCCAAGATTTGCTAGTCTTCGCTGAAATTCATGGTTCTTGGCTCTGAAATTCGGCATCACCTCCTCGTCTTGATAATAATTCGCCCCCCGTGAAAGAAGGCCCTAGGCCCGTATTTATAGGGCTTGGATGTAGGATTTTTGGATAAGGATTGATGATTTGACGTTATCCACAGTTAACAATTGCTTAACTATGTTTAGGGATAGTATCAAGATAGTTGGGAGGCTCTGAAATGATCAAATCCCCCAAAAAACGATTGAAAATGCATTTTTAGCTCAGAACTGCGTGAGCCACCAAGTGGTGGTTCGGCCACCAATCAACCATTTGGTGGCTCGGATTTGGACCAAGCCACTAGCTATGGCTGAGTTGTTTTAACACGACTCAGCCACCATGGTCTTTTTCGATTTATTCGCGTTAGACTTGTTTCGCCGTAACGCGCATTTCATTATTTGATTGACTTGTACGCTTCACTGATTCACTTCATGCATTTCGTTAACTTGGAGGTGGTTGACGAGTATGTTGGCCACTTGGAGCTAGCTTGTGAGCACGTGAGCCACTCGGAGCTGGCTGATGAACGCGCGAACAACTTGGAGCTGGTCAATGAGCGCGTGGGCCACTTGGCGGTGGCTTGTTACTACATCATCAACGGTTCACCGATTAACTTCATGCACTTGTCGGCATCACGTAATCCTCCTTTACTAGAATGATGACGTTTATCATCTTTTTTCCGTCTTGAGCTGTGTTCGGGGACCTATAGGTAATTTTTGACGCCTACAGATACCCCTTCCAAAGTGTTTCAGTCTCGTTTCTTTTATAGAAGAGCCTGAAATACTTTGGATGTGATAGGCCCAATCTTTAGTCGGTGTAAAAGGACCTATAATCGGCTTTAGTTTGACTTCTTCAATTATCAGTCTATTCAGTATTTTGTCGAATAGCTAAAATTCTTTCGGCTCTGCGTTTATCGTCTGACCATTGTCAAAATCTCAAATTAAAACTGATGTGTTGATCTATGATTTTAGCTCGTGTAGTCGATTCGATGTTGAACTGACTATCTTCATTAGGGATTCGTATCTGAATTACAATTGAAATCCTTGGGATTATCCTTTGTTTCGGAGTTGATATGAGCCTTATTTTTACGAGAATTGATGACGTGTTGACTACGCATTGATTGGCGTTAACCTTGATTGCAACATATTAATCAGTGTTGACCTTGATTGCAATGCGTTGACCGGCGTTAACACAGTTTATACTCGTACGTTTGCTGGAGTCTACACAGTTTAATCTCTTAAGGTATTGGAGCATGGCGGTCCTAAATGTCAGGTTGCAGGACCAACTATTAAAGTTGTTTCGTCTGTAGGTATGGATCTTGTCCTGAAGTTGTTGCATGCTCAAGTTACGAGACCAACTAATGAAGCTGGTGCATCAATAACTCTTTCCTTTATAGGATTTTTGGCAAACCCTAAGCCATCAATGGGTTTGATGAGCCTTTAGCGACTATCATTTGAGTCGGGCTAGCATACGGATTATTTAAGTCTGTTCCGCATGTAACGTTATGCTAAAAGAGTTAACTCTTTTAGTACTACGATATTGAATATGTAGGTTTCATCTTTCTTTCGGGAATAGACTACCCGGCAACGTGTGTTAGACGTAGACTTAGGATTTTTAGCAAATCCTCAGCCATCAATGGATTTAGCGTGCATTTACCGACTACCATTTGGAATCGGGCTTGAATACAGATTGTTTAAGTCTGTTCCACATGTAACATTGTACCAAGAGAGTTAACTCTCTTAGTGCTACGATATTGAATACACAGACTTCGTCTTTCTCACAGGAATAGACTACCCGACAACGCGTGTTAGGCGCTGACTTATCTCTTCTTAGGATTCGGGATAAAATTCCTCGCATGTGTAAGGTACGGATTATGGTGTTATTAATAACAACCTGCCACAATGTCTAATATGTGGGCTTTTGTCCTTTTCACGTCGAAAGACTAATCGGCAACGCGTGTTAGGCTTTAACTTATCCATACTTAGGATTTAGAATAAAATTCCCCATGCGTGTACGGCACGGATTTTGAAGTTGAAAGATTGTGTCTTCTCCTGGGGAAAAGACAAAACCGATGCCGAAGAGGAAGAATTTTATATTCTATCTCCTGCTGCTGAAAGAGAAACTCAAAGTAGGATCTCCACTCTAAGAATCGAAAGGACTTAGATAACCCTAACTGTTTTAAGGTTTGATTATCAAATCTTAAGAGGGATTTCTCATTTATCAAGAGGAAATTCCGACATTGGCCCTAACTGTTTAAAGGTTTGACCAGAGACAAGATTGAGACGATCCTAACTGTTTAAAGGTTTGATCACCCGATGGGGGTGGAGGTCTTTCATTTATCGAAAGCGCATTCCAGTTTTGGTCCTAACTTTTAAAGGTTTGACCAAGATGGGTTTTGAGATGATCCTAACTGTTTAAAGGTTTGATCGTTCAATTTGAAAGTGAACCTTTTGTTCATGGAGGGAATCGAGAGGGGATTTTGGTTGTGGTCCTAACTATTTAAAGGTTTGACCAGATATGAGTTTGAGACGATCCAAACTGTTTTAAGGTTTGATCGTTCAATTTGACAATGGATCTCTCGTTCAAGGAAGGAATTGAGAGGGGATTTTGGCTTGTGGTCCTAACTGTTTAAAGTTTTGACCAAGTGGGAGTGGGATGGTACAAATAACAGTGGGAGTGCTAATTTGTACCAATCACTATGTTAATACAGTGGGAGTTTCTGGTGTCAAGTTGTAAGGACTTTAACACGAGGGGGTTTGAGATTTTTAGTATTATGTCCGGACTCTAACAATGGAAGTGTTGAGTGTACGGACACAGCGAGAATTTGAGTGAATCAAACCAGAAAGAATTTTAGTGGACCCTACTATCAATTGATTTGATCATTGAGGGATTAAACAATCCACAATTAGACCGTGGGGGTTTCATGAGGGAAGGTTGACCAGATGAAGTCATTGAATCTCATCTCAATAAAAGAGAGTGCTTGAGAAATCAAAGTGGGAGGGTTTTAATCATCCTAGAAATAATTAAATAGCCACAGTGGAAGGTTCTTGATTATTTTTGGTTTTTGGTTATCCTTAAGAATACTATGTGTAGTATTCTCTAGGAACTTCCCATCAAGGGTAAGAAACAGTTTAGCCTCGTGTACTAGTTGGAGGTTTAGGAAACAGTTTATACTCGTATACCTTGTTGGAGTACAAAGGAGGAGCAGTTTATACTCATGTACTCTTCAGAGTGCTTTCCGTTCTCATTTGGCTTGTTCTGCCGTTATGACGCTAGAGTTGATTAAAGCTTGGATTTTATTTTTAAGACCAAAACAAACCTTGGTAGGATGAAGAACCCTCCTATGGTACGCATAGTAGTTTGGATCTGTAATCCTCTTAGCTCCCTCCTGATCTTTAATAGGTGGTAGCTCGATTTTGTCGTTGGCGAGGAGGTACTTGAAGATAGTTGGAACTTCCTCATCCTGGAAAGAGTACTCTTTTTGGAGTCTCATATCCGGAGTCCTTCGTTGTTTCTGAGGTTGCCATTGTGACGTTTGATTTGCATCGACAGTAGCTTCAGGTGTGTTAACCGTCGACTGGCCTCTCTCAAGCTTCTTTCTTTTGAGGAAGCGCTTGACCTGTTCTCTACACGGTTTTAATTCTTTCCAGGTGGTTGAGGGGACAACTCCCATGATTTCGAGGATATCGAGGGAGAGATTGTGATGATAGGTTTGGAGTATGAACTCTTCTGTGATCGGGTCTTGGCAGTTCGTCGCTTTGTTTCGGAGGCGTTTGATGAAGGTGTCAACTGACTCTCCATCTTCCTACTTCTCATCCAAAAAAGCTCCAATTGATACTTTAGTATCATCATCAAAGAAATTACCGAAGAATAAGCCTTCTATATCGTCCCAGCTATTGATGCTTCCGAGCTTGAGACAGTGGTACCAATCAAAGGTGGGCTCGTGAGAGGTGCCAATGAATGACCGGACCATCAAAGGCTCATTGCCAGTGATCACTCCTAAGTGGGACTTGAAATAAATAAAGTGTAGAGTGGGGGAACCCTTTCCATCAAACGGCGTGAAGTTGATCAGGTTGAACTTCACCGGATGCGGGATCGACTCCCACTCTCTTGGATAGGGACATGGAATTCTAGTCTTTTTTACCTTTTGAATGGACATCAAGGCATTGATTTTGCCCTCAAGGTCCTTCATCTTCTCATCCTCGCTCGTATCCTTCCTTGGTCGATTTGGAGAAGGAACATTGCGGCCACCCCCAGCATTGTCATCATCAGTGGGATCACCCCTAGTGTTGTTATTTTTAGTGGGACTACCCCTAACGTTTTGGTCAATGGTAGGGTTATCTGCATCGAGGTGTTCATCCATGTCTGAATCGCCACCTTCCCGATAGGCATTATTGTGATAACTAGATTCACCGATTTGACCTAACAAAGGTTGGATCCGTCAGTCATGCTCTTCCTTCATCCGCAACATAGTCATTTCCATTTCGAACTTGAAGTTCTCCTTCTGCGTAGCCAAAGCATCTTTAAGAATCTTGGTCATTTGCTCGGTGTTGATCATAAATGCCTCGCGGGATTGTCCTGGGTTAGATACCGTATTGTCAGAAGTGACTGCAGAGTTAGCATCTGATGCTTCATCATCTAAGAATAATCCTCTATTCATCCTCTGATAGTACCTACATCTAGTAGTCCCTACGCGTAGCTGAGTTAGACGATGTGATATGATGGGGTCTAAACTAGAAGGTTGAGTCGACTTTCCCATCTCAGCCATGTTAATCGTCACTGTGGATTGTTTAGGTCCGAAGGCTTCTAGCTGGAGTCGAGACATTAGTTGGTCTATTCCCGAATTGACTCTTCTTCCTGGAGAAAAGTCGGGGTTAGATCCACTTGAAACAATCAGAGACTTTCCCTTATTGACCATGTTGATGGTTACTTCTGGGAGTTCGTCATCTCGAACGACCGATCTTCTTTTGTGGAAACACCTTGATTTGGGCTTCGACACTTTAGTGTAGATCCTTTAGAATACCGAGATCCTCTGTGGAGCGTTCTTAGGATAGCTACACGTTGATAATACTGCCCTAATAATTTTGGTACACGAACAATGATAGTCCGCTACCCGGGTACTTCTATTTCGAGATCTGTTCGTACCCCCAGCCCGATAGTACAACTCATTGGTATGATTACCGAAACAGCCTATCGTGTGTTGGCATAACTTCCCAGGTATAACGTTGTCGTCATCATACAAACACGTTTCTGTTGGCCATCTTGTTTTGATGATGTTTAACAAACAATTTATTTCTAATGTTGTTTGTCTAGTGTTTGTATTTTCATATTTATTCTAGGCAAACAACGGGTTGAAGGATGGATGGATTGCGCCATAACGATCATATCAAATAGAGGTTGGCGGAATAGTAGGTGAAGCTATGTACAATTCAATTTGAAGATCCAAGTTCAAGCTTCATCCGCAAGTGTACCAAGTTGAGCTCATTGAAGACATTCATCAAGCTTGGGTAATTTAGTTTAGGAGTTTATATTATGTGTGTTAGTACTTTAAGCTCAATCATATACACACATACACGTTTTGGTTTTGTATATATATAGTTATATATATACATATATGTTTTGGTTTGATAGTTTTCAAGTTTTAATATGAAACAATTTAATATAATTAGAAAATATATTTTTGTTTCATACTTATATGCATATATATAATTTCATCAATATCAATTTTATTTAGTTCAATGAAATCATGTTTTAGTGCATGTTTGTGGAAAATTTGCAGTAAAAAGAAATGAAGGAAAATTGATCTGTATTCCTTTAATCTCAATTACAATTGGATTTCCTGATTACAAAAGAGAAGAGAATGATCTGGATTCTCCCCTTTGTTTAATTCCCTTTGTTTAAAACTGGGTTCTTCACGGTGGCGATGGAGTGCCTCCCTCGAATGCTCGCGTCGAGTTTGCTTCTCGTTGACGATCCGACGTCTTGTTTCACTGGAACATAGTCTTCTCCTCACGATTTGACGTTGTGGAGAACTTGCGTGGCAAGTTTAAAACTCTTGATGAGTTGATAACTCTGATCGAGTTGGAAACTCTTGAAAAAGAGTTGATTTGAACCGAGAATCGGTTCTCAAGCCAATGATGAAGAAGCTCTTGTTGCAGATCTCCCAAGCTCCAGAAATGCTCTAAGGATCCTGTTGACGAGCCAAGAATTCTAACAGATCGAACGAACCCGAAAGATCCAGCCCCGAACTAAGTTGATTTCTTAGTTATTTATAGGGGATTAAGGGGTGTAACCACCTCCTTAATTCGCTCCTAAGTGGGGCTAATGGGATGTAACCGCCCCTTAAATCACTCCTGAGTGGAGTTGTGATCCCCTCAGGTCGTGGGAAACGGTTTTGGAACCGTTCAGCTCGCGTTTGAACGAGTCAAACGCAGGCCCGCGTTCTGACGTGAATTCTGCATTCAAACGCAGTGTCTGGAAGCTTGAACGCATCGTCTGGAAGCTCGGACGCAGCAATTAGAAGCTGCGTTTGCAGCGTTGGAATCTACGTCTGAGCTGCGTTTGCAGCGATTTAGAAGCTGCGTCTGGTGGTGATTTAAGCTGCGTTTGGCGGCGATTTAAGCTGCGTTTGGCGGCGATTTGAGCTGCGTCTGGCAGCGATTAGAGCTGCGTTTGGCAGCGATTTGAGCTGCGTCTGGCAGCGATTAGAGCTACGTTTGGCAGCGATTAGAGCTGCGTTGAGCAGCAGTTGGAGCTACGTTGAGTTGCGTTCGTGGCTATGAACGCGATGCGTCTTGATGCTGGTGTGCGGGGAGGACTTCCGCAGCTTGATTTGAAAAGACCGTCGATTTGTAGTCTCTTTCTGTCAGAGCGTTGCAAAGATCGTCGTTTTGTAATCTTTTCTTTAGTTCTCTGATGTGTGAGAGTAATCAGATTGTAACTCCCGATGTTGATTATGAAGGCTGTTTGATTAAAGCTTCCATCAATTGTCGTGAAGGTCGTCAGATTGTAACCTTTAGCGATCTACGTGAAAGTCTTCAAATTGTAACCTTCTGGAAGTCGTCAGATTGTAACTTCCATCATCGGTGTTTTATGGGGATCAGCTATCTATTGTGATTTTTAGACAGCCTACAGAATCCCCTCCAAAGTTTTCGAAAGTTTGCGGTTGACTGGGACGAATTTTCGGAATACTTTGGATCTCAACTCTGATCTTGGAGCTGTTGATTCCTTGTGGTAAAGGATTTGTTCTCTGCACTTGCTTCGAAGGCATCATGGTTGAAGGGATTTGCCACGTAGGACCTGTGTGAAGGTATGCGCCATAATCCTGCCGGGTGTGACCTCGGCGTCGTGATTTTTGTAACGCGGGTCTGACCTCGGCATTTTTAATTTGGAACCCGGGTGTGACCTCGGCGTCATGATTTTTGCAACGCGGGTCTGACCTCGGCGTTTTGACTTGAGACATGGAAGTGGCTTCCGTGCATTTTTGACTAAGTCTTTGAGACTTGTCTTTGGCTCATCTGTTTTAAGTCTCGGCTCACATCCATTAAGCTGATGGGCCTACAAACGTGCATAGGATTTTTGGCAAACCCTCAGCCATCAACGGATTTGATAAGCCTTTACCGACTACCGTTTGAGTCGGGCTAGCATGTGGATTGTCTAAGTCCGTTCCACATGTAATGTTGTGCTAAGAGAATGAACTCTCTTAGACTTGATGCTATGATTTTGAATATATAGACTTTGTCATTTTAACGGAAAAAGACTAAACGACAACGCGTGTTAGGCGTAGGCTTATCTCTAATTAGGGATCGAGATAAAGTCCCCCATGCGTGTGAAGCATGGATTTTGGCGTTATTAATAACAACCTGCCACGATGTTGAATACGTGGGCTTTGCCATTATTGCGGGAATGCGCTACCCGGCAGCATGTGTTAGATGCAGACTTATCTCTAATTAGGGATCGAGATAAAGTCCCCCATACATGTGAGGCATGGATTTTGGCGTTATTAATAACGACCTGCCATGATATTGAATACGTGGGTTTTTGTCCTTTTTTACGGTCAAAGACTCACCGGCAACGCGTATTAGGCGTTGACTTATCCCTTCTTAGGATTCGGGATAAGATTCCCCATACATGCAATGTATGGATTCAGAGATTATCAATTTAATGATAATCACTGGCTACGATATTGAATACGTAGACTTTGTCGTTATTTCTTCCTGTGTTACTTGAAACACTGAAAGAAAGTTGGAAACACTGAAAGAAAGTTGGAAGCACCAGAGGTGTAATATTAACTTGGCATGAATTTTCACTTAGAGTGAAATTCAGAAATTTTCTTTATTATCACTGGGATAATTTTAGAAAATCTCTAATCCACTGGGGATTTTATAATGAAAACTTGCTATTCTTGTTGAAAAAAAAGGATTAACAAGTTCATTGAAGAGGGTTTGACTATTAGAGGTGTGATGTTAACCTAACAGTATTTTATGGGCTTATCGCTCTATTGAAGAGAGTTGATAAGTTGATTTGGTCGTCAGAGGTGTGATGTTAACTTGACTGGTTCGTGGACCTATCGCTCTACTGAAGAGGGTCGATAAGTTGATTGTAGCGATCAGGACAACTTTGAGGACCTATCGCTCTATTAGAGAGAGTCGATAAGTGGATTGTCTCAGAGGTGTGATGTTAACGTGACTGGAGGATGTTGCGATTGGAGCAACTTTGGGAACTTATCATCCTATTGACGAGGATTGATAAGTGGATTGCCAGAGGTATAATGTTAACGTGACAGGATGATGTTGCGATTGGAGCAACTTTGTGGACTTATCATCCTATTGATGAGGATTGATAAGTGGATTTTGTCAGAGGTGTGATATTAACGTGACAAGAAGATGTTGCGATCAGGGCAACTTTGAGGACCTATCGCTCTATTGAGGAGAGTCGATAAGTTGAAAGTGTTGCGATCGGAGCAACTTTGAGGGCCTATCGCTCTATTGACGAGAGTCGATAAGTTGATTTTGTCAGAGGTGTTTGATATTAACGTGACAAGAGAATGTTGCGATCGGGACAACTTTGGGAACTTATCATCCTATTGACGAGGATTGATAAGTAGATTGTCAGAGGTATGGTGTTAACATGACAAGAGAATGTGTTGCGATTGGAGCAACTTTGTAGACTTATCATCCTATTGATGAGGATTGATAAGTGGGTTTGTCAGAGGTGTGATATTAACATGACAGGAATTTGTGTTGCGATCAGAGCAACTTTGTGGACTTATCATCCTATTGAAGAGGATTGATAAGTGAATTTGTCAGAGGTATGGTGTTAACGTGACAAGAGAATGTTGCGATCGGAGCAACTTTGTGGACTTATCATCCTATTGAAGAGGATTGATAAGTGAATTTGTCAGAGGTATGGTGTTAACGTGACAAGAGAATGTTGCGATCGGAGCAACTTTGAGGACTTATCGCTCTATTGGGGAGAGTCGATAAGTTAATTGTCAGAGGTTTGGTGTTAACGTGACAGGATTTGTGTTGCGATTGGAGCAACTTTGTGGACTTATCATCCTATTGAAGAGGATTGATAAGTGAATTTGTCAGAGGTTTAGTGTTAACGTGACAGGATTTGTGTACTTGTAATTTGAACAAGAATTTGGGGACTAGCGTCTCGCTGGGGAGAATTGCTAAGTGAGTTTATCATCAGAAGCGATGAATTTTGATACTAAGATTTTAAAGACTTAGTGTCTTGCTGGGGAAGATTGCGATTTGAGTAATTTTGAGGACTTATCATCCTATTGAAGAGGATTGATAAGTTGATTGTCCGAGGTGTATTGTTAACGTGACAAATTAGGAGTGATGCAAGCTGCATTCATAATCTGTGGGGTGATGATCGTCAGAAGTATAATGTTAACTCGACGATGTGAAAGATTCGTTACTCTTAATCCAGTGGATTCCAAGTAACCAACCCCCAGTCTTGATTAAGACTTAGCAGGGGAATAAAAAGAGGTAGACAAGGCACATCACCTAGTGGGGCACTATCCATGAAGTCGGAATAGAGGCACGTCACCTGGTAGGCCATTATCTGATGAGTTTGACTATCAGAGGTAACTGTTAACGTGATAGTTTTGTGGACCCGCCATCCTACTTGAAGAAGATTGGTGGGGGAATTTGGAGGAAAAGGACTATCAGAGGTGACGGTTAACGTGATAGTTTTGGTGGGCCCGCCATCCTACTTGAAGAGGATTGGTGGGGGAATTTGGAGGAAAAGGACTATCAGAGGTGACGGTTAACGTGATAGTTTTAGTGGACCCGCCATCCTACTTGGAGAGGATTGGTGGGAGAATTTGGAGGAAAAGGACTATCAGAGGTGATGATTAACGTGATAGTTTTGGTGGACCCGCCATCCTACTTGGAGAGGATTGGTGGGAGAATTTGGAGGAAAAGGACTATCACAGGGATTCTGTATCGAATTTTTTTTTCTGAATGCATGCCTGAGCTCCAGGTTTGGCTGGTGAAACACAGTCTTGAAGTATGCATTTTGGTTCTAAAACGCATACTTGAGAGTTGCGTTCATTTTGTGGAACACGCCCATGAGGGTTGCGTTCATTTTGAGGAACGCGCCCCTGAGGGTTGCGCTCAGTCTTCTTCACACAGAGCCTATGTGTGGGCTCATAGACACGATACTTGCATTCTAAAATAGAAACGCAGGGCATAGGGTCACGTTTAGGCTCACAAACACGAAGCTCATGTTGACTTGATGATCGGCATTCTTGGAGATGTGCTCGTCGTAAGGATCTCCTCCTCCGTCGAGCGACGTTCTTCTTAGCCTACTTCAAGGCCTTTATCGCCTCCATGGGCATCTTTCGACCCGATACCCATCGTCTTGGCGCGGGTTTGGCTGAAGCTGAGCCCACTCCATCGGAGGAGGGGCTGTCCAAGCAATCTGGCCCAAAGGAGAGGTCTTCCTTCGGCATAGGAGCAACAGTTGGAGCTTTAGTCTCTTTGGAGACTTTGTGGATCTTGCGCATAACCTTGGGCCTAAGGGATCCGGAGGAGAGGGCCTCCTCAAACTTGGCTTGATCAAACTCTACCACAAGAGTTTCGACGGTTGTTCCAGTGAGATGAACATCGAATTGCGCCACCACTTCTTCGTCATAGAAGCTAGTCCCCAGCAGAGTCACCATCTTTTGTTTGTGGAAAATTTGCAGTAAAAAGAAATGAAGGAAAATTGATCTGTATTCCTTTAATCTCAATTACAACTGGATTTCCTGATTACAAAAGAGAAGAGAATGATCTGGATTCTCCCATCTGTTTAATTCTGGGTTCTTCACGGTGGCGATGAGATGCCTCCCTCGAATGCTCGCGTCGAGTTTGCTTCTCGTTGACGATCCGACGTCTTGTTTCACTGGAACATGATCTTCTCCTCATGATTTGACGTTGTGGAGAACTTGCGTGGCAAGTTTGAAACTCTGGACGAGTTAATAACTCTGAATGAGTTGGAAACTCTTGAAAAAGAGTTGATTTGAACCGAGAATCGGTTCTCAAGCCAAGGATGAAGAAGCTCTTGTTGCAGATCTCCCAAGCTCCAGAAATGCTTTAAGGATCCTGTTGACGAGCCAAGAAGTTCTAACAGATCGAACGAACCCGAAAGATCCAGCCCCGAACTAAGTTGATTTCTTAGTTATTTATAGGGGATTAAGGGGTGTAACCACCTCCTTAATTCGCTCCTAAGTGGGGCTAATGGGATGTAACCGCCCCTTAAATCACTCCTGAGTGGAGTTGTGATCCCCTCAGATCGTGGGAAACGGTTTTGGAACCGTTCAGCTCGTGTTTGAACGAGTCAAACACAGGCCCGCGTTCTGACGTAAATTCTGCATTCAAACGCAGTGTCTGGAAGCTTGAACGCATCGTCTGGAAGCTCGGACGCAGCAATTAGAAGCTGCGTTTGCAGCGTTGGAATCTACGTCTGAGCTGCGTTTGCAGCGATTTGGAAGCTGCGTCTGGCGGTGATTTGAGCTGCGTTTGGCAGCGATTTGAGCTGCGTCTGGCAGCGATTTGAGCTGCGTCTGGCAGTGATTAGAGCTGTGTTTGGCGGCGATTAGAGCTGCGTTTTGCGGCGATTAGAGCTGTGTCTGGCGGCGATTAGAGCTGCGTCTGGCAGCGATTAGAGCTGCGTTTGGCAGCGATTTGAGCTGTGTCTGGCAACAATTAGAGCTGCGTTTGGCAGCGATTAGAGCTGTGTTGAGCAGCAGTTGGAGCTGCGTTGAGCTGCGTTCGTGGTTATGAACGCGATGCGTCTTGATGCTGGTGTGTGGGGAGGACATCCGCAGCTTGATTTGAAAAAACCGTCGATTTGTAGTCTCTTTCTGTCAGAGCATTGCAAAGATCGTCGTTTTGTAATCTTTGCTTTAGCTCTCTGATATGTGAGAGTCGTCAGATTGTAGCTCCCGATGTTGATTATGAAGGTTGTTTGATTAGAGCTTCCATCAGTTATCGTGAAGGTCGTCAGATTGTAACCTTTAGCGATCTACGTGAAAGTCTTCAAATTGTAATCTTCTGGAAGTCGTCAGATTGTAACTTCCATCATCGGTGTTTGATGGGGATCAGCTATCTATTGTGATTTTTAGACAGCCTACAATGCATTATATGTGTATTTTGATAAAATACTACATTCATTGTTTATAGACTTCATAACAATAGTTTACATATTTCTTCAAGTCTATAAAATCATTTTGTAAAGTTTCAAAACATGGTTTAGCCAAAATGTCAAAATTCATATGTTTATATTTTCATGTTTTGGACTATTTTGCAAAATAATGATATTTCTCATTTGGGAAGTTTTTTTTTTGCAAACCAGTCTTTGTAGCATGTTTATTATCATGTCTACAATCATTCCCTAAAATTTTATATTTTTTTGAATTTATTTGATATTTTTAAACAGTGTTTTAAAATTAGAAAATTGTTTTCAAACCTGTTTCCCTTTAGTATCAGTTCGCGGTCGACCGCCACGGTCGATCGCCAGGAGTTCAACACTCAGGTTATGTTTTGTCGGGGTGGTCGACCGTAGCAAGTCCAGAAACTTTCGCGGTCGACCGCCACGGTCGACCGTCGTTTGTCCAGAGCCATAGTTCTGTTTTTTGTTGCTCGTGGTCGCCCGCCGCACTGTCATATCAATTCTAACATCTAGTTTCCAGAGCCGTTGCTGAGTTGGTTTTTGGTCTTTTCTTAGCTTTTTATTGGCTTTGGGATTTCTATATATACCCCCTTATACCTTAGTTCTAAGGGCATCCAAGAAATGTTTTAAACAAGTTTTAAAAGAGTTTAAGTTTGGTTTTAAGTTTGTTTAAGGGTTTGTTTTGTGAAGAATTTCATAAGAGGAAGTGGAGATCAATTCATTGAGATTCAATCTATCTCTCTTTATCTTATCATCTAGAGAAGTTTTAGAGAAGTTTTCTAACTCTTTTCTCTAGCAATTTTATTATTGATTTTCATATTCTTATTATTGCTAGTTTGCTAATTGAGTTAGATCTTATTTCACTCATTATTTACACACACACCCACTTGAGCTTATTGTATTTTCATATATAGTATATTTGGGTTGGTGAGAGTTGTAACAATTGAGTATGAGCTTTTATTGTGTTCTCATCCATATTAGAGAACAATTTATATTTGTTACATTGTGAGATTGTTAGGTTTTCGGTGAGCTAGAAACCGAGTGTGTTGTGAAGTTTTCGGTGAACTAGAAAACCAAGTGTGAGGACTGAACGTTGATCGGTGAGCGTTGAAAACTGACATTGTGAGGTGTAAACGTTATTCGGGTGAACGTAGAAAACCCGGTTGTGATAGTGGATTTCTCCCCGGAAGTGGGGAGTGGAGACGTAGGACGGAAGGTCCGAACTCCGTGATCATTTGAGTGTGTTTGAGTTTGTCATTGGCGCATTTGCTTATGCATTTATCTTATATCGCTATTGCCTATTACTCTTGTATATCTTGCCCTATCACTTTTATAGTTTGATTATATCACCCTTGTGTTAGTTTATATATCCTTGCATATATTTTTATCATATAGGATATATCTTATTATTCATATTATTTATCCTAGCTCACATATCATGTTGTATTTCATACTTGCTAGGATAACTTGTTAATAAGTTTTAATTGGCATAAAATCAGATTAGATTTGCATAAGACCCTAATCACCCCCCCTCTAAGGTCTAACAATTGGTATCAGAGCTTGGTGCTCTTTGATTTAAGGTCTAATCGCCTTGACTTAAAGATCCAAGTTATCTTTTTGTGCTAATCTTGTTTTGATTGCATTTGTATCTTGCTTTCATATTTTTACAAATTATGGATATGAATGATGCATCTTGTTTTGGCTATGATTCTAGTTTTGCTCCTAAATTTAATGTTTTCCCCTATGCTCAATGGTGTGTTAGATTTAAGCTATTTGTTAGATCTAAACATTTTGATTTATGAGATATTATAGATGATACTTATATTATGCCCATTACGGAGAAATCCAAGTGGAATAAAAATAATCATCGAATGCTTACAATGAACAATATTTTGTTAGAATATTTGCTAAATGCTTTTGATTCATCTATGTCTAACAAGTTTATTCATTTTGATAGTGCTTACAATTTATGAAAATTCATAGAAGCACATCAAGGCAACTTGGAGGAAATCCGACATAGTTTGGAGGATTCTTCTTCAAGTAATATTGGAGCTTCATCATGCACACGGCCACTAGGCGATAGCCCTAGTGTGGTATGCGTTTCCGAACCCGATAATGATTTATCTAGTGATGAACTTGCTTGTGCATCTAAGAGATTATTGCATGCCTACAAGAAATTGCAAAATAATTTTATTGATTTAAAAAGCAATCATGATAATTTAGAATCCGATCATGAGGAGCTAGTGTCAAAATTGGATGTCATTGCAAAAGAAAATACCATGCTTAAAGATAACAAAGACATGTTAATTTTGGAAAATGAAAAATTAACTACATCTATAACTTGCTTATCTTATGAAAAAGATAATGCCATGTTAGAAGTAGAGAACATAAAAAATGATACTGCTTCCTTTATAAATGACTATTTATGTTCTACTTCTAATAAAAATGCATATGTGACTAATGATGATTTGAATCTTGTGAATAAACGTATTTCATATTTAGATTCAATTTTGAAAACATGCATTAATAATCATAAGAAGCTTATGGATATATGTGCCAAGTCTAAGTCTAAATCATCCATTCATTATGCACACATATATAGCAAAGTCTACAAATGCACAAATTACGGTCGTAAAGGCCATCTTGCTAGATTTTGCTATGATGCACACAAACATAAGAATTCTAATGCTCCTTGTGCATCTCATGTAGCTTCTTCATCTTGTACACTTACACATTCACATGCTCAATCTCATAAAGTTCATCATAAGCATGCTAGTGTGTTCAAGTGTGATCATTGTGATCGTTTTGGCCATTTGGCAAAGTTTTGCTTTGATTTGAGAAATAATTCTAGTTTGCCAAATGCTTCTAGTAGACCACATGCTTTTAAATATGATGTTTGTGGTAGGTTTGGACATCTTGTTAAATTTTGTTTTGATATGCAAAAAGCTTCTAAGTTGTAATATGTTCCAAATAGACCATTGTTTAAGAATGTTTCTCATTTGCAAAATATTTCTAAAAGACAATCTTTATTTACAAATGATTCTCGTGCACGAGCTAATGGTCCACATTTGCAAAATATTTCTAAAAGACAATCTTTATTTACAAATGATTCTCGTGCACGAGCTAATGGTCCACAAAAACAAATGGCTCTCTTTCATTGCACAAATTGCAATCGGAAAGGTCATTTGAATGAATATTTTTTTGACCGTGTTAGTGCACCATATGTGCCCAAGAGGGTTCATAACCCTAGGGCTTTGAGCTTTAATGATAGGGGTCATGTCCCTAAACAAACCGGCACCAAGAATACTTGGGTGCCAAAATAATTTTTAACTTAATAATTTTAGTACTTTTATTTTTCTTTTTCTTGGTTTTAAAAAATATATTTTAAACTTTTATGAAAACAATTCCTTTTATTGGTCAAATTCTTTTGTTTTCATGATTATTGGTTTTGTTTTGATGAGAGGTTTGTATAACCCTCCGGGTTTATTGGGTGTTTATTCCCAAATCATGTTATCGAACGCTTAAATGTTTTATATGGGTTGTTACTAGCTCAAGAGCTAGATATAGTTGCCTCTCTTGATTTTTGAAAATCAATGATGATTTGGCTTTATACTTTTAAAAATGATTTTTTCCATAGTTCATGATTCTTGTATGTTTTGTAATCTTATTTTTGAACTATTAAAATTTTGTTTTGATTTGTTCTTTTGAATTCATTATATAGCACAAATAGATGATTCAAATTTCATATATGCTTTATAATGTATTCTTTATGTGGTTTGATCAAGTTCTACAAAGAAAGTTCTATTTATTGATGAAACATTGTTTTTGAATATAAACTTTGATTTATGATTTCTTTTGGTTGATTCGTTTTCATTTAAAAACCTTTTGCATGATTCTCATGTTCCTCTTCTTTTGTTTTCATAAATCTATTCTTTTATATGGCTTTTATATTTTTTGTTAACGAGACACTATTTTTATTTTTACATATTTATATGTGTTCTCATTATCTTTTTTGTATGTGAGTTATGTTTAGCATGTTTTTAATCTATGCTTTCTCACATATGTATGCCTTAGCATTCATTTCATACATTCATGAGGTATTTTGATAGGGGGAGCAATCCCTATATTTTTATACTCACCCATGCTTATTGATAGGGGGAGCTTTCGCTCTCTTCATCCTTTTGTCCCCTTTTTAATGTTGTCAAAGGGGGAGAAATATTGTGAGTATATTCTTTCGTTTATATGCAAGATATATTATACTTTGTATATTCATTTCCTTTCATGCATATATCCTTTTTGTAAATTGTTTGTCATCATCAAAAAGGGGAAGATTGTTGGCTTTCTTGTTTTGATTATGTTTAACAAATAATTTACTTCTAATGTTGTTTGTCTAGTGTTTGTGTTTTCGTATTTATTCTAGGCAAACAACGGGTTGGAGGTTGGATGGATTGCTCCATAACGATCATATCAAATGGAGGTTGGCGGAATAGTAGGTGAAGTTATGTACAATTCAAGTTGAAGATCTAAGTTCAAGCTTTATCCGCAAGTGTACCAAGTTGAGCTCATTGAAGACATTCATCAAGCTTGGGTAATTTAGTTTAGGAGTTATGTGTATTTTGATAAAATACTACATTCATTGTTTATAGACTTCATAACAATAGTTTACATCTTTCTTCAAGTCTATAAAATCATTTTGTAAAGTTTCAAAACATGGTTTAGCCAAAATGTCAAAATTCATATGTTTACATTTTCATATTTTGGACTATTTTGCAAAATAATGATATTTCTCATTTGGGAAGTCTTTTTTGCAAACCAGTCTTTGTAGCATGTTTATTATTATGTCTACAATCATTTCCTAAAGTTTTATATTTTTCTGGATTTATTTGATATTTTTAAACAGTGTTTTAAAATCAGAAAACTGTTTTCAAACCTGTTTCCCTTTAGTATCAGTTCGCGGTCGACCGTCATGGTCGACCGCCATGAGTTCAAGACTCAGGTTATGTTTTGTTGCTCGGATCGACGTGGCGATCGACCGTAGCAAGTCAGAATTTTCGCGATCAGACCGTCACGGTCGACGTGCTTGTCAGAGCCATAGTTCGTTTTTTGTACTCGTGGTCGACCGCTGGGTCGACTCCCGCATGTGATTATCAGTTCTAACGTCTAGTTTCCCGAGTCGTTGCTGAGTTGGTTTTTGGTTTTTCTTGCTTTCTATTGGCTTTGGGTTCTATATATACCCTTTATAATCGTTTAAGGGATCAAGAAATTTTTAAACAAGTTTTAAAGAGTTTAAGTTGGTTTTAAGTTTGTTTAAGGTTTTTTTGGTGAATTCATAGAGGAAGTGAGAGATCATTCCATTGAGGCTCTATCTCTCTCTCTCTCTCTCTCGTCGTCTCTCTCTCTCACTATCTCTCTCTCTCTCTCTCTCTCTTCTCTCTCTCTCTTATCATCTAGAGAAGTTTTCCTAAACTCAATTCTAGCTTTTATTCATAATTACTTGTTGATTATCAATTCTATTAAGCTAGTATTTACATTTGAGTTTAGTTGATTTTGTTTCACTCATTGTTTACACACACCTACATAAGCTTATTGTATTTTCATACATAGTATATTTGGGTTGGTGATAGTTATAACAATTGAGTGTGAGCTTTCATTGTGTTCTCATCTATTGTAGAGAACAAATTTATTGTTTGTTACATTATGAGATTGTAAAGTTTTCGATGAGCTAGAAAGCCGAGTGTGAGGAGTGAACGTTGATCGGTGAGCGTTGAAAACCGACATTGTGAGTGTGAGTGCTACGTTGATTGGTGAGCGTTGAAAACCGATATTGTGAGGTGTAAACGTTATTCGGGTGAACGTAGAAAACTCGGTTGTGATAGTGGATTTCTCCCCGGGAGTGGGGAGCGGAGACGTAGGACGGAAGGTCCGAACTCCGTGATCATTTGAGTGTGTTTGAGTTTGTCATTGGCACGTTTGCTTATGCATTTATCTTATATCGTTATTGCCTATTACTCTTGTATATTTTGCCCTATCACTTTTATAGTTTGATTATATCACCCTTGTGTTAGTTTATATATCCTTGCATATATTTTTATCATATAGGATATATCTCATTGTTCATATTACTTATCCTAGCTCACATATCATGTTGTATTTCATACTTGATAGGATAACTTGTTAATAAGTTTTAATTGGCATAAAATCGGATTAGATTAGCATAAGATCCTAATCACCCCCCCCCTCTAGGGTAACAGTTTCCTTCAGAGGTTTTAATGCTTTGTTGGCGTTCTCAAGAGTCAGACGTTTAGAGCCACGCTTTCGTGAGCGTGGAGCCTCAACAGGCTATTGGACAATAACTCGCAATCTGAGGCGATCGGTTACATGAGTTTTCCTATTATGAGAAGGCTCTGACTTGTTGCGATGGCGTGCGCGGCCCCCAGCTTGACGAGTTTCTCGAGGTTCATTCACCGGACCCAAGCGTTGTTCAACCTGAGCCTTGCCTCAATTCTTGCGTAAAGGGCCAAGATGATTTTCCATGGTTATTTTGGATCAGGAGGATCCATACTGTCATGAGGCTTCGTCGGAGGTACGAGATCAATAGGAACAGGAATGGGGGCTGTCAGAGACACGAAAGTAGTCGTGGAGCTGGCTCTTTGGGCGAGACAGCCATTAGTGTCTTAGCCAGGTGCGCGATAGCTTAGGCTATCTCGGCTATAGGAATTTCCTATTGTCTCCTGACTTAATTTTCGTACAGTTTTCGACTTTGGAATCCAAATTTTGCCGGGTTTTGATGGTTCCTTGGCGACTTCTTTCTTCTGCAGCTCTCGGGCCTTCTGCACAAGAATCCACACATACGCAAGGAGTGCGCGACATTTTTGGATGTGCTCCCCAAGGGTTGAACGGGTCCTTTGGACTTGGATCAGTTCATTCATTGTTGGTTTGGAGGAGGGGTCCTTTACCCGCTATTGAGGCACTTGGCGAATCCTAAATTTCAGATCTGACTCATAGCGAATCCCGTCTATCAGCTCCAAACCCTTGGCATGCTAGCGCGTGAGGCGTTGGTGTTGACTTTGGCGTGCTCTCTTTGATTGGGTTGGAATGCCTTCAATATTCAACTCCTTGATTGAGGAGGAGTTCATATCTGCAACTCTGACTTCATTGGACGCCAGAGGGGCATTGTGAGATGATACCGCAGCGGCAACAGGGCGTTGATCTTCCTACGCTTGCGAGGGGAGGAGGATCTAGGGGAGGAGGACGACATATACTCCTCAAACTTCTATTGGTCGAACTCGTACTCGACCTCTTTGTCAACCGGGATCCAGATCCAAGGTTGCGATATTACAGCCTCGGTAGAGAGGCTGTTGGCTCTCACTATGGTCACCAGTTTATTTGCATCAAAAGTCACTTTTTCATTATCATTGAACCTGTTACAACTGTTTATCGATTATAAGTTCAAAAAAAAAAAGTTGATCTTTTTATAAGATCTTCTTACACAATGAAAAATAAAGATTACAACTTTATCAAACAATACACATAAACTATTTATTAGACTCTATCTGCGTAAGATCTTTGCCTATACTGGGGATGTGTTACTCCATGGACCATCACGGATCAGATCTGGCTGACAGAAAAAAGTTAATTAATGCTTTTACTTCACAAAGGAAGTAATCGCAGAAGTGATAATCTCGTCCAAGCGAGATTACGACTCTTCTTGAGATCGAAACAAAGTTTGATCTGGAGGAAAGGGGGAACATGACTCAGATCCTTCGAATAGCTTCCTATTTATACTGAAGTTCGCCAAGATCTTCTTGCTTTCATTGAAATTCGTGGTTTTTGGCTCTGAAGTTCGGCAACACCTCCTCATCTTGATAATAATTCATCCCCTGTGAAAGAAGGCCCTAGGCTCGTATTTATGTTGCTTCGGATGCAGGGTGTTTGGATAAGAATTTATGATTTAACATTATCTATAGTTAACAACCGTTTAACCATGTTTAGGGATAGTATCAAAGCAGTTAGGAGGCTCTTAAACGATCAAATCCCGCAAAAAACTGTCAAAAACGCGTTTTTGGTTCAGAATTGCACGAGCCACAAGCCACCATGTGGTGGCTCATGGGTTGAGCCACTGGCTTTGGCCGAGTTGTTTCGACGTGACTCGGACACCAGGGGCTTTTTCGGTTTATTCGGGTTGGACTTATTTTGCCGTTACACGCATTTCATTGTTTTATTGACTTGTACACTTCACCGATTCACTTCATGCATTTCGTTAACTTGGAGGCAATTGACGAGTGCATTGGCCACTTCGAGCTGGCCGGTGAGCACGCGTGCTACTTAGAGTTGGCTAATGAACGCGCGAATCACTTGGAGCTAGCCGATGAGCGCACGGGCCACTTGTCAGTGGCTTGTTGCTAGGTCATCAATAGTTTGCTGATTCGCTTCATGCGCTTATCGGCATCAGGTAATCCTCCTTGACTAGAATGATGATGTTCATCGTCTTCTCTCCGTCTCGAACTGTGTTCGGGGACCTATAGGTAATTTTCGACGCCTACAGCTAGTTGTTAAGCTTACGTGTTAGTTGTTAATCTTATAGTCCAGTTATTAAGGTTACAGATTATGGTTTAGATGTAGATTATGGTTTAGATGTTAAGGTTTTGTTTTGTTAATGTGAGGAGTGATTTTTAATGATTATAAATATACATTTATGTTTAGGTATGACTACGAGATTTACGTGCACCTATATATAAAAGCTACTCTTGAAGGAAGAGACGTCCTGCACCTCACACCTGAAGATCACTCCACATGAATCATACGAGTGAAACTAGCTGCTTATTTACTAATTAAAGGAAGAATGACGAAAAAACTTCTCCATAAACTTGATTTGATGATGATCTCAAAATATTTGAACAACAACATAAAGAAGCATGGGTAGTTGGTTCATAGGCTTGTCTAACAGTGTTGAAAATAGTTTTAAATGGTTCTCAATACACTCTTAATTGCTGTAAATATTATTCTTATAAATATTTATTTGTTTATGGACTAATGTAAGTTGTGAAGGTTAAGTGTTAGTTGTCAAGGATATTTATTTGTTGTTAAGGTTAAGTGTAAGTTGTGAAGGTTGCTGTTAAGTTATTAGAGTTGGTTGCTAAGATTATCCATTAGTTATTAAGTTTATTGATTGGTTGTTGAGTTTATGAATTGGTTGTTAAGTTTATGGATTCTTTGTTAAGGTTAGAGTTTAGTTATTAAGTTTACAGCTTAGTTGTTAAGATTATAGTTTAGTTTTTAAGTTTACAGATTAATTATCAAGCTTTACTACATACTACAATTTTATGTATTTTTTGGTTAAACTTACACATAACTTTAATAGCCAATCTAAATCGGTAACATCCAACACATAACGTTAACATCCAATCCAAAAGTTTAACAACTAATACATATGGTTAGTTGCTAATAGAAAAGGTTAACATCCAATACATATAGCTACAAAAAGTCAACATTCAACTCATATGGTTCTTCACAACTAGATAGGCTCATTGCATGTTGCTTAATTGTAAACTTCCATGTGGCATCGAGAGCACTTGATAGGGTGGGTATTTAGTGACCTCTTGTTCCTTCATTCAGTACATAGTCTTCTATGTCTTTTTTAAGTAAGGGGAAGCTTTAACCGATGGTCATCTAGTTGTACAACACGTCTCTCATAATCTAGAATAGGTAACATGATTGGTTCATAACTTCTGCTAAATTCTTCAACAGTCATAAATCAGTCACAATAATAATAAACATCTCATCCCATCTAAGTAATTGTAGCACAAACGTGCTTACATGGAATGCATGTGATATCCCAAGACCTGCATGAACATGTCCATTTCTTCAAATCTAAATGGCAAGTTTATATTCAACATCCACAATATTTTCTATTGAATTTTTAACATGTAAGCGGTTTCTTGATAAATATTATCACTCAATAGTATCTCAACTTCTGAACATAAGTATCCAGTCCATTTTGTTGTCATAAGCCTTCTATCATGTATGTGCTCCATGATTTTCTTTCATATCGTCTCCACTAAAGGAAGATTCATTATATTCATACCTTTCTTATCCAACTATTGAAGGATACAGTAGTGTTTGAAGTAACATGGTCATACTTGTAAATCACATAAAAAAACTCATAAGCTTGATGACTAATACGCAACCTTAACAACTAGTGTGTAACTTAACAAGTTAACTATAATATTAACAACTATTTTTTTCGGCAACAACTACACTGAATCTTAATAACAAAGCTGTACACTTAATAGCTGATGTGTATACTTAACAAGTACGTTGTAACCTTAACAACTATGCTGTAAACTTAACAACTATATTATAAACTTAATAGCCAATCTATATGGTTAACAACTAAAATTTAACCTTAACAACTAACCAAACACTCAGAAGCAAACTAAATTAAACAATAGTATCCTTCCTTATACTATAGAAATAAGTGTTTGCCCATCTCTTTGGGGAATAATTCATTTTACTAATATAAGCCCTTTTATATATAAAGGCCAATTCTTTCATGTATCATCCTATTCGGCAATTGTGAATTTATAAGTCGCAGATTGTAACAAGCCACCCAATATTTGAGTGATATTTGCTTTATGACCCAACTCCTTCATCTTTTTTTTTTTTTTTTGAATTCTCGATTAGATGGAGAACACACCTAGAATGCAATACGTTTGCAAAGAATTCTTTGACTGCTACTCTAATATCCTTGTCAACATTAAAAATAATGACCAGTTTATGTGGGGGATTATAAGGATGTTCCCCGTTATATAGTACACTCTTTTGTAAGAACCACATTCAATTTTCCTCATTCTTCTGGTCGTATATACAATAAGCAAAAGAAAATATTCCTTGGTTGCTGTCATATTCTATGACACTAAGTAATAGACCTCTGTAGCGGTCTTTAAGAAATGTTCCATCCAAAAATAGCAGAGGCCTACATCTATGAATGAACCCTTGAATACAAACATTGTAACTTATGAACAAAACACCTAAACTTGATGTCATAATCATTAATAGCAATATAGCTTCCTGGGTTAGTGGCAAGAACCATGACTTTATACCTATATAAATATAACAAGTAATCAATAATATTATCCTTTAAATTGTGACTTTAACAACTAAACTGTATACTTAGCAACTAAGATGTATACTTAACAATTAACTATAAAGGTAACAACTAAACTTTATACTTAACAAGTATACCATATATTTAATAACTAGTGCGAAAGCATAATAATTAATCTATAGCATTAACAACGAACATATACACTTGACAACTAAGCTGTAAACTTAACAATTGTGACGTAACCTTAACAACAAATCTGTATACTTCACAATTAAGGAGTAAACTTAACAACTAACAAAGAATGATAGCTAGGATATAAGTATTTATTTAATCAAATAAGTTTTACCATCTTAGTGAACTGTATGCCTCATCATTTTCACCGAATAGGTCCTGTTGTGCTCTCTCTTTGCTTTCCCACGCTTTGCTATAATTAATCTTGATGCCGAACTGTGAGTGTAAGTAGTTTTTAATATCAATTGGCTGAAGCTCTAGCTTAACCTATATAACAAATTGTATTTGACTTGCATGATGCCCTTGATTTACCATAATTACTTCTATGTTGACCGCAATGTGAGTAGCGTGAAATTTCTTTATAGTCATAATCGAGCAATTTCGGTGGGGAAGCAAACAACATCCAAGAGCATTTCTACATATTCTTGTATCGACAATGCACTTTATATGTTTTTATTCATTATGGTATAAATTATATCTGGACCTTTTTACAATTGAATAGTATTGAAGTGCTAATCTAACTTCAACAGTACTATCAAATTTCTATGCCTCCGCATATTTTTGTGCCACTCAGCTAGGATGTTTGTTTGGTTATTAATCATATCTTTTACCATTATAGTAGAGTCGTCAGTAGGATTGTCTTTAGGAATACGTTATCATTACATGATTGGCTGAGCTTAGCAGTTATGCATTGGGAATTTTCTATAGAAATTGTCTTGTCAAAGTGAGAAAACACTTGATTGCATGACAATTAGCTATAAATGGAGGCAACTAACTACTAAGATTAATAACCGACTCATAAGGTTAACAACCAACTCATAACCTTAACAATTAATAGTTAAGGTTAACAACTAAATTTTATAGTTAAGAACCAACTCATATGGTTAACAAGCAACTCAAAAGCTTAACAACTAATCACTATGGTTAATTTCGTAAGGTTAACAACCAACTAGAATCTTAACAACTAACCTATAAGGTTAATAACTAACTGCAAATAAAGTGATTAAAATGCTTTGGGAAAATAAAGTGTTTAAAATGCTTACATATTTTCTGGAGAAGTATGGGTGTTAAGATAAGTTGAGGAATCCGTAGCTGCGGTAGCATATATTATATCTGTAAATCCATTACGACGACAATACTCGAACATCAAGCTCCCTTTTAGATATGAATTTTAGTGAAAGGAATTACAATGAAAGTTTAAGCCTTTGGGACAATTGATTTTTGAAGCTAATGAATTCTGTAGAGTCATTAATAACTACGAAAACACCCTCATCCTCTTTGTTGCTTTTTGTGTTTGTAACTATGCAAAGGAGGAATCTTTCCGTTATTATGAAGAAAAGTAGTTGAAGAAGCAAAGAGGATTTATGGAGGTGAATTAAATGGCTATGAGAGGATAGTTGAAGAAGCAAAGAGGATTATGGAGAGAATTTAGTGGCAATGAGAGAGAGAGATAGAGATAAAGAGAGAGAGAGAGGTAGTGGTTGTAGGGATAAAATTAGAAGGAACTAGGGTTTTCCCCCTCCAAAACCGCTTTCTAATCATCACTAAATGAGCATACAGCGAGGGGCCTCTCCTTCTCCAATGACACCCCATGCCTCCCAAATAAAAAAATAGTTGAGGGTATTTTAGTCTAACCATGTTTTTAAAGTACACATGAGCTGGAGGGGGCTAAACGAATATGGCATTTGCTTTAGAGGGTGGGAGGAGTAAATTTTATTATTTTCGGGGCTATTTTTCCTTAAAAAAAGGGTGTAGGGTTTTCTTCCTAGAAACCATCTTAAAAATAGTGTAATTATACGGAAAATACTTTTTACTTTCAATTTATATATAACACAATTAACTACTTTAAATCCAAAATTATCCTTAAAAAACTCGCTACATTACTTATTTTTTTAGTGTGTAGGTCTTATTAGGATACAACTCAAGTACGTTGAACTTGAATTTTGAAGCTTATTTTTTATTTTTTAGTATAAATTTGACTAGGAAAAGTGGTTGTTTACAATAAAAAACAAACTTTAAAGGCGGTTTATGTATAAAATAAAAATAAAAGGTTATTTCCTTATAATTGCCCTATTATTAAGATGGTTTCTCGAAAAAAACCCTAAAAATTAATTCAATTTTTATGAGCTAAGAGGTGTATTGATGCACTTAACAAGATAACAAGGGGTTAATTAAAAAACAATATCACAAGGGAATCTATTTAATTTTTTTGAGCTACAAGATAAAGGTCTCTCTTAATTTTCTTTGTCTGTATGCAGATTTTGAAGTTGTAGTTGACGATTATAATTTCATAATCTAACATGCTTCCCTAGATTCAATTTCTTTTATGAGTCATGGCTTATTTTTGTAATTTTTTTTTTCTAAATTTTTTCTTTTATTTTTAATAACTGAGTCTAGAATCGAACCTAAGAACATGAAAATTATATTGAAACTTTACAATCATCTCAGATAATCCACAATAGATATTTTATAAATATTTTTCAAATGAGTGTCTGAGAGGAATTAAACCGGGAATTTTCTGATACCATAAATATCTTCTATTGTACTGTCACTTCAGATTAGCGTGAGTGTTATGGGGTCATAATTGTATTGTATTAAGAGGAAAATATAGTGAAATAATATTGTCCGTTGATTTGTTTGCCTATTTGACATTGGGTCTTCTAGGTGACGAATGTGCCATTTTTAAATGGGATGTGGTGACTACACTAGCCACTTATGGATGAGGCACTTTTAGTTGTCCAATAATTGTGGGATAAAATTAGAGTTGAAATTTCAAACTAAATGCCACTAACAAACTATTGTGCATACAACTTAGATTTGACATTTGGATTAGCCATACAACTTCATGATAGAATGTTGGCTCAGTCAATCAAGTAGGCACCTTAATTCACTATAACGTGAGAGCATCTGCACTCAGCCTATAACTAGGTTACAGCCCATTGGACCTGACCTAAAAGCTCGGAATGCAACGATATAGGTTCATGATAATCGGTCTCAGTAGGTCGGTTACCATGCCTTATCTCAACATGGCCTAGTTCTTATGGTGGTTCGTCTTAATTGGAGATGATTGATTTGAACCGTATCCCATCTGCAACGCACCATGTTAGCAAATATCAATTGAGTACCCAATCTCTCTAATTACAGATTTTCATAACTACCCTAGGCAATTAGTATAAATATCTCTCATACCTACGGTAAGAGAAGATGAGAGCTTGACACGGGCTCGCTGTCGCCAATCTGGGTTCATGATCATGTCCCTCTAAAACCCTAGCCCAAACACATTTTCCCTAGATTTTTTCTACAAGAGTTTGACTTCGGCATCAGAGGGGTGTTAGTAGACAATCTACCATCATAAATCTGACACTTTTTCTGCATATCATAGGCCTAGTCAGCAATGTCAAGAAGATATCAATACTAGCACCCTCTTCATCCATCTAAGCTGGTCAAGGGGCCCTCTTTGATGAGTCCAATCTGACATACCCAATTTAGTAAGTTTTTCCTAGAATTAATAGTTAGGGCCCACCGTGGGGCTTCACTTTTATCAGTTTTAAATGATGACTGGTTAAGGTGACTCACAAAGCAAGATGAAAAATCCAAATTTCAATCGAGAAGAGAACTCACCATCAATGCAGCAAGACTAGATGGTGGCCGTGATCACTGTGATTGTGGAAGAGCAAATTAAAAAAGCTTTCAAAAAGATAAGCATGACCTTAGTTCCCAAAGAGGATCCTAAGATACCTCGATGACAATCTCAAGACCATGCAGATGACTTGCGCAATCCTTATGCGCGCATCGGTCTGAAATAATAAGTTCCACTCATGTGTCCAAATAATGAACAAAACATTGATTCGACGTAGTCTAAATGCCGATAGGGGGAATTGGTCAAAAGAATAGGCAAACCATACAACACAAACAAACCCAGATCACTCAGTTAGACGTAGAGCCACCACCTAATACTCAAACTGTGACGCCCCTGGCTTTACAGAAGACTGTAGTCCAAGATGAACCCAAGGATGTCAAACCTGTCATGCACCCAACACTGTGCACTAACATATTTCACCATCACAGTTTTATCTCTCTAGTGGAATCAAATAAAAAGAAGTGCGGGTACAAGCAGATAGAATAAAGGTATTAATACAAGGAACATAATATAGAGAAAAGATCCGATAATGAATGTAATCATGTTTCAACAGAAGTAAAGTAATACATCTGATAAGTCTGAATTAAGAGTAATAAATCTCTGAATACAAGAGTCAACTAAATACAATACTAAGGCATTTAGCCTCTAACATGAAATACATCTCTAAAAGAAAACTAAACTCATAAATATCTATTGTGGAGCACTAGCTGTCTACTAAATAAATGACGATGAGCTAGACTGAATCTCCATCAACCTGCGACTCTCCGGACGCCTGACTCGCTACCTGAAAAAAATAGAATCAATGAGCGTCAAAGCGCTAGCGAGAATATCTCCACCACCCCCGGAGGAAATGGGGTTAGGTGTATAAAAATTCAAGTGATAGCATATATAATATATAAATCATATACACTAAACTAAGAGAAATTGGGATTTAGAAATCCACAACACAAGAATAGGTACGTCGAGCGAAATAATCCAAACAAGGAAACTCTCATGTATATACAACATATCTCAAATTGTTGATCGCTAAATACCAACTCCAAATCCTATGAATTAGAATAAATAACAAAGAATATCACATTACCAAACCTCATGCAAAACAAGTCGTGTCATAACTACCCTTGGGTAGTTGGCGTGGCAACAAGTGTAATTATCAAGTAAAAGATCACGTAAATTATACGTCGTGTATGACAAAATTTAGCCTTATACCCTACACTCGGGGTAGATAACATGAGAGCAAAATACAATTCTATGATTCCTCTACAAAAAGAATGGTGTGGAGTATAGGCGCTCACATATCATGTGGCTCATTACAATATTTTATGATTCACTACCATACTCGAACACCCTGCGCAGTATAAACATATCAACCTAATTCGGAGCCTAATACAAATTGTTTGCTGGGAAAATTAAAAGAAGAAAATGGAGAATTGAATTTATATTATTCTCTCTAACAGACTTAGTAAAAGAATAAATTACAATTCTTTTAATGCAAATTTCTCTCTAACTCGCTTTCAAAAAGAAATTACAATCTTCTCGATCAGTTTCCCGATTTACAAAAGAGAGAAGGACCGACGAAGACCCTTCCCTTTGTTTTAACCTAGGTTCTTCTTGGTGTCGATGGGCTTTCGATCTGGTATCTCGTTGACGATCCAAACGTTTCACCTCGTTGGAACATAGTTTCTTCCTCTTGATTGATGTTGAGGAGGACTTGCGTGGCAAGTTTGAACAGAACTCTTGATGAGTTTAGGAACTCAGAACGAGTTTTGAAAGAACTCATTGAAAGAGTTGATTGATTTAACTAAAATCGGTTTGTAAGCCAAGGTACCAAAGCTCCTTATTGCTAAAGAATGCTCTCGATTGCTGAAGGATAGATGTCGATCTCCTTAGAAGGTTTTTTGATCAAAAAATTCCAGCCAGCCGAAAATCAAAAATTTTTCAAGCCTTGAACTCGGTTGATTTAGCTTGATATTTATAGAGGGATTTTGGGTGTAACCACCCCTTAATCCACTCCTTAATGGGTGCTTAATTGCCTAATTAATCGGGTGTAACACCCCCTTAAACCGCTTCCAGATTGTGGGTGGAAAACAATTTTTGGATCTATTTGAATCACGTTTGAATGAATCAAACGCAGGTCCTGCGTTGCTGGGCGTAAATCCTTCGTTTGAACGCAGTGTTTGGAAGCTGCGTTAGCAGCTAGATTTGAGCTGTGTCCGCGACTGAATTTGAACTATGTTGGTGCTTGATAACGCAGTGGTTTTGTTGCTTTAAGTCTGGAACACGGGCATGACCTCTGTGTTTTGAATCTGGGACGCAGAGGTGAGCTCTGCGTCCTTATTTGAAAAGACCATGAATTTTTAGTCTCTTTTGCTAGAGCATTACAAAGATCGTCATCTTGTAATCTTTGTCTTGGCTCCTTAAAAATATGAGAGTTATCAGATTGTAACTTCCGATATTGATTGTGAAGGCTGTTGAATTAGAGCTTTCATTAGTTGTTGTGAAGGTTATCGGATTGTAACATTTATCGATCTACGTGAAAGTTTTTAAATTGTAGCCTTCTGAAAGTTGTCAAATTATAACTTTCATCATCAGTGTTTAATGAGGATCAGCTATCTGCAGTAATTTTTAGACAGCCTACACAAATAAAAGAAATGTAGAGTCTCGGCACTTACAGCATCCTGTGGTTCAGCAATCTCATGCAAACTATAACCGAACTCGCTCGCTCTACGGATTATAGGCATATCAACCTAATCCGAAACACCATGATGCATAACGGAGTGTAGTCTACTGTGGTCTCATTACAGTATACCAACTAACTCACTCAGAGTGTAGTCAATCTGCAGTCTCATTACGTTGTACTAACCCCACTCGAGCATCCAAAACTATCGTAATATGAAATAAACATTTCTCTCTATCATGATTAACTCAAAGATTAAATTACGCACCTCAAAAGCTTGTGCGTGCCCAAAATCCAATACGTGCTCTCTCATAAACATGCACATGTATCGATGTACGACTCGTACTTCGTATGTACGATCAAAAGCATGAGGAAAGAAACAATATATGCAAAACAATTCAAGTCGGTCGACTAAAATGTTCCATCGGTTGACCAACGACGTGCACAAATAAGCACTCAGAAAAAGGCCTTGATCGGTCGACTGACTCCATGTTTTGGTCGACTTATTAGGGTACATTGGTCGACTGATTCTTTGGGTCGGTCGACCAATCAGGGTACAGGAAACATAAACATGATTTTTGGAACATAAGTCGATTTTTCTCAAAAGAACTTATGAATCGTTAACATGGGATGTATAAACAAGATTAAATCTCGTGTTTAACATAGTAGGGGTTTATTTTACTACATGAAATGACAAATATGAGTATTTGAGGGGATTTACTAACCCTAATATAATCATGTTTGTAAAATCATCGTGAAAACAATTAAATTTAGTAAAACTTGTGTTTACTTTACTTCAAAACAAAAATCCAAGGTTTTTGCTCCTCAAAGCTCTCCAAATTCACAAGAGAAATCTCTAGGGTTTTTGAGAGGAGGGGGTGGCAGAACAACGTGGGAGTAACATGAGAAAAGAGGAGAAAAATCGGCTTTAACATATATATATATATATATATATATATATATCTTGTGTGGGAGTAACATGAGAAAAGAGGAGAAAAATCGGGTTTAACATATATATATATATATATATATATATATATATCTTGTGTAATCAAACGGGCCAAAATCTGACCCGACCTGAAAATCCGTGTCTGTGCATTTATCAGTCGACTGATCAGGGTCCATCGATCGACCAATTACTTGGGTCGGTCGACTTGATCAGGCATGTTTTTCAGCCAATATTTTCTCATGAGTATATGCAAGTTTACATTTTTATACATTCATATACGTACTTAATCGATCTCAAATCGATTATTAACATACTTATTCATCTCAGAATAGTATCAACCATAATAAAAATCATTTGATATTATTTTCCATAAATATTTTCAAAATTACGAGGTTTTACACAAACCAGCCTAACGGCTACGATTAGGCTTATGATCTATATAATCTTTGGTATAAACTTAGACCAGCCAACCGAGGATATAATCTGAACTATGATGATGCACTCTATGGGAGCTTTCCCTTAATCCACTACATCTTGAAAGCACCTTATCAATCAATCATGATTCACAAGTTGGAGGTCTATAAGGGGAAAGTGTGCCCAATTGAGCATTCAAAAAAATTACGACGATGCTATGGAGATAGGACAAATTTTCAAAACCGACCCTTTTGGGTTTTTATTTACAAAAAAAGACCTATTTCACTTTTATTTGCAAAAGCCGACTTGGTTTCAGGCTCGGCGCTGAAACCAGGTCGGTTTTTGTGAAAATACTGCCGAAACTTCACGGGAGTTCAACTCCCGTGAAGTTTAGCAGCCTATTTAAAAGTCTGTTAAAACTTCACGGGATTTCAACTCATGTGAAGTTCTATAACATGCAAAAAAAAACTCCAGGCTAGAATTCCATTCATCAGAATTTCTTTTCATTTCCCCATTTCAACGAAAAGCATAGAGATGACCAGCACGGGAGCAGCCGGCAACAACCAAGAGATGACGAGCTCCTCCTCCTCCTCTACTGCTTCTACCGCTCCTCCTTCTCTTGAATCTGTCTTGTTCCTTCTTTGCCAGCGATGCCAATAGAGCTGGAGCAGACCATGGAGGAGGAATCACGGAGGAGATCATCATGATGCCGCAACTTCTTCGTGCCATTGATTTGGGCAATTTATTGGGGGTTTTGCCTCTTTGAACGTGTCCTGCCACCATGATCCCCCTCCCCTCCACCGATTCTGAGGGGATTTCTCCATCCAATTGATTGGTATCCAACTCTATATAGGTCAGGTTACACCTTTGCTGAAACAATGAAGGAACTTTCCCTGTGAGCTTATTACCCCCGAGCTTGAGCCTGAGACTTTGAGAAATGTTTTCAGGGATAGCTCCTTCAAGGTTATTACAGCTCAAATCAACGTACCATAAAGTAGGAGATAATAGGAAATCAAACGGGAACCGCCCATCAAGAGAATTGTAGCTGAGGTCCAAAAAGTTCAGATGTCTAGTGAGCTCATCAGGAATCATGCCAGTAAATCCATTTTGATTGGCAACAAACCGCCTCAAGCTCCGGATTGAGTTTTTTTTGCATGTTACAAACTTCACGGGAGTTCAACTCCCGTGAAGTTTGTTTGGCCTACATAACTTCACGGGGGTTCAACTCCCGTGAAGTTTAGCAGACTACTAATTAGGCTGCTAAACTTCACGGGAGTTGAAACTCCCGTGAAGTTTCGGAAATTTTTTTACAGAAACCGATCTGCTTTCAGCGGCTGAGCTGAAACCAGGTCGGTTTTTACAAATATTTTAAAAATGGGTCGTTTTTTACAAATAAAAAATCAAATAGGTCGGTTTTAAAAATTTGTCCCATGGAGATACAAGGGCGGATGACGCCCTGCTAAGCCGATACTTCTAAAATACATTGAACGGTAAGGACAATATTTGGTACAACTACCTCCTTTAAAAGTCCATCCACAACTTTCGCCAGATCTTCGACCTCTTCATTAGTCATTTCCCCACAGAAATGAAGAGGAATACTTCTCAAGCCATGTTGCTTCAACTGAAACATGAGCCAAGGAAAAATATAAGGGAGTACTTCAAGCAATACTAAGACAAACACCTCAACATTTAGGATCTATATGATCACATCGCCAAAGCCAGGATGATGTAGTGGTTAACTCATAAAGACCTCTAATGATACTTACTCAGGCAGCCTCTAAGAAATTTTCACAAACTTTTCTGCTAAGCTAAAGGCTATATGGATGCTAAAGACCTCTAATATACTTATTTCGGCAGCCTCTAAGAAATTTTCACAAACTTTTCTACTAAGCTAAAGGGTATATGGACGCTAAAGGATGACGAGCATATGACTGACAACTGCAAAGCACTACAGCAAGATGCTGAGGGGTAAATATGACAAGAGGTCCAAGCCTAGTAGTGCATGGAGCTCAGTTGTGGTCGAGTAAAACCCCAAAAAAACCGAGGTTCAACGAAGAATTGACACCAAGGTGCTCCCATATTAGTCCTGGACTGGTCGACATTCGTGCTCCGGGAGCAACAGCGAAAGATCCGCATCATCAAGCAATGATTCTATCATGATCTTAGCCTGGGTATCTAGCTAAGTAGTCAGAAAAGTCCTTATCAACACAAGAAGCTTGGTTGACATCCTGTATGACAACACATTTAAGCATATAAAAAAACGGCCACAAATTCCTTTGACCCTGCTCAAGTCCCTTGATTGGTTTCACAAGCATGAAAGACCACATGGTACTATAACTCTGCCCTTGGTTATAGAAAGCCCTTGGCGTCAAGTGGTAATCTCTGTGAATTAAGTTCTTTCTAATGAATATAGTGTTCTCTTATGACATAATATTAGGAACGCCTTCTCTAAATAGCCTCTAGGCCTTAATATGCACATATCATAAGGTGTGATCCTTGACCAAATGGGGAATAGGGGAAGTGATGGGTAACCCTGAGGGGTCGCATAAGATAGTATCATCTACGGAAAAAAATGGGTGGTAGCTGTCTTCGCTGGATTCCAGGATCTCAGGGAGGCCATCAGTTAGCCATCAGTTAGCCTCCCCAAGGGTTCATTTTGTTTTTTGTACTCTTTTGTTGCTGTTTTCTTTGATCTGTATCTGTTCTTAACTCTGTCTTTTGGATTTCCTTTTTGTTGTTTTGATGCTGGTATGGGGGAGGGAACATTGAAGATTTATACTTATCGGTGACGGCAAGGCCCTCTCCTGGTAGTTCACATCTTCCAATGTTCCCCCTCTCTTCACCACACTTCTTACTGTAAATGTTACCTCTTATACTTTCATGAATATATATATATATACATGAACAGGGCTCTAAGCTCTGTTTCTTTTGTCAAAAAAAAATGGGTGGTAGCATCACCTCAGTCCAGAGGACATAGCAGAAGCAAGGGTGATCTAGCTCGGGGGCCAGCCAGACTAAGGCCGACTACAATAATGGAATGCCTTACCCAAGAGAAGCCTGATCCTTTAGAATGCACTTCTACGATTAGCGCTTGGTTAGAGTAGCAGGTAATCCAGCGCAAACTCTTCGCCTTGCCCCCCCCCCCCCCCCCCCCCAAACAAATAAAAAAAAAAAAGGACAATGCTACACAGAACCAGTCGCAGTTAGCTAAGCGCAGGGGCACGTAGTGAGCTCACCCTAGAAGGTATACTTGTAGAGGTCAATCCAATGTAGGGCGCATCTCACAAGTTCATCTAGATCCTTTAGCTTTGCCAATAAAGGAAGTAGAAGTCTTTCCAAACAACCTCTCAATTGTTATAAGTATACTTCATTTAGTTACAATCAGTTAAAGGTCAATATACACTATTAAGATTAACCATGACTGATCATCCCCTAATCTTGAATTTTAGATGACAAGCTGTAGGTGAGTTATGACCTTAATACATCGAAAATCAACATAGCTGCGCGAATGGCTTAGACTTAATCTGTCCATCCCAGCTCTCATAAGTTTTAGTTCGGGTTAGAAAAAAAATTAACCTGAGCCATTAACCTCAACTAGTTTGATGACACGAGACTTGACTTAACCAGACATAGAGTCCGTGATGCATCCAACTTGATGCTGGGACCTATTCCCTCTGCCTTCTGATCCATACAGGGAAGACTAGAATTATCTGTCTAAACATACAAACAAGCATATAAAAGCTTCCAAATAGCACCTATGCCCTATGATTTGAAAAAAAAATCAAATATGGATAAATCCTCCTTAAGAAGAAAATAACAAGTTAGCTAACGGGCTACTATGTTTTGTCTAAAGGGAGTAGAAAACAATAGTCACATGTATAAGTGTGTAAGAGCCACAAAATCTTTTCTATGTAAAAAAAAAAAAAAAAACTAAACTAAAAGGATATCAGGAATCATCCTCAGAGGGCTCCCCTCAAGACAACTTGACGTAACGCTCGATACACTTTGGGGAGGAATAGATTTGAGGTCCAAATGATTGCACACATAATACCTCATGAAGTGAGTTAGCTTTCGGTCATGGCCATTCTTGAAGGTCGCAAGCGATTTTAGGCTTCTCTCTTGAGCAGCAATATCTGCTATTGACAGAGTCCTCATACTAAGTAGGTTCCAACTTTTCAACCCTTGCATTAGATGCCTCAAGTTGTGCCTTCACTGACCTCAACTCTTCCTCTGCTCTTAGTCTGTCCAAATTTACTGAATCAGGTGTAGGCAAATAAAATTACCTTTATCCCTAACAAAAGAGGCTCAAAGGTTCATCTGCGAGGTTGAATTTCACCTAAAGTTTGCCTGCAAAGATTTAAGTTAGCCCGTGAAGAACGAACTTCACCAGAAAGCTAAACATCGCCTGAAGTTTGCCCGTGAAGAATGAAGTTCGCCTAAACACTGAACTTCGTCTGAACATTCAAGTCCGCATGAACAAAGTCAAGTTCGCCTGAATACTTGTCTCTCCTGACGAAGTCAAGTTTGCCTGAATACTTGACTCCGCTGAAAAAGTCAAGTTCGCCTGAATATTTGACTGCGTTGATGAAGTCAAGTTTGCCTGAATACTTGATTCCGTGGGCAAATCCAAGTTCGTCAGATAACATGGCTTCGCCTGAATAACCATGCAGATTCAAGTTCGTTTGAATACTTAACTCCGCGGGCAAAACCAAGTTCTCTTGATAACACGGCTTTGCCTGAATCAACCATGTAGATTCAAGTTTCCCTGAACAGATCAAGCTTCACTAGGATAACTCGTGTGAAGTTAAGTTCGCTTGAACACTTAACTTCGCCTACAAGAATTAAGTTCACCTGAACACTTAACTTTGCCTATGAGGTTCGCCTACATGCTCCAACTCACCTGCAAGTTCGTCAAGCTCGCTTGAACGTGCAAGTCCACCTGTAACGTCAAGTCCGCCTGCTCTACTTGACAAAGTTAGCCACTAAGGTTTAAAATGTGGAAGTGGTTGTGCTCACTTCCCATGTTCATAGGAGACGGTTACAGACCATTCTCCTCTATAAATAGCCACTGATGGCTACTAAAAGAAATGGCGGGGGAAAAAGAGGGAACGAAGCATTTGAGAGATTTGTGCATTCGGCCTTTAAACATCATATCTTCGGTACTCAAACTCCGACAAAACTTCTACCATGTGAGGAAGTTTGTTGACAACATTGTTCGAATCGTCAACGGGAAGCAAACTCGACTCAAGCATCGAGTGAGGCATTCTTTTGCCCTAAAAGACCCCGCGTTAAATAAAAGAGAGATAAGATCTATTCTCTCTTCTTCTGTGTAAAAGAGATTTCTAGTTTGTAATACATAATTCAATCAATAAAAATTAAGAATCATCTTTTACGACCTACAGAAGATGGCGACCACAGTGGGAGAAACCATTTCTTCAGATGAATTGGTGGTGGCGTAGTTCGACGAGGTTGCTGCAGAGACTACCATTGAGTCCCTCATCATAGAGTTCGACTAAGCCAAGTATGAAGATATTTATCTTATGCTTCCTCTAGTGGAAAAACGTCACGTAAGTGTTGCAAAGTCTTGCGTGTAACTCAGCCCCAACAAGCTAAGGCTATCATGCTTGAGAGCTCTACCCGAGAATTAACCGGGGATTCCATTCCCCCTAAGACTATTGAGACAGTCCAAAAGGCCAAAGATGCAAACCGCAAAGTCACTCGTTGTGTTGTTAAGCAATCCATGCAAACTCTTGTCTCCGAGGAGATCAAAGTTCATGTTGGCGTAGATTATGCCTTCACCATTGATGTGAATGTTCCTCTCTCAAAGAGGGCCAGACAGAGGCGACGACAAGCCCACGCTCACCATGAAGCACGTGCTCTGATGTCTTTTGATGGACGGAATTATAATTCAGGCGTGATAAACAATGCTAGTTCCAAGAACAAAGGCAAATTCCTAGTTCTGGCGAACTGCGCAATTCAGGCGGACCTCATATTGCTAGCGAAGGTCACCAATCAGGCAGACTTCCCCAGTTAAGTGAACTTTGTCAATCAGGTGGATTTAAGTCGACTGGCGAACCTAGCCAGGGTCGCCTGACAGCTCAACCCCACCTACAAACTGAGGTTCGCCAGAAAGGTAAAGCAGTCAAAGTTTACCCGACAGGCGTACTTCGCTAGCGTGAGCAAATTGAATGCCTGCATGCTCGCCAAACTGGTGAACCTTGCCTGGAAGAATAGAAGGCTGAACCTTGCCAAGTTCACCAGACTATATCTCATCACCAACATGTTCAAGTCTGCCAAATAGGCGAGCCTTGCCAGACTAGGCAACTTCGCCTGTCAAGGCAAGTTCGCTAGAATTCAACACTTAAAGATTTTTCCAAATGCTTTTTTGAGCTTTCTTATTACAATTACTCAACTGGTGCTTTGGACGCTAGGGATTGTACGCGTCGACCCACGAAGGATCTTAGAGAACACTTGACGTGTAAATGTGGTATTCATAAGGTAAAACCTCAATGCCACTGTGAGAGACTCATCATGACAGTACTCGCTGGGTGTCAGTGTGGTGAATCGTCAAAACCATCGGTATTTGAGAGACTCTCTGAGCGACCAGTAGAGACAAGACTTTCTCGCTGAAGATGCAACCGCGTGAGGAAACAAGCTCCTGATGACTTGAATCTCCTAACTACAACTGTCAACATGACAGGGAAGTCCAAGGCAAATAATTTAGACTCTTTTGACGCTGAATTTTCACCAGGACTGAAAGGCTTCGTTATTGAGCCTGAAGGTGTCTACCAGCACACCTGGACTCAGACAGGGACCACCATACCGATTGATTACGGGTAATTAGAATTTATTTCTAATGACAATAATGATGATTGATCGCCAGTAGCAATATCTCAGGCTTCAAGCTCAATTCAGGGTAGGCGCGTAAAGGTGCACATGGTTAATGTTCCTGATGACATAGCCAAAAGTTGGAAGAGCACCAAGCTACAATTGCCATGCAATAAGGAACAATCAACACCATAAAGGACATGCTAGAAAAATTTCTGGACAAGAAGAAGAAGAAAAAGAGAAAGTCACGGGCTCCCCGAGGTCCTCGACCATGAACAAAGAGAGGGAAACTACTCCTCCGCAAACAACAGAAGGAGAAGAGACTCCCGGGTCGCCCTCTGATCCATCATCTGAGTCTTCAGAAGAGGCATCACATTCTGGCAACAACCTATGAGATAATAGGCTTGACGAGTTCCAAAGCCAACTCGACGCCTTAAAACTCCAGAAGAATATGAATGAATTGTGGGTTGTCAGACCGTATCCGGTCGAATGGGATATAGTCTCCGACCAGCAAAGTCTAAGCCCATGAACCTATTCTAATTTCATGGTAGGGGTTCTCTCTTGCAGCACATCTACTATTTCCTGGCTCAAATAGAATTTCTTACGGGTAATGATCCTATCCTGACCTGGTTGTTCATCAAAATACTAAAAGGGGTAGTCTTTGAATGGTTCCACAAGCTAGAACTAGGCTTCATCAAATCTTAGGCTGGCCTAGAGAAGCTATCTTGGCCCGCTTTTCGATGATGATACGGGGGTGTCAATGTCCACTCTGCTTGCTAAAAAGCAGAGAAAAGGGTAGTATGTTAATGACTTCGTGAAGAGATTTAGAAATCGGTCGCTGCGTTGCCTTGATCAGATTTTTGAAAACACATTGATCGAGATGTGCCGCAACAATCTCTCGATCCATATTTTATCCAAGATTAGAGCGGTTGAGACCTGGCTTGGAAAGAGCTTGTCTACCAAGGTGAACAAGTAGAAAACATGCTCAAGAGGATAGATACTGAGGAGCCGCATGAATCTCAAGGAGGGGGTAGCCAAGGCAACTTTATCCCTCAGACCCATTCAAAGGGGAAGGATACTCTGACAGTGGAAACCACTTCTTCGCCCAAACCCTCATCGAAGCAAAAGGGTAATTCTTCGGATAACCGTTTCCAGAAGCAGTATGACTTTAAAGATGAACAAGTCGTCCCAATTCTCAAGTCCTTGATCAAGATGAAGAAGATCAAGCTCCCAGAATCGAAGTGACCTAAGGAGGCTTCAAGGATGAATGATCCTAATTACTGCATGTACCACAGGACGGTTCATCACCCGACGAATGCATGTTACATCCTGAATGATAAGATCCAAGCTTTATTGGATGCAGGCGTTATGACCCTTCAATCTTGATTTATACCAAGATATGCAAGATGAGACCTGCGAAGCCAATGTGATCTTTAAAGAGAAAGTATGGAGAACTCCAAAAAGAAATGCAAGTTCAAACTAAAATAGAAAGAGCCATTTGTAGTAGAAACGGTCTACTCAAAAGGAGCATATCGCATTGTCAAACAAAATGGCGATAAGATCATGATGCCAATCAACGATAAGTTTCTAAAGAAGTACTACCCATAGGCTTCTTATATATCGGCCCCTTCCTTGCAATGCTTGTATGGAAGGAAAAGTGATCATTCCAAATCTCAACAACGCTGCAGGTTCGAACACCACAGATGCGACAATAATATGCGACCTTAACAATATTAAAAAACGCAACTTTCGATGCCCATGAGTTCAACTAAGGTGAAATTTATGTCCCTTACCGTCCTCCAAACTCTCCCATAAATCCTCTTCAATAGGATGACGGGTCTACAAAACTATCACGTTAAGGATGCTTATCTTGAATGGTTTGATAATTTATACTTATGAATTCTAGAGTTACTATCTAGTTGTTTGTTCTTTTCGTGAATGATGATTTAAGTTGGATGATAATTTGATATGTTATACTTTTCTTATGTTGTTGAATAGTCTATACTTAATAAATCTAAAGTAAAATGTGATAAAAAGAGAGTAGTTCACTTCTCTTAAATGACATTAATTAATAGATTCAATTCTAAATTTCTATCTTATTTCTTGATTTCCTCTATATTTTACTTATTTTGAATTTTTTTCTCTTTATGGTTAGTCTTTCTAGTTTTTATTTTCTTTATTTCTCCTCCTTATTATTTTATATTTTTCTTTTATTTGTCCACTCTCGTTCTCCCCTCTTGTTCTATTTTTTTTATTTGTAAATAGTCACTCCCTCTTTTTTTCTCTCCATGTTAGAATTTTTCCTACATGCCTTCATCGTGGGGCCGATATTGTACTATATTATGATTTGATTGTGCACTTGCAATTTCGACACTATCTCCACTGCACATTAATAATCGGACGATAAAAGTTATCAATTAAAAAATTAGTGCAGACAGTAAAACCATACAAATATTTTACAACGCTAACCTAATCAAACCACACAAAACCAAGAATTGCATGCAATTGATGACAAAAAAAGTAGAAGACAAGAATTGAAGCACAAAGGGCTACCAATTTTTCTTCCAAACCTCACATTTTATTATATTCATTTATAAAATCCATCTCTTAATCCATATCTGAGTATATGTCAAAATCCAGATCCGAATTCGGATATCTAGAACGTATCCGAATTTGAATCGACACCCCTATCTAAAACCGTATGAGCAAAAATCCAAAACCAAGCCCAAAGCCGTATCCATGCGTGATTGATTTCAAATTTTGACTGTGACTGTCATATCCGCATCTATTTCGAATACTGGCTAAGGATTAGATATTTGGCCGTTATGCACTCTTCAGTTGAGCATAAATAATGACAAAGGACGTATAAGCATTTATTGGCTACACGCTGAAGACCGAAGACTTCAGCAATTTCAAAGAAATCAATTATATTCAAGCAATAATGGAGTACTTATAACTTATCTATGACTAATATAGGTATTGCAGCCTTACTATTATTTTTTAGTTTCTTTTTTGGGAAAATTATGTCAAGGCCCCAAAAACAACATCTTTATGTGTCACAGCCCCTTCATTTTCCCCCGGTGTGGTTCAACCCTAAGAAATGTGATATCTTGTGCTGCAGTACTCTTTTAGCAATTATTACCTACCAACTAAGTATAGAGAGGATAAAAAGTACAAAACCCTCAAATGCCCTTATCTACTATATTCTTTCATGTTAGGTCTATTTAGAGTTTGTGTTAGGTCTATTTAGAGTTCTTGTTAGGTCTAATTTCAACTCAATTTAATTTATATTAAGTCCAATTTAATGTTAAGTCTAATTTCATGTTAAGTCCAATTTAAGTCTAATTTCATGTTAGGTCCAATTTAATTCATATTAAGTCTAATTTAATTCCTTTTAAGTCTAAATTAAATCATGTTATGTCTAATTCAACTTGTTTTAAGTCTAATTTAATTGGGCTTAACATGCAATTAGACTTAAAAAATTAAATTAGATTTAACATGATTTAAATTAGACTTAAAAGGAATTTAACATGATTGAAATTAGACTTAAAATTTAATGTTAGGTCTAATAAAAGTTTGTGTTAAGTCTAATTCATGTTAGGTCTAATAAAAATTCGTGTTAAGTCTAATTTTATATTAGGTCTAATAAAAGTTCGTGTTAGTTTTATTTGGTGTTCGTGTTAGTTCTAACTCATGTTAGTCTAGTTGGTATTCATGTTAGTTCTATTTCGTGTTCGTGTTAGTTCTAACTCAGTTCGTATTAGTTCTGATTCATGAATTAGAACTAATACGAACTTTGTTAGTTCTAACTCAGTTCGTGTTAGTTCTAACTCAGTTCGTGTTAGTTCTAACTCATGAATTAGAACTAACACGAACTGTGTTAGTTCTAACTCATGAATTAGAACTAACACGAACTGTGTTAGTTCTAACTCATGAATTAGAACTAATACGAATTGTGTTAGTTTTAACTCAGTTCTTGTTAGTTCTAATTCATGAGTTAGAACTAACATGAACTGAGTTAGAACTAACACAGTTCATGTTAATTCTAATTCATGAGTTAGAACTAACATGAACTGAGTTAAAACTAATACGAACACGAAATAGAACTAATATAAACACCAATTAGACCTAATATGAGTTAGAACTAACACGAACACGAAATAGAACTAACACGAACTTTTATTAGAGCAAAGACAAATTTTTATTAGACCTAACATGAATTTTTATTAGACCTAACATGAATTAGACTTAACAAGAAGTTTTATTAGACTTAACACGAAATTTTAAATCTAATTTTAATCATGTTAAATTCCTTTTAAGTCTAATTTAAATCATGTTAAGTCTAACTCAAATTTTAAAGTCTAATTTCCTGTTAAGTCAAATAAAATTAGACTTAAAACAAGTTGAATTAGTCATAACATGATTTAAATCAGACTTAAAAAGGAATTAAATTAGACTTAATATGAATTAAATTGCACTTTACATGAAATTAGACTTAAATTGGATTTAACATGAAATTAGACTTAACATTAAATTGGACTTAATATGAATTAAACTGTGCTAAAATTAGACCTAACAAGAACTCTAAATAGACCTAACATGAAAGAATAGAGTAGATAATGGTATTTTGGTTTTTTTTTTACTATTTATCATCTCCCAACGCTTAGTTGGCAGATAATAATTGTTAAAAGAGGGCTGCGACACAAGATGTTATATTTTTGGGGCTGATCCACATGGAGAAAAATAAAAGAGCTACAGCACATAAAGATATTGATTTTACGGTCTTGACACAATTTTTCCTTATTTTTTGAATTGGATCCATTATCTTTTTCGTACGAGATAGGACAATAGTGGTCTACATTCAATAACGAAGAAAATTTGTACGAAACAAATAATATTAAAACTTACCGGTAAAGTAGTCACACTTTCTGCAGTATATAAAAATTAGGCCGCATTGCATTCATGGACTTTGTTTAGCCATTAGAATAAGGTGGACCGCAATAAGGAATGCACAATGATTGACGCTTATTAGTTGATTCTTGTAATAAAAGTTGACCTAAATATTTTGGAAGTTTGTGTTTCTAGCTTGATGGTCACTAATTAATAATTTATGGATTGCAGCGCACATCGTTGTTAGTGGTTCATGACCAACGATGCCAAGTTCTAGTCATAGATTCTGTGTTTACTGGTTGGGTGTTAGGATTCATTTTTCTCATATATATTAGACGGAGAGTTAGGCCTGTCCATCCGGGCCGGACCGGACCGGGCAAAACCGAGACCCGGACCCGGACCCGGGTACACCGGGCCGGGTCCGGGCCCGGACCCGGGCCCGACCGGGCCGGGTTCCGGGCTGGCCCGGGTGATTTTCCTTTTTTTTTTATTTTTTTTATTTTTTTTTATTTTTTTCCAAAATTTTTTAATGTTATTTAACTTATAAATTATAAAAAAAAGACAAGAAAAATAACAAAAACAATAATTTTATTAATTACTTAAAATGACATAAATTACAAATAAGAAATGATAAAAACATATTCTTTATTAATAATTGATAAATCAGTTACAAATTACAAGTACAAATTTATTTTGGAATTAATCGCATCACAATAGATAAGTAAATCCCAATTAGGTTGGCACCTACTCACCTATATCACTATCATTTGCAATTATTTTTAAAATAATTCTTTACAAATTTTAAGCTAAGATATAAAAACTACAATCTATTCTTTATATCTATCTGCTAGTCCCAATTCTTCAAATTTATCTTCAATTCCAGCCATCCGATCGATGCATTGCGTTCGCTTCTCGTACATCCACCAATCTTGTAAGCACATCATCGCTTGTACAGTATACGGATCCAAGCATGTCTTGTGATCGTCGATCAAACGACCTGCTGTGCTGAAGGCGGATTCCGAAGCTACCGTCGAAACCTGCACTATTAGTAAGTCACGAACCATGGTGGAAAGTATAGGATATGAAACTGATCCATATACTTTCCACCATTGCAAAATATCTAAAGCATTTCCTTGACATCTAACTAAAGAAGCAGAAAAATATTCATCTATTTCAGAAACCTCCGATGATGACGATCCAAGTCCAGATCCACCAGTTAGCTCGGCTACCATTGCATACCTATCAAAACTTACACTTTTACCTCGGGCTCGGGATGAGCTCGAAGAAACCGAAGCTGCAGACTGTTGTGCAGCTACACCATGTCTAGCTGCATACTCATCATATAAAGTTTGAAAATAATTTCTAATAAGTAAATGATGAGTAGTAGCATTCAGGGTGGTTCCATCATCTAAGTCTATAACCTGTCCACCATACAATGACTGTAACAAACTTCGAAGGCCAATATCCTTCAAGCATGGATCAATAAGAACCCTCAAACCAAAAATATGAGGAATAGGCCTAAAATACTTATTAAATTTGCTCTCCATTTCAAAAACCATAGGTCCAAAAGTAGCATCCAAACGATATTTATCAAAAAAATTTTGAATATTTAAAATTTGTAAAGCAGCTAAAGTAATGGTTGGATAATAACAGCCAGATAATAACATGGTAGCATCATAAAAAACTTGTAACATTTCATTTAAATTACATATAACTGTCCATTCATCTTCAGTTATTCCATAAGTGCTACCAGAACTAGAACTAGAAGCATAATAGTTTATAAAATCAGTTATAATGTCTTTATATTCTATTGCTACACTTAACATTGCATATGTGGAATTCCACCTATGGTCAACATCTTTTGGAATTAGTCTAGGCTTTACATTTTTTCTTTTACAAAATTGTTTCCATCTTTTAAGTCTTTGTTCAGAAGCACTATGCATGTAAGCAACTGTTCTAACCTTTTCTATCATGGGTTTAATTTCAGTAAATGCACTTTGAACAATTAAATTTAAAATATGACAGATGCACCTAATATGAAAAAGATCACCATGACATGGCAATGATAAAGATGATCTGATAAAATCAACAACTACATTATTATTACTTGCATTATCTAGTGAAAGAGAAAATATTCTTTCTGAAATTTCTAATTTCATAAGTTCTTCAATTATTAAATTTGCAACATTAGCACCAGTATGTGACTCTTCTATTGCAATAAAAGAAACAACTTTTTTAAACATTTGTCAATTTTTATCAATCCAGTGTGCTGTGATACATAAATATCCAGTTTGTGCTCTAGATATCCAAATATCAGAAGTTAAGAAATTATTTTTCCTTGTTCCTCCTGTTAATATTTTAAAATATCACGTTGACAGGTTTGACGAGAATTTTTTTTAAATGCAGGATAAAAACCATCTCTAAACATATCTTCAAATTCATCATCTTCTACTAATTTAAAAGGAAGGTTTTTAAGAATGATAAACCTGATTACGCATTTCCTGGCTCTGGCAGCGTCATAGTTCCAACTACCGAGACTACCAGAAGAGGAGGATTGAGAAATCATAGATTGTCGGATATCACCTTGAGGAGTCTGGACTTTGTTGTGTTTATCTAAATGGCGTTTGAGATGGTTGGTGCCGCTCTTATGATGAGCTTGAAAAATCTTGCCGCACAAAGCACACTTAGCCTTCTGGGTGAGGATCCTACCGTGTTCATCCTTGGTGACGTCGATCTTCTCGTAAAAATTCCACACATCGGATCTTGGCCGTTTAGGAGCTCTTGGTGCAGATTCGTCGCCACCGAATTCGGGATTAACTTCGGTAGGAGGACTTATAGTAGGAGGACTCATAGTAGGAGAACTCATTTCAGGATTAGGAGATATGTTTTGCTCTTCATAATCAGATCCGGAAGTCATTTGATGAAAGGATTAGAAAGTATAAATAAGAGTATAAGAGAGAGTATAAGAGTATGAGAGAGAAGACATGAGTTTTTGGTGTGAAGAAAACAAATGAAAACCCCCCTCTATTTATAGAACCAGCCCCTAGGCAAATGACCAAAATAACCTCACAAAATAGCCGTTTTTTGACCGTTTTTGGGGACATGGCCAAATCTGGCCAAATCTGACCGTTACGGCCGGGCCGGGCCGGGCCGGCCCGACTCACACAACGGTCACCAT
>NC_033798.1:35951318-35963509 GCF_001876935.1 Asparagus officinalis | reverse complement strand
CCTCTCCCCCCCCTCTATCCCCCTCCTCCCCCCCCCCCCCACCCCCCCCCCCTTCTCCTCCTTCCTTCTCCTCCTCCCCCTCCCACCCCCCCCCTCCCTCCCCGCTCTCCCCCCTAAGAGATAGGGGGCAGTCTATTCCGCCGGCCCAAGGCCTAAGCGGCCTGGCCCGGTTTTCAGTCTGCACTCGGCTGGAGTCGGGCTTAGGGCCCTGCTCCGGTTTTCAGTCTCACCGAGCCAAGCCACGAAAACGTGGCCGAATCGAGCTCCGCGTTCTGGCGTCTGGGCTCGCTTCGTGCGAAGCCAGTCATTGCGCCGCAACTGGCCGGAGCGCCGAGCCTGAAACGAGGGCTCCTGCTGCTTGGATCCGGCGTCGTTTATGGCGAAGACCGCACATGCCCAGCTAGGCGAATCGGCCGGCGCCAAGTTAGGCCGAGTCTGGGCCTCGGGTCCGTCCGGGTCTAGCTGTCGCGATCCAGGCTTCGCGACTCAGGCCGGGTGCGGTAAGACAATTGGACTGAGCAAGGATAACACGGCCCTCTCGGCGTACTTCAACAAGTCACGTAGGATACCGTATTCGGTTGTCTGGACACGGTCCGGCCCTGGGCTCGTCCAGCACAACGTATCAATAAAAACCCTGTGCACGTCTGGGCCGGACGGTCGGCCGTCCTGGCCCGGTGCAACGATCATATTTTGTGACTGTTGTGACGAGGCCAAGTCCGGGCTAGGTCCGGTCTGCTATTACGACCATTTTTGGCCTTTTGACCAAAATACCCCCAAAACAGTCAAAAAAGGCTAAAATTTGAGGATATTTTGGTCATTTAGTTAGGAGGTTGCTTCTATAAATAAAGATTTATTTTTCTCGTTTAAAACTCATCTACTTCTCTCTAATACTCTCTTATACTCTCTAATACTCTCTTATTCTCTCTTTTACTCTCTAATTCTCTAATCAAATGGCTTCCTCATCCGATTATGAAGTGCAACCTCCAACTTCCGAAGTTGAAACAAGTCCTACTCCTACTACACTTACAGGAGTTACTCCTCCTAACCGATATTGATACTGAATCCAGTGGTAATGATCCCACACCTAGAACTCGTAAAAAACCGAGATCTAATGTGTGAGATTTTTTCGAGAAGATAAAAATCACCAAGGATCAACACGGTAAACTTCTAATCCAGAATGCTAAATGTGCATTGTGCAGCTATATTTTCTAAGCTCATCATAAGAGTGGCACCAACCATTTCAAACGACATTTAGAAAAGCACAACCGAGCTCAAGCGGCAATGTCTCAAGGAGACATTCGTCAATCTATGCTCTCCTTACCAACAACCTCTGGTTGCCTTGGTTCTTGGAACTACAACATAATTAGAGCTAGAAAATATGTCATCAGATTTATTGTTTTTTAAAACATTCCTTTTAAATTAGTAGAAGATGGTGAATTTGAAGATATAATTAGACATGATTTTTATCCTATATTTAAAAAAATTTCTCATTAATCTCAACGTGATATTTTAAAATATTATCACGAGGAACAAATAAAAATAATTTCTTATTTTTAAACTTTAAACTATAAATTTTCTCTAACTTCTAATATTTGGACATCTAGAGTATAAAATGATTATTTATGTATCGCAACATACTAGATTGTTGATAGTTGGCAAATGTTTAAAAAAGTTATTTCTTTTATTGCATTTGATGATTCACACGCTGATGTTAACATTGAAAATTTAATACTAGAAGAACTTACAAAAATAGAAATATCTAAAAAAATATTTTCTCTTTCATTAGATAATGCAAGTCATAGTAATGTAGCTATAGATCATTATATCAAATCATCTTTGCTATTACCATGTCATGGTGACATTTTTCATATTAGATGCATGTGTCATATTTTAAATTTAATTGTTCAAAGTGCATTTAATAAAATAAAACCTAAAAAAGGTTAGGGTTATAGCTTATGCTCATAATGCTTCTGAATAAATACTTAAAAGATGGAACAGTTGTATAAAAGAAAATTTGAAAACCAGATTATTCCAAAAGATGTTGACCGTAGGTAAAATTTTACCTATGCAATGTTAAATGTAGCAATAAAGTATAAAAAATTATAAATGATTTTATTGCTTTCTATGCTTCTAATTCTAGCTCTGGTAGTATGTATGGAATAATTGATGATGAATGGACAATTATATATGTAAAAGAAATGTTACAAGTTTTTTATGAAGCTACTATCTTATTATCTAGTTGTTACTATCCAACTATCATTTAGGCTATTTTACAAGTTTTAAATATTCAATTTTTTATTAATTATCGTATGGATGATTATTTTGGAAATATAATTTTTCAAATAAAAAATAAATTTAATAAGTATTTTAGGCCTATTCCCATTATTTATGGTTTGGGGTTCTTATTAATCCATATTTGAAGGGTGTTGGCGTTTAAAATTTGTTAGATTCTTTGTATGAGAATATGATAATAGACACTGATGATGGTCAGACTGTTACTACTCTTACTCATCATACCACTATTAAATATTTTTTTTGAAGATTATATGATGAGCATGCAGGTAGACATGGTGTAAGTACACATCAATCTAATGCTTCTGCTTCTACAAGTTCAAGCTACGGCAACAGTTAGAGTTTTGATAGGTAATTAATGATAGCGAAACTAACTGGTAGCCATGGACCTGGATCTGGATCATCAAGGAAGTTTTTAAAATTGAACAATATTTAACTGCAGCTTTAGTTAATGCTCAAACTAATGATTTTGATATTTTTTTGTAATGGTGGAGAGTATATGGAACAGTTTTATATCATGTACTTTCCATCATGATTCGTAACTTACTAATAGTGTAAGTTTCTATAGTAGTTTCGTAATCCACCTTCAGTAGGTTAGGATGTTTGATTGATGACCATAGAACATCGCTAGATTCATCTACCGTACAGACAATAATGTTCCTACAAGATTGGTAGAGGTCCAAAAAGAGAATTTAAGGCATCGATCAGATGACTAGTATTAAAGATAAACTTGAAGAGTGTGGAATAATAGATAGAAATAAAGAGTAGAAATTACTCATTAGTTTGTAATTTTTATTTCTTAGCTGTAAATTTGTAATAAATTATTTTAGAAAGAGTTGCATGTGATAGTAATATAGACGAGTTGGTGCCAACCTAGTTAAGATGTATTCCTCTATTGTGATGCAATTTGTTTTTTTAAAATTATAGTTGTTAGTGATTAATAATGAAGAATTTATTTTTATCATTTTAATTTTTATGATATTTGTATTTGTAAATTGTATCCTTATAAGTAATTAGCAGCATGATTGATTTATTATCAAAATTTTGCATATTTTATTTTTTATTAACCTTAAATTTTTATTTTTGTAAAATAACTTTTAAGGCAAAAAAAGAAAAAAAATAGGGCAGGCTCAGTGCTCGGCCCGCTCTAGCATAGGCCCAGACTCGGACCTGCTCGGACCAACTGGGGTCGGGTCCAAGATGCCCTTTTTCCCAGCCTGGACTCCATTTTCTAGGCTAGGCCGGTTTGATAGCCATACTAACAGACCTGCTAACATTTGAAAGAAGATCTATTGTGTAACATAATAATCTATGAGGATGTCGAGAGGACCATAACCGTTATGCCTTTTATAGTTATCATGTTGAATGAGTTGATTGTTAGGTTTGTGTCCATACAATCAACAGAGATTTAAGAATGATAAACTTTCATATTGGTCTAACATATATTTGAGATGTTGTATACATGTTAGAATAAGTTAGAATCAAATCCGATATTAAAAAAGGCAAGACAACAACTTGATCACAGCTAATTCTAGAAAAAAATTAAAAAGTGTAAATCAATATTTGATCATATGAAAGTGCTCATCTCTTTGTTATGAATCTATAGGAATATTCAGAAGTCAACTTCAAGATGTATAACTCGAGATATAAATGGCTTAGTGAGATAATGTTGAAACAATAAGCATGTATGTTGACATATCCAAATAAAAAAATTTAGCTGGAGCTTCCTATTTGTACCGACCAAATCTAAATAAAAATTTAGCTGTTTAATTGTCCACATTGCTCAATGTTCTAGTTTAATTGGTTGATGGCATACTTTTTTTAAAACAAGCACATATGGTGACATATCCAGATCCATTTTATATGTAGTTCAATAGGGCCACAAAACATCAAACAATTTAACCCACTAATCTTTTCTATTTTGATTTATAATTTTTTCTAAAATTTGCTTGATCTTTCTATTTGTGATCTCAACTTGAGCAATGGTTAGGGGATGATAAGAAGAGGATAATTTAAATGTGGTTGAATATTTTGTCATTAAAGCCTAAAAAAACAATTACAAAAATATGTACTGTTATCACTGGTTATGACTCCAAAACAGGAAAAGATATTTTCTTTGAGAAATTTAACAACAACTTTGTTATTATTGGTTTTGTAAGCAACCGCTTCAGCCTATTTTCACATATATTCTATACCCATTGGAATATATAAATGTCCAAATGAATTTGAAAACGAACCTATAAAATCAATACTCATACATCACGAAGCTCAACAGTAAGGATTGGTTGTAAGGGCTTCATGTTTTTTCTAGTAATTATTCTTAAAAGTTGATAATGGTTACAAAATTTATAAAACCCTAGCATCTTTGAACAAACTAGGCCAATATAGCCCATATTGTAGAATTTTCTTAGTTGTTTTCCTAGAACCAAAAAGGCCCCCATATGCTTGCTCATGTAGATGGAAAGAACACTTATAATTTTATCGTTTGGAATATACCTCCTAAAATGTGGTCAGAATATTACTTGAACAAGCAAGGATCATCGGTTTGTAACTAGACTGCACTTCGAATTTTTTCTAGTGTTTCATTTTTTATAGAAACCTGGATCTATCTTGCTTAGAGAAATGAGAAGGGAGTCCTTTTGTAACTAGATAGCTTATAATATCTACAACCAGGGCATTTATTGACGGATAGGAGTTGTTCATCAGGAAAGTGGTCCTTGATAGGAATGGTGGATGATGGCACATTGGGATGCTCAGATAAATGATTTGGTAAAATGTGAGTCCTTGGCTAAATGATTGGTTAAAAGCCTAGCAAATTTGCTCAAGTTCTTAATGAACCGTCTATAAAACCGGCATAACTAGAAAATATCTGACATCCTTAATAATTTTAGGAGGAAAATAGTTCAAAATAAGATCCAACTTAAAGAAAATATCTGACATATCCTAAAAAAATTCCATGTTTGAACATGAAGAAACATTTCCCCTAACTTTAAAGTTAGATTTTTCTCCCTAAACCATTATAGGACAAGCTTAAGGTGATTCGAGTATTTAGAAAAGGTGTCACCAATTATTAAAAAGAAGTCATCCATAATGATTTCTAGGAATTGCTCAATCATATATGAACTAATCATACATCGTTAAATGTGGCGAGAGCATTGCATAACTAAAAGGGCGCGCGACTATAAACAAAGGTTCATATAAGAAAGTGACATGATTTTCTTCTGATCTTTTGGGGCAATAGAAGTTTGATTATATCCTGAATATCCACTCAAGAAATAGTAGAACCCATGACAAGATAATCATTGAAACATCTGACCAATGAGAGGAAGGGGGGAGTGTTCTTTTGATGTGCCTGTATTGAGCTTTTAATAATCAATATAGACTCATCATCCAGTTTGGATTTGAGTGGAAACTATTAGTCTCATCTTGGATCACCATGATCTAGTCTTCTTATGGACAACCATGACTAAAGTAACCCATGAACTATCAAAATTAGGATAAATGATCCTATTATCAAGATGTTTTAAAATGTCTTTCTTAACAACTTCCATCATAATAGGTTTCAACCTACACTGGGGATCCTTAGTAAGTTAGGCTTCATCTATCAAAAAGATTATGTGTTGGACTATTCCTAGACTAATCCCTTTGATATCAGCCATGATCCATCTAATTGCATCTCGATTTTCCCTCAAAATATTTTAGAGAGTTTGTTTTTAAGCGATAGTCAAATCAGAGCAACAATGACATGTAGAGTCTCATTGTATCCTAAGTGGTCATGCTAAAGATTTTTGGGAAATACTTTTAGCTCTAACTTAAGGGGTTCTTTGTTAGAAGGACGAAATTGGACTCATGGTTCTACATCCAAAAGTTCAGCCTGGAATCTCAAAATAGATACGTGATCTATAGGTTGATCTAATTCTTCTAAAGTTTTCTTCATCAAAAATCTCCTTAAAACTCAAGTCACATAATCTAAGATCTAACTCATGAAATTGCTCTGATACCAAATAAAATTACCCTAGAGGGGGGGGGGGGGGTTGTGGGGGGGGGGGGGGGGGTTTGAATAGGGTAATGTGCTAATATAATTCGATTTAATATAAATTTATAACTAATTAACAATTATCCTAGTAAGTATGATATAAAAGTTATGTATGCAAGGATAAGGAATTAAAACAAGGGTGAAATAAATATGAACAATGGCGATATAAAATGAAATAAAAGATTTAAGCAATGAGCACAAAAATATACGCTAATAACAAACATAAACAAACGATATAATCATGAAGTTCGATCCCCTCGACCTATGTCTCTGCTCCCCACTCCTGGAGAAAATCCACTAACACAACCGGTTTTCAACGCTAACCGAAAACGTTTACACCTCACAATCTCAGTTTTCTAGCTCACGAAAACTTTTACAACTCACACTCTTTCAATCACACTCTACACCCTCTAAGTGTTAGCCTAGCCCGTGTCACCTTCCTCAAGTGTTCGGATTTACAATTTCTCCCTAGGCTTTACTACTGAGGTCACTCCTCTTAGAATCGATCCCGTCTCTCACCACACACTACTCTCGGTGTACAAGTGTATTGTAAAGTGTATCTCACAAATAAGCACAATTACAAATGTGTGTTCTCTACAATGGATGTGAACTCTATGTAAGCTCACTCTCAATGAATACAATCTCACAACCCCAAATATACTATGTATGAAATACTTAAGCTCAAGTGGGTGTGTGTAATCCATGAGAAAATATAAGATGCAAACTCAAAAAGTAATCTAGCTTAAGAAATTATGATCAAACAAATATAAATAAAGCTAAAGATGAGTATAGCATAAACTTCTCTGAAAATCAAGAGAGAGAGAGAGAGAGAGAGAGAGAGAGATGAGATGAAAGCCCAAACACAAAATGATGATCTCTTCTTCCTCTTGTGAAAACTTCTTCACAAACAAACTTAAAAACACTTATAAACTCTTAAACAAACATTGCCCAAAACTTGGTTTTTATTTTTCTTAGTTTTCATAGAAGTTATGAGGCATGTGGTATTTATAGGATCACAAGACAAACCCCAAAAAACTAAGAAAACCAAGCAAAATGACAAAAAAAACCCGAAAACTGTGCACTCTAAAAAACTAGCCGTTACAGTGTTATAATTCGACTTGCTAAAGTATATAAGTTGACTTATAACTAGCCGTTATAGATTGAAGAACTCATATAAGTTGACTTGCAAAAATGATAAGTCAACTTATAACATATAAGTCGATTTACTTGGGTGATAAGTCGACTCAGCAGATAAAAATTATATTTTTCAGATTAGTTCATATGTCGACTTGTCTTAATCATAAGTCAACTTATAAACATGCACATGCACTGTTCATGTATGAAATCTGATTTTTAAAGTGCCTTAAAAATAGCAAATAAATTCTAAAAAATGTAGAACATTGGGAAATGATTATAAACATGAAAGTGAACATGTTACAAAAAGAATTTTTTAAATTGCATCTCCTAATAGTGGAAACTCTTTATTTTGCAAAATAGTCCAAAAACATAAAAACTTAACAACACATGTTTTGACAAACAAACTTGCATATTCATTTTGAATGGATAAATGGACTTAGTAAAATATATAAAATGGTGTAATTTAGTCTTTAATCCATAAACACATATTTTTACAAATAAACATGATTTCATTGATTTTAAACTTGTTGATTAATGAAATCATCTTAAGCAAATATAAACATGAAAATATATTTATATACGTATATTGGGTTTTCATGTTTATGTCGCTAAACACATTGTTTACCAAAACCAAAAATGATAAGTATGAAACATGTATGTATGTATATAATAAGTAAAATTTGTTTCATATTCAAACTTGAAAACTTTAAAACCAAAACGTGTATGTGTGTATAAGATTGAGCTCTAAGCATAACACACAAAGTATAAACTTATACTACAAGCACTATAAACAATATACCCAAGCTATTGACCTTCAATGAGCTTGTCTTGGTAACATGGATGAATCTTGATCTTGAATCTTTGACTTGAATATATTGGCTTCATTTTGGTATTCCGCCAACCTTCATTAGGTATGATCATGTAAGCGTAATTCCATCCAACCTTTAACTTGAGGATATTTGTGTAGATTACCTAACAAAATAAATACAAGCACTCGACGCACAATGTTAAAAATTGATTGTAATCATCAAAACAAGATTAGGGAGTAGGCTCTTAAACATGAGACCTAATAACTAAAACTCCCCCTCTAGATATTCACTTGATACTCCCTATATGAACTTCACGTCTGAAGGCTGATCTGACAGATCACAAGGTAATTTCTCTAGATTGAAGATTGTAAAACCCTTAAAATTTAAAAATATTATTTGTAAATAATAATAATGGAGTTTTATTATGGTTGGTGATCATTCTGGGATGAATAGATTAGATTATATTTGATTTGAGATGTGTGTGTGTGTGCGCGCGCGCGCGCGCGTATGTGTGCGTGTGCAAGTGTGTGTAAATGTGCACCAATATACAAAACCTGTTGAGTTTGCTTAAGTGTTCGGGTTGGTTGACTGCCCTGAAGATCAATCGATCGATCGCCATCTGGTAATTTTTGCTTGGTTTTGGGTCGGGTTTGTTTTGTATGTTTATATATGTGTATACCCAACTTTCTCCTCTTTTCTTCTTCATCCCTCACGTTTGAGCAGCAGCCACCCTCCTTTCAAAACCCTATTTCTCTCAGTTCAAAATGTTTAGAGAATTTCGTGAAGCATAAATCGTGAGGAGGGCGAGGTCTACAATTTTTGTGAAGGAGGATTGAGTTCCTAGTACGTTTGACAGATCAAAACAAATTCAAAAGGCAAGTTCATCTCTTCCCAAATTCATCCCCTTAGATTTTTGGTTTTAATGGTTTAAACTCTAATTTGATAAATAAATCAATAGATCCGAACACTAAATGAAGAAAATATATGATTTTTTATGATTAGAACTATTAGTAATTGCTAATTAATGAACTGATTAGGATTAGACCCCTAATTAATCAACTTAAATCTGATTAGTGATGTTTAGGGAGATTAAATCCCAAAAATACATGTTTTGTTGACTTATACCACTTGGCCAAGCCTCCACTTTGTTAAATACAAGATTTAAACATGTTTTCATACCCCATGATGATGTTTCATGAGTTTTTTTGAGAAAGTCGACTAACTTCATGATAACTATGTTTTCGCTCCAGTACTCGGGTCGGTCGACTGACCCTATGGATCAGTCAACTGATTTGACCCAGAGGATTGTATGATTTTCTCTCTGGCCGGTCGATCGACATATGTATCGGTCGATCGTTCGAGACTTTGCTGCTTGTGCATGTTTGTGCATGTTCGTGCTCGGTCGATTGATGGGTAATTAATCGACTGATCTGGTGTTAGTCAACTGATTCCCAAAGCTGGTCGACTGATCTGCTATTTTTTCTTAGGATTATTTTCCACGTATGTTTTGGTCATGAACGCGAAGAATGAGCTGCCTGTCAATTCATGTGCATGATCATGAAAGTGCACGTATTTGGGTTTGAGCACACATGAGCCTTTGGAAGTGTGTAGTCTAATATTTTGCATTTGAGACGATAGGGAATGACGATTGATTTTATTTACGATAGTTTTGGATGCTTGAGTACGTTAGTCTGTGTACCGTAGGAAAACATAGGTGATTACACTCTGAATACGTTAGTCCATGCACCGTATGAGATTTAGCGGGCGACTACACTCTGTGATGCATCATTGTTTTGGTGGTTGAGTGTGTATATCTGTGCACCGCAAGAGAACGCAGGAAACTACACTCTGAGTGTGTTAGTCCGTGCACCGTATGAGATTTAGTGGGCAACTACACTCCGTGATGCATCATTGTTTTTGTAGTTGAGTGCACATGTCTGTGCACCGCATGATATTACGGGTGTCTGAACTCCGAGTGCGTTAGTCCATGAGTCGCATGATACTGTGGACAACTACACTCTATATGCTTGGGACACCTAGGACTTTGGCGAACATTGATTATGGATGTGGTCTAACATTATGGCTTCTATAATGTGACGGTTTATACTTTGACAAGTTTCTCCCAGGATTGTGTATTTGTTCCCATGCCACCTACCTGAGGGTAGTGTGAGATACTACGATACGATATGTACGACATATTTTTGGATGAGGTGTTGATAATGTATTTCTTGGTTGATTATTTTATTCATAGGATTTTTTTGGAGTTGATATTTAGCGATTCACAATTTGAGATACATGGTATATATATATGAAGGTTTTCTTTTTGGGTTATTCGCTTGACGTACTCATCTCGTGTTGTGGATTTCTGAATCTTAACTCCACTTAGTTCAGGGTACATGATTTATATATATATGCTATGATTATTATTTTATACACCTAACCCCTTTCCCCTAGGGGTAGTGGAGATGTTCTTGTTAGCGCTCTGACGCTTGTTGATTTTTTTTTTCAAGTAGCAAGTCAGGGGTTCGGAGAGCCGCAGATTAACAGAGTCTCCTCATAGTTATCATCATTCATAGATAGTTATTTAGTGCTCCACAATAGTTTATTTACTATTTTAAGTCTTGTAGAGATGTATTTCATTTTAGAGGCTGAGTGCCTTTGTACTGTTCAGTTGACCCATTTGTTTTAGAGACTCATTGTTATCATCTCAGATTATTAGTTGTTCTTTATTTTCCTCAATTGAGACAAATTTTTAGATGTTGTTGGATATCTCTTCTTTATATTTTTATTTCTTGTATTATCAACTTTGTTATATCTGATTGTACCCTCACTTCTTATTATTTGATATCTCTAGAGTGATATTAATATGATAGTGAAATATATTTATGCATAGTATTGGGTGAAAGATAGTTTTGACATCTTTGGGTTCACCTTGGATTATAGCCATGTGTGAAACCAGTGGCATCACAGTTGGTATCAGAGCTCTATTTCCAGCATCCTTAGGATATCCTGTGTTGAGTCGTGGAACTAGTGTAGAGTTTCCTAGGGCTCATATATAGAGTTAGCTAGGAATTCCTAGATTGAGTGAGGCTGTAATGCCCATGATTCAAAAAGTTTCAAAATTTTTTATGCTTAACTTACTTTAACTTTAAAGTATTTTGGAGAATACTATGTTTTATGTGTTCCTATTGTTATATGCTATGCTATTCTTATTTGTGGTCTCATTTACTGTGTCTTATTAGCTCTCCTCCTAAAATTGTAGATGTCAGGACCAGAACGTGGTCGTTATAGAACCCGTACTCGAGGAGCTAGGCAAGCTGAGCCAGAGCCCAAGCCGCAGCAGGCTCCATATTATTTGATTGATCTCATGATGCCGATTGCAGGCAGACTGACAGCGCTCGAGGAGCGAGTAGCGAACTAGGTTCTGCCCATAGTACCACATCCGGTGGTACCACCACTAGTCATGCCAACTGTGCTTATTGTAGAGGCATCACTAGCGGCTACACCACCACCAGCTATTGACAAAGCCGCAGGACAAGAGGCTTAGCTCCGTCTAGTTGAGAGATATCAGAAGCTGAGGGTAATAGAGTTTTAGGGTTCATCAGACTCACTTGCAGCCTACAAGTGGAAGGAGGATGTGGGGAACATCCTAGTTGGGAGGATTTTGTCTACTTCTTTGATGAGCAGTATGTATCATACGTGGCAAAGGCCTGAAAAGAATTAGAGTTATCTCGACTGGAGCAGGGAGACATATCGGTTGCAGATTATGAGAGTAAATTCATGGGTCTACTCAGATTTATGGGCATATGGCACACCGGGGAACGTCAGGTTCAAATGTTTTTGATGGGACTTCGCCCAAGCCTTCGTCGCTATCTTGTGTCTTGACATTTCCACTCAGTACAAGAGGTAGCTGTAGG